>NC_054550.1:19381279-19686626 GCF_017654505.1 Polyodon spathula
CACTCAGGGTCCCTTTTATCTAATATTAGATTTTGGTTGAAGATCTGATAACATTCAGTGTCAAAGAGATGCAAAAATGCAGAAAATCAGATGGGGCAAATACTTTTTCACTGCACTGTATATGAGTGGTCAGGTTGAGTAGCCCTGCAGATGAAACTCCAAGTTTGGGGGGAGGTGGAGGCACAAATATGAGTGAGTGAACACTGGACCACAAGCTTAACGCTCCAGTTCCAGTGGACTAAACTTTGGAGAGGTGCTTGATGTACATCAACCATTTGCGATGGAGAAAAGGTTTCCAGGGTAAGTGTTGTGTGCATTCAGAAAAAGAGCTGTGGAACTACACATGGTGAGAATGTGTCTGAAGATTGATACATTCATAGGTGTTATGTGCATTCGGAAGAGCTGTGGAGCTCCACATGGTGAGAATGTGTCTGAAGATTGATATATTCTGCTGACCAAACAAGATTGGAAATCTCTGACAAACAACATCAGAATTATTTTACAGCTTTTTTCAAGTGCTTTTTACTAAAAACAAACAAACAAACAAACAAAAAACCTATTGTTGTAATCAATTGACGCAAAAGGTCGAGCAACCCCCTCTGGTCCACTTGAGTTATACTATAAAGACACATGGTCTGGTAATCAACTGAAGCACAGAAGAATTACAGCCTGTATATTGTGTTCATGGTAAGAACAATGGTAAAAGTATAGCACTGTGGATGACAATGTATATTGCTTTTACGCAGCTGTCACAAAAATCTATATTTTAATCTCAAGTACTATTTCCAGTGCCAGTGCAGATGTGCAACATAATCACTTTTTCCGAAGCATTGATGTGTACAAATGGAATGGGGCATTCAGTCAATGCTATTTGATAAAGTGGAATGATGATCTCCACAAGTTGGTTCCCAGGACAGTAATTGACAAGCAATACACAGGGCCTGATGTCATCCTATAAACAGATTCAACAGTCTAGTAATTATCATCAGCTCTCTGCTTCTGGTATAAGGTGTAAAATCCATTCTCTTGCCTCAATAGTATACCATTTTCACAACTGAATCTTTTTTCGGCCTTATTTTCAATCTGATTCCGGTGAAAGCCGGTAAACTGAGCCCCCACACTATAAACTTTTAAACAATGTGGTTTAAAACCTTTAATACAGTGGTGTAGTGGAGGGTATATACAGGTAAACAGCGTTTTCAATCTTTTAATTTGTGAAATATAGCATTTGCCCACTTCTCATATAAGGGATATATAGTTTATTAATTTCTACTCTCCTGTGATATGCAAATCCTAGGTTAAAGACAAGATATTTTAACGGTGTGCATCTGTGTTTTGTTGCTGGGCGTAAGATTGACAGCTGAGAGCTCTCAGTCAAAACTGTGGCACAATCAGGGGGCGTGGTCACTGGACTTCTTGTGTGTGTGTGTGTGTGTGTATGAGTGTGAGCGAGTGCTCTGTGATTGGTTGTTCATGTTCTGTAAATGATCTGTCTTCAAGGACGCTCACAGATCTGTTCACCTGAAGCGCACCGTCGGGCCTGTGACTTTACATGTCAATAGTACCTGAGAGGGAAAATAACTGTATGTAGCCATTGTTATTTATTCACCCATCTCTGATTGCCAAAATTGACTATGTTGCAATGTTTTTGTCTGGTCTGATTTAAGTCATCTGCACTTATGAGAATGGAAAATCCATTTAAAATTCATTATGTTGTGTTCATGTTTTGACCCTATGTGGTGGATTGCCCCGCCCCTGTGCATATTTCTGTGTTTTATGTTTTATGGTGCACATGGTATAATGTGGGCTGTATCATGAGTGAGTTTTAGCTTAGTTTTGTATAGTGATCTGCAATCATTATGTCGCAGAAATCACAAGAAAGACAAGAAATCAGTTTAGTAAAGCGCCCCTGTGCTGCACAGATCAAATGACAGTAAAATCATAAATACATTTAGGATTGAGGTTTGTTCATTTTTGTTCTCTTTTATCCCTCTCAGAGCTATTAGAGTTCATGGTCTGTCCTCTATGTGTCTGTTTGACAGAGGTCCAGGACTGAATGGCAGGCAGAGGGTGTTCAGGTCAGGATTGAGGTGTACTTTGTTGCTTGCAGATCTGTGAGGTGAATCAAGTGTTATTCTCCTTCACCTTTCACTAGCACTAAGATCATGAGCTTCGACATTTAAAAAAAGTGTCTACAGTACTTGATCCGTGGAAAAAAACAACTTTGTGATCAAAGGAAGATTCAGCACTGATGAAGATGTGAATGCATAGGTCCTAACCTAGATGGTGGGGGCATCCAACACAACTATCTGGACACTTGTACACCGATAACACAAGGGTCTCTATCAAATCCATGAACAGTGAAACACAACAGTCTGAACCAATTAGTTGAAGACAGCTGCATGCTCCGGGATAGTCAGACAGTCCCTTCAATTACAGAAGGTGGCAGTCAGAATGGAAGGAGACAGACAACTGCCTATACATTAAAGTCATGTACCAGTCTCAGTTCTCATACTACTGTATGATTTGTTTAATTATAGTTAGGGCTTGTACTTTTCAGTTTATGTTCTGGGTTACCATGGAAATGGAACACTACATTGGAAAACTATATACCTTCTATCATTGTTTATTCAATATTCATACACTGTGTTTTAACAAGTCTGTATTAAGGTCGTTTCAGGAAGTGCAGTTTAGATTTAGTAACCTGCCATATATGTAACACAGGCTAGATCAGCCACAGTGTCTACAAAGTAAGAGCCAGCACCATCTAGGGACTTGACACTTCAGATCCACACTCCAAGAGCCACTAAGATTGATTGCAAACATCATAAGAGGATAGTGAAACAATAAGAAAATGTAATTTAAAGCTCAATTTAGATAGGCAGTGAAACGGTTCAATACACCACTGCAGTGTTTATTCCCCATACTGCAAATATCCAATACTGATCTCACCAGGAAACTGCAGTACAAGCGCTTTACAAAAACAACATGTGCTGACACACAGTACACACTCACCACACTCCACACCCCAAATGGAGCCCTGGGCTCTCCTTTTATGGGATGTGGCTGGAGCCTAATTAACCAATAATTAGCGATTATCTAATTAAGGCTCCAGTCACACTCACATGTTTCTGGCAGGAAAGAATTAACCCCATCCCTGCCAACCACCAAACACCAATAAGCTGTGTACAGGACACACAATTACATTAATTCACCTGCAATATGTGTAGATGGGTGGTACAGATAGGGACATGGCTGCTTATAAAGCAGCTGACTCTTCTTGGAGATTAGGAGAATCAATGCTTATAAAGCAGCTGAATCTTCTTGGAGATTAGGAGAATCAATACTTATAAAACAGTTGGATCTTCTTAGAGATTAGGAGAATCAATGCTTATAAAGCAGCTGAATCTTCTTGGAGATTAGGAGAATCAATACTTATAAAGCAGTTGAATCTTCTTAGCGATTAGGAGAATCAATACTTATAAAGCATCTGAATCTTCTTGGCGATTAGGAAAATCAATACTTATAAGGCAGCTGAATCTTCTTGGCAATTAGGAGAATCAATGCTTATAAAGCAGCTGAATCTTCTTGGAGATTAGGAGAATCAATGCTTATAAAGCAGCTGAATCTTCTCGGAGATTAGGAGAATCAATGCTTATAAAGCAGCTGAATCTTCTTGGAGATTAGGAGAATCAATGCTTATAAACAGCTGGATTTTCTTGGAGCTTAGGAGAATCAATGCTAGTAAAGCTGTGTGTAATGATGCCGAAGCCCTGTCTGTTTCTACTGGATTTACCACCGAATTGGAAGATAAATGAATTTGGAAGCTGTAGTGTTGTGAAGAATGAATGCTGTCTTCTCTGTTACATCAATAAATATCTTTGAAACACACTTCATTACATTGTATAGTATATTCTGAGCATTCATTTTACAGACCCTGTGTTTTAGAGTTTATTAACCTTGGCTTCAATGTAATAAGTGTTTGTCCTCTGCGTGTGGCTGCTTGAAAACAAAATTATTATTACTATAAATTGATGGCGTCACAAAATAGTTTTGTGGGTGACGTCAGACGAGTAGTAGACAGACACAGTACTGGGGTGAGTGAAGCGCTGATGTGCAAGTTTATTGTAACAAAGTAAAATATTTGAACAAACACAAAACACTCAAAAGAAATGGCATGATGGCCAAAGAAAACAGACACGGACTTACAACAAGTATCGGACCTACGACTAGCAATTGTTATCTTATATTTACTCTCCTCTCTCTCCCATCCTGTCGCCCGGAACACCCAACCCTGAGTGAGGGATTTGTGCCACTGTATATACAGATATTCCAGGACTCAATTACTAATTAATCATTCACTTAAATCCCGGCACAGTCTGCATGTGAACTAATTTGTGCAATCCCCGTGCCCATGTACAAATACACACTTACTCTGCGTGTGAAGTGATTGTGCAATCCCTCTGCCTAAATAGAAATATACATTTTAAATTACCTGTGCTACATAAACCACACTCCGTTCACCACTATATACATACATATAACATAAAATACGTACAGGGGTGGGTGGACCAAGCCACAGATAGCCATCATGTGAGGAGAAAAGCATGTCTCAGGCAATAACCAACGTAGTTTGACCTCTTTCAATAGGCAAACAAAAGAACCACAAAATTACAGCGCCACTTGCTATGCAGGTGATGTGCAGTTTTGAAAGAAACAAGTGCTACAACTAATATGTATTGCCATGTTAAAAGAGATATCTGATCGTATACCAGGTTAGTGTTTTCAGTTTGCTTGCCTTTTAGGTAGTATGTTATGTTTCCCTTATAGGTCATGTTTTGATGTATGTTTGGATCAAAGCATGCCCCTGGCTGCAAAGCAGTTAGTCATTAGGAAAACCAGCTGGTTGGTTAATGACTGGAATACTCCAGTTACACATGGGAAACACAAAAACAATTAATGTGCAGGAACGCATCCTGTATTCGGGATTTCACAGATGCCCATAATCCTTTGTGTGCAACTGGGTGTAAATAAATGGTTACAAGAACCAAAAAAGCTCCAACGAAATAAGGAACCAGACTAAAAAGCAGTTATATTTCTCATCCGTGTGGGCCCAAGTATTTCCTTCTAAGGAACTGTCCACATTAGCATTTTATAACCGAGTTAAGGGTTCAAAATCTGTTTAAAAGTGCTTAACTCAATTTGCATTTTCCTCCGATATCCCTAGTGCTTTGCGATAGTATGTTACCATAATTCCCCTGGTTAAATGAGACGCCATAGTTTAGAAACCAGGGAGTAAACATGTGTATGGCTAATCAAAATTTTTATATACTAGGTAGCTTATAATAAACATAACATATATCATGTATAACATACAGATATAATACAAATATTATGAAAATGGTCGATCAAGCAGCTATGTGGTCGGAAGCTGATACAAGGCAGCTGATTGAATTTTGGAGCTGTCTTCTTATAAGAGAAACAGCATAATTTCTTATGTGGAGATGGCCTAAAAGTTTGTGATTTATCAACACAGAAGTTTGCTTGAGATTGTCCAGAGACTCACGCACACTCTAGACCAGATGTTTCCAGCTCTGGTCTTGGAGGGCCTCCAATTACTTAATTGGACCAATTAATCACTTTAGAAACTTAATTGGTGCAATTATATAATTTATGGTACAGCTGGAACAAACACCAGGAGGGACACCGGCCTTCCAGGACCGGAGTTGGGAACCCCTGCTCTAGACCATGCGTACGATCATTTCCCTTGTGGTAGAATGATGGTACTGCATGATAAGATCAAATACCTATTCAATCTGCTAAAGATCTGCAGTCAGTGCAATATGTTAATAACGTTCTCATTAGGGTTATGTTATTGAGTATTGTTGAAATTGAAAAGTTTGTCACATATAATTCTTTCAAGCATTTTTGCTGTTATAAACCATATATGCTATTATTAATCTAGTTATTAATATTTAGTCAGTAGTATCATATAAATGTTGGTTACCACCACCATGATTATTACTTAGCCAGATAAGCCTAAGGTAATGTTTTTGTTACTCCCTTGCTTTAGTTTGATACTGGAGATTACAGAAGATATTAATATGATAAGTTGTAGCATGTGTGTAGGCTATTAAGAAAGACATATTTTTTTCTATAAATTCACATAAGCTCTGTTACTACTGGCTTTTTTGCCACTAACAGTTTTCAAAGACAGATCGAAGACATAACTGGCATTTCAAGCTTCTTTTAGCGCATTGGTGCCTGTGGTTTTGGACTCGATCATTTTTCTCTGTCCTCAGTACATATACAGTATACACACCATACTGTGTGTGTGTGTGTGTGTGTGTGTGTCTATATAAATATATATATATATATATATATATATATATATATATATATATATATATATATATAATATATATTCTACTTTAAAGAATTACCGTACTATGGACATTAAGACGAAAATAGACATGTTTTTAGAATATTAAGGACAGATTGGTTCATTCATTCAGTCCAAAATTGGATAAAACCACTACATGGTTATCTAACCCACCAGCTGGTAATTTTAAATGTGGGCAATGTGTCCACTGTTCAAACACAATAAATACCAAAACTTTGAATCATCCAAGATCAGATAAAAAGATAAAAATGAAGGGCTTTATTAACTGTAATACTACAGGAGTCATTTATGTCCATGCGAACATAAGTCAAATGAAAAGAGCCCTGAAAGTAAGGATCTCTGAACATAAAGCAGGAATTAAAATTAAGACTATGCAATAGCTAAACATTATAAAAAAGTTGGTAATGGATCATCCCCACACTCTTTATGATTTGTGGGGATAGAGAAGGTTACTTTACCAACTCGAGGTGGCAATCTAATACATTTATTATTAAGGAGAGAAGCATGTTGGGTATTTGCCCTCCAAACTTTATAACCCATTGGTCTCAATGAAGGAATCAATCTGTGCCCTCTAATATGAAATCCCTTAATTACAAGTTACTGTTGGGTGGCTTGTAGGAAATTGTTTGTTTTTGTTTCATTGTTCTACAATATGAATTTATAATAGGTCAAGTATATTGGAGTTTCTAATAATATTTTTCTAATGTTGACTTAATTATGAATATTGCATTTGAACTGTTGTTGGATATGCTTAGGACAATTAATGGATTGTTTTTCATAATGATGCAAATTGAATCAATTCATTATATTGTTTATAATGTTAATAATTCCCATTCTCAGGGATATGTAATATATTGGGAATATTTTACTTTTATTTTAATTAAATTAACAGTTTGTTTTTTAACATTTATACATTGTTAATACATTGTGTGTTTTATGATGAAATGTCTAATAACATTGTAGCAATTCCCAAGCTACATAATGTGGGTGTAAGTCTCACCCACCTGTCCCTTTAATTAGGGTCAGTGGGATGGGTTAAAACTTCATTTCCCACAGTTCCTTGCAACCACCTTCTGTTCATCCTCTCTCCCCAATGGCTCATTAAAATATCAACTTCTCCAATCTTAGAGCTCCTTAGAAGCCAGCACCTGTACTAAAGCTAGCTGATTAGGCCTGGAGGGCGACCCTCTTTCTCTGAGGAATCCATCACAACATACAACATACAACATACAACTTGTCTGTTTAGTGTTTTTTGTTTTATTTGTGACAGTCTCCTTTTTTTTCTGACGCTCCAGATTTTTTTTCAACTACTGTTCATTAATCTACTTTGCACTACTGGCCTGATTCAGTTTCAATGTACTCAATTTTTCAACCTTCTACAATCACCATTATTACTGGACTTCTTTATCTGTTGGTGAGATCATTCCTTTTTTGTTTGGAATTTTTCTACTTTAATTTGATACTTTGTTTCCTGTATTTTTTGCTTTTTTGTTCTTTTGTTACTTTGGTTTTCATTACATTACATTGGTCTGCTGGGTTTGTTAGGTCTAACTTTCATGCACCATTCATTTCCATGCAGACTTATTATTATTGTTATCATCCGTTTAATTTACCTTTATCTTTCTCTGTCTGTCTGTGCTTTCTTTTTGTGTTTGTGTCATGCTTGTGTGTGGGGGTTTATTTGAGGCCTGTCGGACACTCCATTGATTTCTCCTTTGTGTTACTTTTTGGTCTTCTGTTTTCCATTTACCAACTTATCTGTACCATCTTTATACTTACCTCTTTTGTCCACCTTTCCTACTTTCCTACCAGCTTTATTTTTACCTGTTCCCTGCAATTATTTGTTTTCTTTTCTTATCACTGTTGCTATTGTTTCCAATCTTTCTTATTTTTGTTATTTCTTTATTTATTCAATACTATTTGTATTTTGTTTATATTCCATTTGTTGACATTATCATACACTTCACAAGGTGTGAGCTGGGGGTGTAAGGATAGGGCAGAAGAAGCAGAAAGGATCCGTTAGGAGGACAGATGCCGGCTAAGCCAGACATGGAAATTAGAATAGAAAGTGGTTACTAACTGAGGGTGACAATGCCGACACATCCCAGGAGCAGAGGACCCAGCAACTGGAGACAGGATACAAAAGTGGTCGCTGACTGAGGGCGTCAATGCCGACACAACCCAGGGACAAAGGACCCAGAAACTGAAAATACATACGAGGATTATGACTCAGGGAGCCGCCCATCGAGAGGAAGACATTCCTGGTAGACTGAGACATGAAGGAGATAGAGAGAGCTACCCAGCATCTGAGACTTCTGTAAAGGGGCACTTGTTAGACCTCCAGTTGACCGTGACTTCACGCTACCTGAAATAATGACAGAGTATAGAGGTTAATACTCGAGCACGCAGTAGCCACGCCACGAAAGTAAGGCAAAGTATAGGACTGAGCCTTGAGTAAAGTAAGATAATTGCAGGAGCTGCAAAAGGACAGAGCGTGACTGGGGGTCCTCTCTGACTCACATGGTGAGAACCCCCCTGAAGGTAAGGGAGGTGGATGCCTAGCCCTGAGGTCAGGGAAGTGAGACTGACTTGCCTCCCAAAGGATGGACCCCCGGCTTCTCGTGAAATCTCCCACACTGTGAGACAAACAAAAGATAGCACAAGCCAGTGTATAACATAAACAAAGACCAGAAGGACAAAACAGGATAAACAGGTAGTGATGTATGGTGTGACTGTGTGAATACCTACCGCACCATGGAGAGGAAAAAACCCCCAAGGCTAATTAGGGGAAAACCTCTGGTGGCCCCAGCAGAGAGGAAGCCCCAATTCTGATCATACTAGCGATTTTAAAATGGGCTGCAACTATATCGGTGAAAGATGAATGAACATAAGAATCCACTACAGAAAAGGACCAGCGCCCCATGGTCTTGATCAGGCTGTGATTTATGCTGGCCCTTGCAGCGGAGGTGGCTGCACCGATACGGAATGAATGGGGTGAATAAAGCTGAGGAGTGAGGCCTGCCCTGGAGAGGAGGGTGGAGAGGTGGGTTGAGAACCAGTGACGAGTGATAATAGAGCAGGAAGAATCAATGAATAGAGGGTCCAGGGGGGGCAGGTTTTCCTGCTTGAGATATATCTTGACATTGCTGAGAAATGGCAGATAGAAGACTCGATCCTTGAGAGCTGAATGAACTGACCATGCCAGAGTTGGTCTGTCTTTGAGGTGTGCAGCCGAATAATGAAATAGGAGTTGGAAATAGAAAAAAGGTCATATAAATGAATACCTGCCGAGGGGAAACTAGAAGCTGAAGGAACTGTGAATTTGAAGCTTCTGAGAAAACCGAAGAAGGCTGTGAGGCAGATGGTCTCCATGAGTAGATCCTTGTAGGGGGAGAAGCTGCCTTTCCAAAGAGTAGAAATGAGTGAATGGAGAATGTCTGTTGATATAGGCAGACGTGAAGGTACGGAGGGGGGGGGGGGGTTTAAGGATCCCGCGTAGGGTCAGATGAACTGCTGAAATGGAGAGGATGGAGGGAGAAGACACAAACATAATACGGTAGTGATATTGTATTCCTGAAATGTAAGATTTATTGGTAGCTGGGGAGAGACGGAGAGATTCCTTAGCATGGACAATGAAGGCCAGGATCCAGTCTTGGTTGAAAGGAATAGGATAGAGGTGATTATTAACGCAGAAGGTTAAGAATGCTGACCAGGCTGTAGAATAAGAAGCTCTTGAAGAAGGGCCGGGGGCTGCAGACATGTAGTGTTGGGCAGATTGAAGAAGGTTGCTGAGGGTAGGGTTCAGTCTAATAGCAGCTGTTGAAACTGAGGGGTCTTATGGGGTGTTGGGGAAGCAGATGGGACCAGCTGACGGAACTTGGATACCTGCAGACAAGAGAGCGCATCAGCAGCATTATTATGGGTACCAGGAAGGTGGCGGGCTTGTATAAGGAAGTTAAGAGATACGGAAGACCATATGAGACGAAGGAGCAAGCATATGATAAGGGGGGATGAAGAATGCCCTTTATTTATGATGTGAACTGTGGGTTTGTTATCACTGAAGAAAAGGATTGATTTCCTTGACCACTGGTGACCCCAGAAGAGGGTGTTGGCTACAATTTGATATATTTCTACGATAGCAGTGGATTTCTCTTGAGGCAGAAGGAACTGAATTTCAGGGGGCCAAGTGCTAGAGAACCATTCTGATGCGAGGAACCCGGCGAATCCAATGGATGAGGTGTTGGTGAAGAGAGTGGGATCATGAGGAGCTGAAATGAAGTCATCATAAAATTTCATAAAACCGTTCCAGTTAGTAAGGAGATTAATCCACATCTTTATATCTTTTCTGGCCTCAGCTGAGATTTTGATGTGGGAATTCAGGTTTTTAGCGGTTGATGAGTGGGCTAGAAGACGTGAGATAAATCCTCTGCCCTGAGGAATGATGCGGATGGCGAAATTGAGATGCCCGAAGAGAGACAGGAGGTCACACTTCTTAATAGAAGAGGAGATCTGGAAACCATTAATGAGTGAGAGAATGCATTGGAATTTGGCGGAAGGTAGGCTGGCTTTGAATTTCACGGTATCAAGGGTAATATTGAGGAATTCCAGAGAGTTGACGGGGCTGATGGTTTTCTCTTTGGAAAGAGGGACACTGACTGAGGAGAAGAGGGTCTTAAGATGACTAATTGTTTGGGCTGGAGGATCTGAAGGGGGGAAGTGAATAGAAAGTCATCCATCAGATGGGGAAGGAAGGGAACACAATAGATGTTGAGCAAAATCCAGCAGAGGGCTTCTGACAAGGAATAGAATATTTTTGGGTTACTGCGGCAACCGAAGGTGAGCTGGATGGAGAAATATAACTTGTCTGCCCAGCAGACTCTGAAAAGATGATAGCGGGAATGGTGAACAGGCATAACCTTGAATGCATCAAAGGTATCGGCTTTAGCAAGCCAGGCTTCATGACCTGCAATTTTGATGGAATTATTGGCGTCTGATAGCTTTATGTAGTGAAGAGAGAACTCCTCGCTTGAAATGAGGGAGTTGATGCTGCGAGTGTAACTGAACCGAGGAGCAGATAGATCAATGATAAGGCGTTTCTTACCAGAATACTTGTGGGTAGTGATGCCTATGGGATTAATGTGGTAAGTAGTGAAGGGAGGTTCTGCAAAGGGACCGACCATGGAGCCTTTGTTGACTTCAGCTTGGATAAGGGAACTGACAACTTCAGCTCTGAAATGGCACAGCTGAGGTTTTGACAGATGTGAGACTCAGAAGGAACTTGATAGATGCCAGTGGAGAAGCTGTTTGAGAGACCATTAATTAGATAGGAGACAAAGGGCTTGTCAGGATGAGTTTGAAGCATTTAAACGAGAGCCAGAACATTGATAGGAGTGAAAGCCTGAAGAAGTTTTTATTGTCATTTAGCTGTAAGAGGACATTTAGCTGTAAGAGGAATTGTCTTGAACTGACAAGAGACGGCAAGGGGCGAGGACTTGGTTGAAGATAGCTAGCTGCTGCTTTAGGGCTTTGCCGCTGAAGATACGGGTGAAGAGATCTGAGATGGAACGGGACCAGTCCACGATACAGTTGTCAGCTGAGAGGGTGGCAGCAGCTTTGGCTGAGAATGCGCAGTGGAATTGATAGAATAAGGTGCCCCCATAGCGCACAGACAATTCGACTACCAGCAAGAGATAGTGATTGAGCTCCTGTAATCTGTGTGAATAAATGGAACAGAGAATGTCATGATAAATGGAGAAGGCGAGGATGAATTCTCCCACGGAAAGGTTCTTTTGAAGTCGTGGGTCGCGGTACTTCAGGGTGACTGCAACGTCTCAGCAGTCAACCACTCTGTGATCCAAGAACTCAGAGGTAGTGATGAGAATAGAATCAAGATTAACATCCTTTCCTTCAATTATTTACTTCCTAATTTTTGGATAAATAGAATGGCTGGCAATAGCATGAGGAGAAGAGGAACCTGATGCAGCGGCTGGGGCAAGGTTGAACTCTGGAAGAGCAATGGGGGGTACTGACATACCAGAAGAATGGACAGAAGTGCTGGAACTGAAGGCAGGTGGAGCAGAAGAAGGTTTTCCAGTTTGTTGAGACGAATGCTGAGGATTAGCTGAGAGTCTATCAAAGGCTGCAGGAAAGTTTGCAGCTGATTAAGCATGTTGTGAGGGGCGCCGCTGGTAGAGTGGGCGGGCAAAGTGTATAACTGCGGCTGCAGAAGCTCTGGCTGTGCTGGCAGGGGGAGCTGGGCTGTGTGAGCAGGGTCTTGCAAATGCGTAGCAGGAATGGGAGTTGCGAAAGTAGCAGAGGAGGAGGGCCTGACAGCAGAAGCTTGCAGACGTCGAAATTCGTAAGCTTTATTTAGTTTATTTTTATCTTGTTCTTAATAAAACATGAATAACTGAGAGACACTTTGAAAAATAAGTTTTTTGTTAAGCGAGAGTTCCTGTCTTCACTTCAATGCTGGAAACATCATATGACAAATTTTTTCTTAAATTATATATATATAATATATAGTATATATATATATATATATATTTTTTTTTTTTTCAACTGATCAAAAGGATTGATTTGTGTGCTGGAGGACCTTGTTGGTGATAATGCTTGAATATAAGAGAAGATCCATCTTGGTAAAACAACACAGATGCCACATTCTGAAAGCAGTCCAATCAGCAGTAAATTATAAGGGAATTGATTGCTTGGGATTGTGTAAATGGGCACTTCCCAGGGTGCCTCTCTGAGTGCTAGGCACTTGTTCGTTCAAATGCTTTGCTGAAATGTGAAACATACATCTGAGGTTTTTTGCAAGCTTTTTGATGAATGTAGAACACATTATTGCCGGTACGGTTTAGAGCGCTTACAAGAAAAATGTTACATAAGAAACTGTAAATTCTTTCTAAGGCAGTTCTCCAGATTGAAAATAATGCAGGAGAGAAACTAAAAAATAAAGACTACCTTTATCAAGAATAAACTATTTAAACAAAGTCCCTTTTAGATCGACAATAAACTGAAGTGAACTAAAGAAACTAATACCAGTACAACTGGGAAGTTATTCCTTAATGTAACTTGCAAAACATGAGTCTGTGTTATTAGGGGATGTGTGCTACTCCTAACGGTAAGTATTAAAAATGGTCATTACTATACACAGACAGAAGTATTGGTAACTAATGGTAACTGCAATGCCTAAAACAAAAAGTACTGTTCTTACAGGGTAAGTATTACTGACAATTAGTTATTACAATATACAGAACAGAAAGTTGTTTTCTTAAAGGAACCAGTATAGCATTATAGTGTCAATTGTAATGAACTGAAACCAGTGTACTAATCCCATACAAACCCTGTGGTTAGTACGGAGCTAAGTATTAAACTAGTATGCAGATCTCAATTGCAACAAACCCAAATAACTGCTGTTGCACTCTAGAGCAGTGGTCCTCAAAGTGGTCCTCAAAGTGGTGCCCGCGATGTCAGGCCATCGTGCCCACGGCAGCTGTTCTTAAATTACATTTCTGGCGGGTCTTAGCTTGAGAAAGCTTGAGAAAATATTGAGAAAATTTGAGAAAATAAATAAAGTTTTAAACACGTTTTCCAACAAAAGCGTCACTGCAATGCTACTCCACTTTTTTTTCCCTGAAGGGTCTGCAATACGATCAACCAATTAGGTTAGCAATTGTGTCTGTTTCAGTTGCCGGTACTGACAGTAAGTTTAACCTTTAGGAGAGTCAAATATCTGCCAGGTTTTTTCGCAGCTGTCCAATCATAAGCAAGCAGAGGGCGTTCACGGTATGCTGCATGAAAATTGAAGGGGAGTGAGTAGCCAAAGGGAAAGTGAAAGATCTGACAGCTGTCCAATCATTCCTGAGCAGAGAGAGAGGGGGGGTATTAAATTGCCGGGTAAGCACTGAATTTTGCCAAATGTTATTGAGAAAAATAATACATTTCAGTGTTTAGAATTACATTTTCTCTCTATATTCTTTTTTTATTTCACCAGACAAGGGAAACACCGTAGTCGATTTAGTTATGAATCCACTTTCTCTGAATAATTCTACTGGAGATGAGCAATCTTTAAAACAGAGTAGTGTTGACAAATTTGCCAAATTGAAATAAAGCGAGACGCTATCTATGCTCTTTTATCTGTGTAAACATGCTATTTAAAAATATTTGCATTGCATATTTATATAAATTATTTAAAGAATAAGCGCAGCACGCACAATTACTGCCTGAGACTTGGCCTTATCAGTGTGAGCCAAGAATAACTCCCACAAAAACTCTTTATCTTTATATATATATATACAGCTCTGGAAAAAATTAAGAGACCACTGCAAATTTTTCTTAAATCAGCATCTCTACATGTATGGCAGCCATTCCATTCTAGTGTCTGTTGAATTCCAACACAGGCACACCTCATTCTACTGAATGAGGTACTGATTAGGGGATCACCTGAACCAAATCTTATTTAACAAGGAAAAGTATAAAAACCACTCCTGTGGTCATCACTATCCTCTTGCAACAGGACTAGCTGGATGGCAAAACAATGCTAGTAGTACCTCAAAAGTAATTGGAATAAAAAAATAACTATTGACCATGCCCAAAGAGTTGAAAAGGAAAGTTTTGAGTGAGGAAAAGAAGTTCAATTCTTGCTTTACTGGCAGAGGGATACAGTGAGCGTCGGGTTGCTTCCATCCTTAACATTTCAAAGACGGCAGTTCATAAGAACAAAGTCAAGCAGCACACATTGGGGACAACAAAGCTACAGACCGGCAGAGGCGGAAAACGACTCTCCACTGACCGGGATGACCGCCAACTCATTCGAATGTCACTCAGCAACCGTAGGATGACATCAAGTGACCTACAAAAAGAATGGCAAACGGCAGCTGGGGTGAAGTGCACGGCATGGACGGTTCGAAACAGGCTCCTAGGTGCAGGGCTGAAGTCGTGCAAATCTAGAAAAAAGCCCTTAATCAATGAGAAGCAAAGAAGAGCCAGGCTGAGGTTTGCAAAACACCATAAGGATTGGACCGTAGAGGACTGGAGTAAGGTCATCTTCTCTGATGAGTCCAATTTTCAGCTTTGCACAACACCTGGTCGTCTAATGGTTAGACGGAGACCTGGAGAGGCCTACAAGCCACAGTGTCTCGCACCCACTGTGAAATGTGGTGGAGGATCGGTGATGATCTGGGGGTGCTTCAGCAAGGCTGCAATCGGGCAGATTTGTCTTTGTGAAGGATGCATGAATCAAGGCAAGTATAAGGTTGTCCTGGAAGAAAACTTGCTTCCTTCTGCTCTGACAATGTTCCCCAACTCTGAGGATTGGTTTTTTCAGCAGGACAATGTTCCATGCCACAAAGCCAGGTCAATCAAGGTGTGGCTGGAGGACCACCAGATCAAGACCCTGTCATGGCCAGCCCAATCTCCAGACCTGAACCCCATTGAAAACCTCTGGAATGTGATCAAGAGGAAGATGGATGGTCACAAGCCATCAAACAAAGCCGAGCTGCTTGAATTTTTGTGCCAGGAGTGGCATAAAGTCACCTAACATGAAAGCTGTGATTGAAAATCAGGGTTATTCCACCAAATATTGATTTCTGAACTCTTCCTAAGTTAAAACGTTAGTATTGTGTTGTTTAAAAATGAATATGAACTTATTTTCTTTGCATTATTCGAGGTCTGACAACACTGCATCTTTTTTTTATTTTGACCAGTTGTCATTTTCTGCAAATAAATGCTCTAAATGACAATATTTTTATTTGGAATTTGGGAGAAATGTTGTCAGTAGTTTATAGAATAAAACAAAAATGTTCATTTTACCCAAACATATACCTATAAATAGTAAAACCAGAGAAACTGATAATTTTGCAGTGGTCTCTTAATTTTTTCCAGAGCTGTATGTATGTGTGTATATATATATATATATATATATATATATACACACACACACACACACACACACACACACACTGAACAAAAATATAAATGCAGCATGCAACAATTTCAAAGATTTTACTGAGTCACAGTTCATAAGGAAATCAGTAAATTGAAATAAATTCATTAGTCCCTAATCTATGGATTTCACGTGACTGGGAATACAGATATGCATCTGTTGGTCACAGATACCTTAAAGAAAAAAGGTAGGGGTGTGGATCAGAAAAACAGTCAGTATCTGGTGTGACCACCATTTGCCTCATGCAGCGCGACACATCGCCTTCACGTAGAGTTGATTGGGCTGTTGATTGTGGCCTGTGGAATGTTGTCTCACTCCTATTCAATGGCTGTGCGAAGCAGGATATTGACGGGAACTGGAACACGCTGTCGTACACGTCGATCCAGAGCATCCCAAACATGCTCAGTGGGTGACATGTCTGGTGAATATGCAGGCCATTGAAGAACTGGGATATTTTCAGCTTCCAGGAATTGTGTACAGATCCCTACAACATGGGGCCGTGTATTATCATGCTGAAACATGAGGTGATGGCGGCGGATGAATGGCACGACATTGGGCCTCAGGATCTCGTCACGGTATCTCTGTGCATTCAAACAGCCATCGATAAAATGCAATTGTGTCCGTAGCTTATGCCTGCCCATACCATAACCCCACCGCCACCATGGGGCACTCTGTTCACAACGTTGACATCAGCAAACTGCTCACTCACACGACGCCGTACACGCTGTCTGCCATCTGCCCGGTACAGTTGAAACCTGGATTCACCCGTGAAGAGCACACTTCACCAGCATGCCAGTAAGCATCGAAGGTGAGCATTTGCCCACTGAAGTCAGTTACGACGCCAAACTGCATTCAGGTCAAGACCCTGGTGAGGACGACGAGTATGCAGATGAGCTTCTATGAGACAGTTTGTGACAGTTTGTCGGAAGCCGGATGTGGAGGTCTTGGGCTGGTTTGGTTACACGTGGTCTGCGGTTGTGAGGCCGGTTGGAGGTACTACCAAATTCTCTAAAACAACGTTGGAGGCGGCTTATGGTAGAGAAATGAACATTCAATTCTCTGGCAACAGCTCTGGTGGACATTCCTGCAGTCAGCATGCCAATTGCACGCTCCCTCAAAACTTGAGACATCTGTGGCAGATGTCTTGAGACATCTGAGACATGTGCCAGGCCTCTACAGTTATATTGATGGCCCTGACTTTCTGACATTGTTTACTTTTGTGCATTATCTATCTATCGATCTATCTTTTCCTATAATAATAAATTCCTTAAATAAAAGCACTGGCTAAAGTGTATACTACTATTAATGGGAATGGTGTTTATAATAATAACAGTATTCTTATGGGAGGGCAAACTCAAAAACTAAAAAAAAAATAAAATAAAATAAAGCATAGCTTAAGCTCTCATAACACAAATCCCTATTTATGGTCATTTCTCAACAGAAAAGTAAATGTTTCAAGAGGGTTGCAAACTTAGTCATCTGAGTCAATTGAGCTTTGTCCCTCCTTCCTTGTATCTGTAATTTTCAATGATGATATAATTATTTATACCTATCTGCCTTTTGCTTACATTTTAGTACTTTAATTTTGTCTTCAAATAAATACTTCTCTCTTGCCTCCTGTGCTTTTAATAATATTTTTATAAAATGATATTCCCTCTCAGAAAGGTCTAACATCATCTTCTCAAATTGAAGAAGAGCTCACCTGTGTAGTGCCTGACTTAGTCGTGCTGGCTATGCTGCAGGCCCTGCTCTCCCTGTATTTGCGATGTTTGCATCATCACTCTCCACCTCAGGACCCCTGTTCACATGTGTTTCCAGGCCTGATGGATCTTCACTCTTAGACTCTATTATATCTGGTGGCTGTGAGGAGGAGAATGTCCAGTCTGTTGCCGTGAATTGTTGTTGTTACTGTCTGCTGCATCAGAAATGTGTTCAATGTTTGAGACAGTGGATGATGCTACAGTATGTTGTGAAACTGTGTGATGTGAACCTGTGTTGTGGATATGTGGCTGTAGAATGGTATCATTCCACATATGCAATCTTTTCCTGGGAGGCATGATACTTTGTGTGGGGGTTAAAGGATGGGCCCGTTGTCCTTGTGATGGTGTTGCTGTCACAGTGGAGTGAGTGAGAGAATCCGGGGGAACAATGGAGGGCACCGGCACTGGATTCCCTTCTCCTTTGTGCTTCCTAGAATAAAATGTCACAGTTGGTAATATGGTAGCTATGTAGAAAGAGTGATTGTATTAAAAAGACTGATAACTGTGTTGACAAAATTACATTCATTTGATTGGAGTGTGCTCCTTCCTCACTCCGCATGTCTTCTGCAGCATTTATTTTAAGTACCAATGTACTTTAGTAATGTTATATTTCAACTGTAGACCTAATAGGGTGGCCAAGTCTGGTTCAGCAGAGATGCAGTCATGCAGGTTTTCTAGGTCTCTCTAAATCATAAATCACAGGACATCTTGAACCCTACTAGGGAAAGTAAGCCTAGTAATTTAGTCAAGTAATTTAACTTGTGATAACAGGAAAAACAGAAGACAATGTGCTTCTCCAGCACCAGCCTAAGCCTCCCTTGCTATATTATATGCAATATAGAATTGCATTCAATTTTACCTTGTGTATTCACTCCAACACTGTCACTGTCACAAACACCTTCCACTTCTGCGAGGAGATTTGGTACTATTGACATATTTGTGCGTGAGTTTGGGGCAGAGTGGGTACAGGCATATCCGCTGAAAGCCACATGTGTTGCTGTGTGACAGCATTGCGTGCATCTACTTTTAGTCTCTTCCATAAATTCTTTATATTGGCCAATTGGCCAAAGTTCTCGGCCATCTATCTGGGTACCTAGAGTTAAACTTGAGTAATAGCGATGCCCAGGCAGTGGTGCACCTCAGTATTGTTGTGGAGTCCTTCCTCCCATCCTCCACTGTTTCTACATCTTTTATGCACTATGTAGTAGAGTTTTTGCTCCAGTGTATAATTTTGAACACAACAGGCAATGGTTACAGTCATATGGATGTACTGAGAAATGATGCTTTTAAAAGGCTATACATGTAAAAATGCATTATCATCAGCTGTGCACACATAATTTATATCAACTGCAGTGCCTTCATACAATGAATTTTGAAGTGTAAATTGATCAATAAGAACCAATAAAGGTGTTATTTATTCTCTAACACAACATTATATTAATAAATCCAGTAAAATGTAATATTTTTCAAAACTGTATTTATAGCTTTTGAAATTACTGGTGTGAACAATACAAACCCCCCAGCCTTCTCTAAACAATGACCCAAGTAACAAAATCACAACCCTTCCCTTCCACAGTTTTCCCAGCCATCCCATCCTTAATATAAACAAAGCAACAAAAAAGGTGGAATTGAGGCAGAGAACAGTGATTTAAAACAGGTGTTCTCATTGTTTTCTTTTATAAAGGCTCTTTAATGCACCACATTGACACAGTTACTCAAAATCTGTGACTGTTGAGCCACTATGAGAGAGTGTTGTGTGAAATTTAATTACTTTAAAATTTAAAAGGAAGTTGATGTGGAAGTAAATAAGGCAATTACTTCACAGAGTAATTTTAAAAGGTCCTTTATTATTTCACACACACACACACACACGCAGTTACATACACAGATGCTATACTGCGAATAACGATATCGCTAACGGGACATAACCCAACAAGGTTACATACAAAGATTATATTAATCACAGATCAATACAATCCATGAGACGCAACTGAACTAATTCTTACCCTTCCAAGCGGATCGGGAGAGCCCTTCGACCCTGGTAAGAGAAAGCAGCTGTCTCCAAGAAATTACCGAGCAGGACTGCACGCTAATCCTCACGGCTGACTCTCATCAGAGCAGAGGAGAACCCCGTCCTTTATAACTTACCAAGTTAGGCTTTTGCATTCGAGAGAGTAATTGGCCAGATCACTCCCTCGAGGCTCGGCCCGCTGAATAAACTATTCCTTTCCCTAGAACATTCTAACCAAAACAAGTTATATAAACGTGACAAAAACAAGTTATATAAGATATGGGGT
This sequence comes from Polyodon spathula, assembly GCF_017654505.1. Classification (NCBI taxonomy): domain Eukaryota; kingdom Metazoa; phylum Chordata; class Actinopteri; order Acipenseriformes; family Polyodontidae; genus Polyodon; species Polyodon spathula. The sequence goes on from NC_054550.1 coordinate 19,401,686, forward strand.
TATTATAGGGCAAGGGCAAAGATGAACTCGAACGCATTTCTAGAACTTTCTAAAACACACTTTTTTTTATTACAGAGAGTAACATATGTACGAAGAGTACAATCAGCCCCAATGGTATTCAGGCGTTATAATTCCTTGCATGATCCCTTCACAGTTTACAATGAACAGGAGTTTAAGAGGGGCAGCGGGACATCTTCACAGCCTTTTTAGCAAAGCAGGAATCCCAGGAGCTGTTGGTGCAATTGATTGTACACACATCCCCATCCACTTTCATGGGCAAAGAAAGGATCCAGTGTACATCAATAGCTGTGGGTATAGTTCCATCAACTATCAGATGGTGTGTGACCATGACCTACGATTCTGCAACGTGGTAGCAAGATGGGCTGCCAGCACACATGATGCTAAATTTTTAACAGCAGTCAAGTTTGGAGGAAAGCTTGTATTGTGGAGTCCTCTTGGGTGACCATGGTTATCCTTTATGAAGGTATCTTCTGACACCTGTGCACAATCCATCAACACCAGCAGAGATGCGACATAACAGGAGTCATAAAAAATCAAGAACCCACATTGAAAGAGCCTTAATACAACGTTTTTCTTCTCTCATTCGGTCTGTGTACCAGTGCAGTCTGAGCCAGCAGCATTACAATGGCCTGTGCAGTCCTCCACAACCTTGCTATCAACTGGGATGAACCACCTGTTCCACATCCAAGACACTCAAAACACACGGGCTGTTTCGACACCGTTCTCATTGGACTACAACAAGTACAAAACAGGGAAGGGGTGGTATTCCGAAGAAGTATCATTGATAATCACTTCTAAAAACACCCTGAGAAGAGCACTGTTTATTTTATTTTTCAATGTGCCCCCGGGTCCTACTATGCAAAATAACACCTAACTCACATTCTACCCACTGTGTCCCTACTTGCCCCTAAGAACCACCAGTGTTGAGTCCCCTCAAACTAAAGGGAATGAAAAGCTCAAACATGAAGACTACTATCGCATACTACAGGCTCTACATGCATGACTGTAATGCTGCCGACACCTTCCTTCATTATTAGTAGTTAACAGTATTGTAGTCTAATGCCATTTTATTTTACTATTACAATATCCGTACAGGCAGCAGATGCTTCAAATATAGTGATAACGTATATATGTGTATATTATATGCACACATTATTATTTCAGTAAAAAAATAAACTGCCAGTACATTCTGGGACTTTCACATGTCTTTCACTATTCCATTTAGTACAATACTAAAATTCTTAGTCCATAGCAAGACCTAGACTAAGTTTGTCCCACACTTAGTATCCTCTAGAGGGCAGAAGTTATTTTGGGGTTCATTGCAATTGAGACCTTTTTTAGTACACAGCTGGGGACTAACTTCAGCCACCAAGTTTGTTGCAATTGGTATTTAACTTGTGTACTAGTTTAGTACAGAGTTGTGTACTAACCACGGGATCATCCCCAGTTGGTACGCTGCTTTCAATTTGTTGCAATTGACCCAGTAAGACCAAAAGGGATGTTACAAACCTACTAGGTGTTTATTTTGGAGGAGTGTGTAAACAATACCGTGGTAAATCCCTCACCTTTTGGTGTATTTGTTTTGAACTTGAGTTCTTCATTGGAACTCTGTGAAGCCTATAAATTGTCAGCCTTTGTAATGAAATAACAAACAATTTACTCAAGTAAGCAATAGGAAAACAAATTAGTTGGATGGAAAACATATCTATCAACTTTAAAATTCAGCCTATTGTTTTTTATAAATACCACTTCAATCAACTTCATTTTTAAAAAAATGGTTAGTTATAGCAATACAAAAATCATGCGGTATGAAAATTCCAATTAGCTTGCCAATTACTAACAATATATCCAATTAGGCATTCACATTCAATTATACAAACAAGGGCAAAATGAAACCTCCAGAAGTGACTATTAATGTTACATTTAGCTTGATTTTTTTTTTTCCCCCAGCTCATTAAAAAACTGAGCTAGTAATATATTCCATAGTAATTAACATTTTAGACAGGCATATCGGGGTCTGTGCAGTTGACATACAGTACATATTCTGCTGACTGCTAATTAAAACAGGCTTAGGGTGTCAAAATTAAGAAATTTTGAAAAGTCAAATAAGGTCAAATTCCAGTTGAAGCAGAGATAGCCAGTGCTTTAAGGGTTAAATGTTACAAATATTTGTATGAAATCAAGAGATTATTGTATTATAGCCAAGTACAACCGAAAACATCTATCAAAGGTTATAAGTATATGACTGCTGCAAAATCAAGGCAGTTATCGTGGGACAGGCACACAGGCCTGATCAGTGCGTAATCACACTATTACATCCTGATACTTTCCGTGTAGTTCACATCGACTGATTGTTGCTGTGTAAGGAAACTAATTCAGTTGACGCCTGCAAATAAGTTGCCACAATACCAATGTCTATGTCAGTAGGTTTCCATTTATTGATTCCAATAGTCAAAAGTTACATATCTATAGCATAAATATTTATTGTTAGACACAGCAAATATGGCTCCTAGTTTTAAACAGAAATCAGATAATGATCAGTTACCTAATTCTAGGAGATCACTCGGGTAGATGGATGGTCTGATGTCAGCAGAGGTTTGTCTCACTCGCACCACTCCTACCTAATTGCATGTGTATGAAGTTGAACTTTGTGAAGTCTGTTTCCACTCAGCTTATCTAAACCGGAATTCATTTCTTGGCATGAATTATGATATCCTTCCAGACCCAGCACGTATGCAAGATCAAAATGTACCCCAGTTAATTTCTTGTTCCAATGCACGGGCTTGTTGAGTAAAATAATGAGTAAGGTAACCTACTCCCACAAACTGCAGCTGGGCTCCACAGTATTAGTTCCCTTTCAATGGAATGACAACCATTACCAAACGGGAAGAGCCCTCTCTGACCATCAATCACTGAGCATATATAAAAAAGCTGCCCTATGAGGGCCCTGCTGTGAGCAGATAGTCCCTCCCCCCTCCTGCTGAAGAGGGTCATCCTCACAGTAGCATATCGGCATTTTCTCTCTCACGTCACTGAGACAGGTCACAGATTGCCCTGTGCTTTCTTTGTCCGAATTTGGCAGATTTGTCGGTTTCTAACCTTCAAATTGCAAAAATACACGGTAAAATTACACTTTCGAGCATTTATTGAGAGTGCTCCTGCCTTGTAACATGCTGTTTGTATAATGGATTCCTCAAGAGAAAAGGGAGTCCTCTCCTGGCCTAGCCAGCCAACTTTAATACAGGTACTGGCTTCCAAGGAGCTCTGAGATTGAAGGAGTGGATATCTGAATGAGCCAATGGGGGGTGAGGATGAACAGAGGGTGATAGCAAGGAACTATGGGAAATTGAGTTTTAACCTGGCCAGGCTACTGACCGTAATAACAGGGACAGGTGGGTGAAACTTACACCCACTTTATGGAGCATGTCAATTACTACAAGTGTTTGAGCTGTTGTGGTGCTGTAGGGTGACCCCTCGGGCTCGCAGCATCATCCTCTATGCCGATTTACTCGGCCTCATCGACCTAAAAAAAAAACAAAAAAAAAACAGCTCTGGCCTACGCGCCGGTCTCAAGCCTTGGGCTCTCCTAGCGCGGCTGTGCTCGCCCTTGGTGCTGAAGCTGATTGACTTGGCTACATCAGTCCGGCAACGACAGCGATTGTCTTCGGCGCCGACCCCGATGACGATTATTCGGTACAGGCTTGGAACCTCTTCGAGCACCTACCTATGCCCCGATTGACTAGGCAGCGGTGAGAACATCTTCGTCGTCAACTACAGCTCGGCACCGACCCCGGCACTGATTGACTCAGCACCGATTGCTCAACAGTCGCCCTCGGCACCGACCACGGTCCCCCTCGGCACCAACCTTGGCACTGATTGACTGAGCACTGACTACTCGGCGCCGGCTGTGCGTCCTCGGCATCGATACCAATACACTGTGCTATTTGTTGTAATAGTGGTACCGACGCGTTGCTCGGCACCAACGCACCGCACCATGTCAGTGCACTTCACTGGGTCCTCCACTGGTTTCCACCAGTGCGACCAGTGCGCAGTGAAGCTTCCCAGGCAGGACCAACACTCATCCTGCACCAGATTCTTTGGGCCAGACCATGTGGCCAAAGCACTGGTGGGAGAGTTGGACTACTCTCCATGCAGCAAGTTCTCTAAACGAACTAAACGCAGAACAGCAGCCCTCTCCCCAGCGGAGTCTCTCTCCTCGGGTCAAGGGAGGATGAGATCGGTGGTTCACCTCCCCGGTGTGGACAACAAAGCAGCAGACCTCCTGCCACTCTTTGCCCCCTATGGTTCTCCATGGAGAGAGGGCCCCCTGGGAGTAGACGCACTAGCCCACCCCTGGCCACAGAGGATCTTGTATGCATTCCCTCCGATATCATTATTACCCCTGACACTAGAGAGGATCAGGGTGGAGAGAGCACAGGTTCTGCTGGTTCCACCCAGATACCCGAGGCGCTGGTTTGCTCTCCTCTCCGACATGTTGTCAGGTCAACCGTGGCAGCTCCCACTCCCACTCCCACTGCGCAAGGACCTCCTGAGCCAAACGGAGGGGCTATTATGGCTCCCTAACCCAGCCCAGCTCCAACTTTGGGTCTGGCCATTGAACAGAGCCGTCTAGTCAGACGAGGTCTGCCAGCAGCAGAGACACTACAGTGCTAGGGGGCACCAAGCACTAGAGCCCAGTATTCATATAAATGTAAAGTTTTCCAAGACTGGTGCTTTGCCGAAGGTCATGATCCACTGACCTGCCGTATTGAGACAATACTAACCTTCTTACAACACCTGTTTGATGCAGAAAAATTAGCATCCACTTTGAAAGTATACCTGGCAGCAATATCAGTGTGCCATGACAAAATTGACTCTTTGTCCCCTGGGGCACACTTCCTGGCAGTGCATGTGGTAACATTAAGAACAAATCCAGCCTTTTTGCCAATGGTGGTCTCATCATTTCATATTAACCAACCAGTGGTTTTGGGAACTTTCAGACTACAGACAGCACACGCTTTGCCCGGTTCGGGCTCTGCAGTGTTACCTGGATAGGACAGCGTCCTGGAGACAGTCCAACCAGCTGTTTGTCTGCTATGGGTCCCGCTCTAGAGGTCAGGCCATATCGAAGCAACGTCTAGCGCACTGTGTGGCAGATGATATACGCTTGGCGTATGAACAAATGGACTCCCCATTGCCGGGAGACATTACTGCCCATTCTGCCAGGGGCCAGGCAACTTCGTGGGCTTCCCTTCATGGCGCCTCCTTGGATGAGCTTTGCAATGTTGCTACATGGATAGATAGTCAGACATTTGTGTGTTTTTACCGCCTTGATATTGCAGACCAAGCGAGGCCTTCTATGGGCTCCAAAGTTTTGCAGGCGGCATGCCCTTAGGCGTCATGTGGGCTCTGTTGCTATCGCTGTGGGGCTGTGCTGTCGGTAATCTGGAGTCACGACAGCTTTGGTACAGCTTCCCATTCGGTAATGGTTGTCATTCCATTGAAAGGGAATGTTAGGTTATTACCATAACCCTGGTTCCCTGAAAGAGAATTACAACCGTTACCCTTCGAGGTCGTGTCCCCCGCTGACCTCTGATTTCGAAAGAAAATGGAGTTATCTTCAGCAGGAGGGAGGAGGGACTTCCTCCTCACAGCAGGGCCCTGATAGGGCAGCTTTTTTATATGCTCAGTGACGGTCAGAGAGGGCTCTTCCCATTCGGTAATGGTTGTCATTCTCTTTCAGGGAACCGGGTTATGGTAATAACCTAACGTTGTGTAGCCTCTGATGATCTTTACAGCCTTGTAGGTGTCCACTTTAAGCTCACTAGGCACCTGACCAGTAGGTCCACTGCAAGGTGGTGAGGATAAACAGCCAGGTCGTGGACCAGCGTGCCCGTAAATGTGTAACTGTGACAGAAATACAATGTGTTCTGGTGATAAATCTCCCCTGTGAGGGCGCTAAAGAATGGGAGGAGAAGTGTAACGCCCCTCCCACTCCTGTTAGTGTCTGGAGTACACAACTCTTAACTCACTGTAAGTGACGAAGCCTGGGTTCCCAATACTTATTTAAATTATAATTTGTCTGTTAGAGATATATGTGTACTGTTTCTTAATGCGGTGCCTCCACCTATTTAAGGGACATCTAAATACACATGTACCCCTTAATAGGAATTATTATCAATAATAACATAAACACACAATTAATAGAAAAAGGCTATGTATTAAAATAAATAACATATAACCAATATTACAAGTAATATATTTACTCAAATAATATGCATTGCTATACAAAATAATTAAACAATCGCACTACAGTGGGCCCCCACACACATGCACACACGTGTACTCACGTGTACTGAACACCTGCACTAATATAACAGAAATATCACATTGCAGGCCTGAACCGTCGCTCGGGTACCTAGTGGCAATAATAATAATAAAAAAAATGCCCCTTCACTTATTTATGTCAAATAAGCACAAAATTATACTTTTAAAAAAAAAAAAAAACTGTGTTTTGAATGCAAGCAGTACTCACGACCAGCAACATCGTTCTGTTTCTTGCTTCCATGGTAAGTTCGTAGAAGGACACAATAAACACAACAGCAGCTGAAAAATCTTCTTTTCCAACGTGGCCAGAGGTACTCGGGGCTTTCTCCTGGTCACCCCGAGTGCTATCTGGGTCTCAGCAGCAGTTCCAGACGCCAGCAGAAAAGTACACTAATAATAAACAAGAAGACTATACCATAAAATGGTGACTGTCTACAGCAAACGTTTGGTTTACTGAAATATATTAGCCTCTTATACTCTGCTAATAAAGTACAAAATATATCGTTCAGATAATATTTCTTTTACTATAAAACTTTTCTTTCACTCCCTCACGTTGCGTCTGTTCCTTCGCACTCTCTCGCACAAACCCAATCAAAATGTTAAGTCCCACCCCCAAATTCCACTACCTGTTGGCTAATTGGTTCAGAGGGGAAACCTGTCCAATAGAATTGTGTTTAGGTGTAGCAAGATAGTAAATATGATTCTGGTGCATTCTAATTATGCTACAAGAAATACAACATTTTTATTTAAAGGAATAGTGCAAATTTGCAGCAGGGCTACAGAAGTATCTGGAAGGGCTGGCCTGACAGTTCGTTTCCGGGACTGGGAAGTCGGTCAGCCTGGAAAGAAGCGAGACTCTGTTGTATATTGACCTGAAAAGGTAAACGAGGGGCAGCTGCAAGTAATAAGGCAGCTGCAACTGTTTACCTGGATGTCATGTGGGAGTACATATAGGGGCCAGGGAGCGCTGATCTTTTCCTTCGTTTGGGTAAAACGGTGGGAGAGAGAAGGACTAAAGAGAGGAGCTCTCAGAGTTTAAAAAACAAATACGCGTTGTGTGTTATTTTTGTCTGTCAGTGTAATTGTCTGTTCTTTGTCTCACAAATAGACAGTTAAAGCACACCTCCGGAGCTGTTGCTAGGAATAAACATTGTCAGGAGCACCGCTGCACTGAGCTCCTGCATGTCTGCACTCACCCAGGACTGGTGACCGTGTCGTTGTCTTGTTCAGGACTGTGCCCTGTTTTTCCGTTATCCCCATGCTTTACACATTGCTGTGTATTGCCAGGGATTTATTATTTGACGGTCACCAGACCTGGAAAACAGAACAAATAAACACGTATTAACCGAATCACAGTTGTCTTCTTATAACTCCTGCACCGCCTCACCACTACACCTGTTCCCCTTACCAGCCACTTTGCCACTGTAACTTACAGACAGCTGGCTGGTATCTAGTACCAAGGACCAATGGTATCAGCTTGAACACTGTTTTATGTTTTCATCTCTGAACCAGTACAGCAAACTTAAAACTGTATTCAGAAATTAATGTGAAAATTGTGTGGAGTGAAGGTAATTCATCAGTTTCTTGTACCTTTAACCTCTGGAGGCAGCAGCAAATTTAGGCTACTTTGGTCGTCACAATAAACAGGGAGGCCCAGGACTGAATAGGTGGTATTCAGGTAAGTGAAAACTTCACTGTTATACAGTGTTACAGTTTGTTGCTATGGTGATTTCATAGCTACCATAATTGGTAATTACTAAAGTGAGAAAAAATAGTCTGAAACTAAAACCTGCTGTGAATAGTTTTTCTTGTGTTTGTTTTTGTAAACTGCAAGACCTGTAAGGTTAACATTTAATACATATAAAGGACTACGAAATGATATGTGTGAATATGAAAATGCACTTTTCATGTCTGGTTTTTCCAATGCGTCATATATGCTCACAGTAGGTAGTCAATTCATATATCAACACTCAAAATAGATCAGCTAGAATAAAAAAACAATAAAAACAATTGAGTAGAGAATTCAATGTGCCAGTTTTACCCTACCCAATTCAGATCACTTATTTAGCAGGCAGTATATTTCTTTAAAAATAAAAATGACAAGACAGGTATTATATTGAATGTTCTACCAGTCTTGTCAGTCACCACTAATCCATTTTGGAGGTGGGTAAAATTGTTCTTAATACAGTCTGAATACACTTACAGTAGGTGGGATATACACTTAAGTGGGGTAAACACCACAATTGTTGTTTTGTTTCACTGTCAATGGCAGTATAAATTCAATGTCAGGATCATGACTGCTTGCTTGGGTATGGTGAAAGTGGTAGTGATGGACTATTTTGCTGCTGGTCCCACCTGTTAAGGGAAGAAGAAGAAAAAGCCACCACCCTCTGAAAGAGGAACCGATCTGGCGATGCCAGGTCAGCAGGGTGGACCGTGATGAAGCCACCCCCTTCCCCACAAAAGCCAAAATCGAGCAGATCCGCCAACTCCACTTAAGTGCAGGAATAACAAAAATAAATAAAATAAACACAAGCTCCTGAAAGTTATCTTTTTTATTGGCTCATGGCTAGTTGAGCAACAGCTATGTTTTCTGGAGCAGTTCTAATATACCATTCTACAGTACTAGAAGCACATCTGACAAGGTGTTTGATCATGTGATGAGAAAGTCCAGCTTTGGCTGCTGAAGTGGCTGATCCAATCCTAAAAGAATGGCATGCAAAAATGTGTGAAAGAGAAACTTCACGAAGCAAAAGCACAGATAGGAGGATCGAGAACCATGATTGAGTTACTGGTTTATTTGTTTCTGTAACGAACAAAGGATCTTGAGGAGCATTATTGAAAGTCCTGGCAGGTGTGCTTGTAGATGGAGTTGTAGGAGCAAAAGGTCGAAGGAATCTTATGGTCGTGAATCCTTGTTGAAGAAGGCCCACTTTGGAACTACGGAGATGGAGAAGATAGTAAGTCTCTATCATGTAGAGGTCATTGACGCAAAGATTTGTTGCTGGATCGAAAGCATGTAAATTCTCCAGTTTGTAAAAAAACCCCAAAAAGCCATCATGCATAAGGTTTTATGAGGAGGTCAATACAAGGGGAAAAACAACCATTTCTTAGCTTACAAATTAGTGCAGATAACATGTTGGAAGTTATTGGTAAACAAGCTGTGTTGGGATTGGGTGAATTCCACATAATAATAAAGATGCTTTGTTTAGAAAAGTGTAAGGTACTGCATGCAGGAAATAAAACTGTGCATTATAAATATCATATGGGAGATACTGAAATTGAAGAAGGAATCTATGAAATAGACCTAGGAGTTTTTGTTGACTCAGAAATGTCTTCATCTAGACAATGTGAGGAAGCTATAAAAAAGGCCAACAAGATGCTCGGATACATTGTGAAAAGTGCTGAATTTAAATCAAGGGAAGTAATGTTAAAACTGTACAATGCATTAGTAAGACCTCATCTTGAATATTGTGATCAGTTCTGGTCACCTCGCTGTAAAAAATATATTGCTGCTCTAGAAAGAGTGCAAAGAAGAGCAACCAGAATTATTCCAGGTTTAAAAGGCATGTCATAGGCAGACAGGCTAAAAGAATTGATTCAGTCTTGAACAAAGAAGACTACGTGGCGACCTAATTCAAGCATTCAAAATTCTAAAAGGTATTGACTATGTTGACCCAAGGGACTTTTTCGACCTGAAAAAAGAAACAAGGACCAGGGATCACAAATGGAGATTAGACAAAGGGGCATTCAGAACAGAAAATAGGAGGCACTTTTTTACACCGAGAATCGTGAGGGTCTGGAATCAACTCCCCGGTAATGTCATTGAAGCTGACACCCTGGGATCCTTCAAGAAGCTGCTTGATGAGATTCTGGGATCAATGAGCTACTAACAACAAAATGAGCAAGATGGGCCAAATGACCTCCTCTCGTTTGTAAACTTTCTTATGTTCTTATGTTCTTAGTCTTAGGTTGAATTGGTTGCCTGATGGGTATGTTTTGATTCTGATAGGGGAACACCAACTTTTTTAAAAAAACAACTTCAGAATTGTTATTTGTTTGTCCATGGGTGAAGATGGAAAATCAAATCAGAAGGAAATCATCCAATAGATGTACTAAAAAAGAAAGCTTGTAGTTATTTAATAAAATACAACAAAGGGTTTCTGAAAGTGTGTTGAATAGGAAGGGAATTCTTTTACATCCAAAATTAATCTGAACAGAAAAATACAAATTAGATTTCCACGATAACCCAAACAAGTGCCACTGATCGAGGTGATTGGCATCACTTTAAAAGCATCCCTTATATAATCGATTGAAAGTCAGGCTCGACTGCCAGCTTTTTTTAATGAACTTGATTGCATGATCGATAGTTGTGCACTGTAAAGAATATTTTTTGGAAGGGATAAGGCTGTTTATTATTTGTTGTGCAGAATCTCTGTGAGGAGCAGAAATTGATGGTAGATAGTCTCTTTTTCCTCCCTGAGTATTTCCATATGGCCAAACCGATGGGACGTATATGGTATGCTAGAAAAGAAGGATTTTTAAAAGGTCCAATCATGAAGCCCTTGCAAAATTTTTTCACCAGCAATATGTCAACGATTTCTGGTTCATGAAGATCTGACTGTAAGTTAGGGAGGATGTGGAAAACTGAAGGAAGGACTAGACCTGTGTTGAAGCCTTCCATCAAGCCATTAAGAAGTAAAGAAAATGCTTGATTGTGGTGTTTGACCAGGGACTACCAGGGAGATGGGAACAGAGTGAATTGTTGTTTGTAGAAAGAACATGTGAGTGTTTGTAGTTTAAATGATGGACAACAATGCGTTGTAAAGAAGCTGGTGTTTTGGGATATAGGGAAACAGTTTATCTGTCCCATCTTAGTTTATGAAAAACAAATGTTCAGCCTAGGTGTCGAAATAGAGATAGGCTTTTGTTTTGTTTTTTTATTTTGTGTTTGCAACTGAATGTACAGGCACCACCCTGTTTTATTTCATTCAGTGGCTGAGTGTTTCTCTTTACACCAGAAGTGAAAAAGTCCTGCATGTGGCAAACTTACCCCGGTTTGTCACAGAGAATAGACATGTAATCATCAAATTCACGTCTTTTATCTGAATACACTTTGCAGATGGTGCCTCGAGAGATGCCAACAGCATATAAAAGTACAGATATTGTTAAGGTCTTGAAGAGACAAGGATCAGATGCTTTAAGTGTTATTGAAAGTTCTGTGCACTCTGTGGTACAGAGCTTTACAGATTCAAGAGAAGAAATAAGAATGGAAACCATATTCATGTCTTTACCTTGGCGAATGTTGTTTCTTCTGGCTGCAGTCAGGAGATGAGGCTGGAAGGCGAGAGCACTTGATGGTGGAGGCAGCACTGTAGGACTACTGTGAGTGCAGGAAGGAACACTAGGATCTCTGGGATGCAAGTATTTTGAGCACTTATTGGAGAAATTGTAGATCCCTGGTTAGTCTGTGGTTATCAACAATATTTTCATTTATAACACAGAAGAACAGATGAGGCCACATTAAACCATTTCCATATGAATGTGTCAGAACCGTGGGGGTCCTCCAACATGTTAGGATTGTAGTAAGTTTCACTTTTTCTTTTGGAAAAAGTGCTGTGTAAGAGCATTTAACAATGCATCATACTGATCAACCGAGATGAAAACAACTCCAGATGATTATCTTCAGACGTAGATCTCCAGTACTAGTTTATTGCTTAGCCACCAGACAGTGCCCCTCTGCTTTAACTAGATCTGTTATGACTGATTAGTGGGTTGAATTTGTTACGACCTTCCCCAAAGAAAGAAAAGAAGAAGGGCACTTTAAAATAGGTCACTTCTCTTCTCAAAATATGAAAAATAAGTATTTGTATTTTGAATAGATTGTAGTATATTTTAGTTTTTTATGGAAGTGGCTTAATGTGGCCACATCTGTTCTTGTATGTTATTAACTTTTGTGCCTTTGTTGACAATGATTCTGTTGTGTTATATGTGATGTGTGTACCATGCTACATATATATATATATATATATATATATATATATATATATATATATATATATATATACACACACACACACACACACACACACACACATATATATATATATATATATATATATTTAGCTCAAAGAGCCAGCTGCCCAACATTTCGATATGTTGTACGTATCTTTCTCAAGGGAGCCTGTGTTTGAATCAAAACATTGGAGGTATTTATAGATGTTTGACGGCATGACAACTACTTATTCTTGTTTATATTCAAATCCATGATTTATTCTTACATGATGTAATGGTGTTCTATATGTGACATCACTTTTACTTATATCTTTAAATCTATATTAATTCTAATTAACATTATTTTATACAAACTTATATTTATATTATCATGCAATGCTGGCTCTGAGGATCAGCCTTGATATGGTCTCCCCAGTGCATCAGCATGCACAACTTTTGAATTAATTTTGTTTATTTAATTATTTTTAACTTTTATATATTTATTGGAATTAATTAGTTCATTCTTTTCTGTTGAGTCCCGCTGGCATAATTGTGTTCAGTCTATTTATCCATTTACTTTCTTTTATTCTTCTATATGTCGCATTGTCTAATCACTGGTGAAGTGCTGTACTATTGGTTCATTCATTTTTTTATTTCTAATTAATGAAAGGTGGTTCTGAATTCTTTTATATAAAGTTGTTCCAGTCTCTCCAACATATTTTATTTCATCACATTTTTCACAGGCTATTCCATAAACAGCATTGCTATTTTTACAGTAGGTATTAGTTTTTAGTGGATATGTGGTGTTCTTTTGTGTCTCTTTCTACTTTTGCTGATTTTGGTCCATTCCGTCACAATTTTATACCATGATACAAATGTACTCCCAGCCACAAAGGCTGCAAAGACTTTAATTTAAATCAGTTTTGTATATGGGTCTAGGAAAGAAAACTCCATTCAAATCAGCAGACGAGTAAACTTAATATGCTCATCTTATTTGTTTTAGTAAGATCCTGCAAATACTTCGCTATCCTAGGTTATCAAATTTTCTAATTCAAATTCAAATATATTTATCTAACCAAAAGGAACCCTTGAGATATACATGTAACTTTTAAAAGGGGGTCCTAACGACAAGAAATGGCGTCAAGAAAAAACATTACACAATCAATGGCAAAAATAGGACAAAAACACTCAAAACAACCATAAAACCAGTAAAACAAAATAAAAGCATAACAAATAGAACCATTCCAATTTATCTAATCCTGGTCATTGTCAGTATTTACAAGAATTTGCAACCCTGGTCAAATAAATGACAAGGTGATTTGATCAGGGGTGGCCAAAGTTGGCCCTTCCAGTCCTGGTCTTTGTTCCAACCCTGTTCTAAATGGTTTAATTGAACTAATTAAACCTCCATGCAGACCCTGCAGTAGTTCATTATCTCATTTTACCTGGATCACTGTACCCTGATAAGCCACGTCTGGATTTTATTAAAGCATCTCACTGCCTGTGATTTTCCCAGGAAAAGTTTAAATGCTCTAATAAAACCCCTCCACGGTTTATCCTGCCGGTATGGGTACAGAGTCACACCTTAGTGCTAAAAGTATTTATAAAAGTTTGATGATCATTACAAAACTTTATTTACTTAATCAGTTTTTAAACATTGCCTTCTAATGAAATATCACCCAATGTCTTTATCTATAAAAATGCATTATTCTGTGTAAGATTAGTTAAATATTACTAAACTGAAAATGCCCTGATGGCCCACAATATTTTGTATGCCAGCATAGCATATTTTAAGCCAGGATCAACCAGGGCAAAGGCAACTTAACTAAGCACAGTCAATAAAGTTTTGATTTTATAATGCCAGATGTGTGTTGTGCTGTTGGGCGAACCAACAGAAGAGAAGAACAATGTTACCCTCCTGTCTGCTCAGCCAAATAGGACAAAGTGGATTTCAGCCATTAGCAGGGCAGCAAAAACAAATTATTTGTGTAGTGAGCACTTCATACAAGGTTAGTATCAGCAATATATTGGTAGTTAGTTCTGGTCTTACGTTATTATTATTATTATTATTATTATTATTATTATATTATTATTATTATTATTATTATTATTATTATTAAGGATACTTAAATGAGCAGGGCAGTGGAGACATTTGTAAACGTGGAAATTACCTGATAATTCAGGAGTTGAAGGTGGTTCTTTTATCCTTGCCAGAAACAAATTTGGTAAGCTGGAGCATTTCTGATGGGAAACATTCGTTCAGATCTGCAGGATAGGTTTGCACGAATGTAGCAGCTTTGTTCTTGATGTCATATTCTGACATGTTCTGAAAGTCGATAAGGAATGATGATTTGACACAGGTGTGGTAAGAAGGTTAATATCGTCTCAATAGGTCAGGTCACAGGATTGTGACCTTCGGCAAGGCACCAGTCTTGGAAAACTTTCCATTTGTATACTGAGCTCTAGTGCTCGGCGCCCTAGCAGACTGTAGTATTTCTACTACCACATCTGGCAAACATCATCTGAATAGACGGCTCCGTTCAACGGCAGACCCAGAGTTGGAGCTGGGCTGGGTTCAGGTGCCATAATAGCCCCTCTGCTTGGCTCAGGAGGTCTTTCCGCAGCGGGAGCTGCCACAGCTGACCCGACAGCGTGTCGGAGAGGAGAGCGAACCAGGGGTGTCTCGGCCATCTGGGGCAACCAGCAAAACCTGTGCTCTCTCCACCCTAATCCTCTCTAGTGTCAGGGGTATTAATGGTAGCGGAGGGAATACATACAAGAGCCCCTGTGGCCATGGGTGAGCTAGCGTGTCTACTCCCAGGGGACGAGCTGTCTGGAGCTCTTCTGGACAGGAGGTCTGCTGCCTTGTTGTCCACACCTGGGAGGTGAACCGCCCTGATGGAGCGCAAGTTTTTGTGTGTCCAGGACAGGAGTCTGTGCGCTGCATGGTGAAGGCACGGCGAGCGCAGGCCGCATTGGTGTTTTCTGTAGGCTACCACTGTGGTATTGTCCGTCCGGACCAGCATATGTTTGTGCACAAATTGCTGGTGAAAATGAGATAATGCCAGGTTCACTGCTTGCAGCTCTTGGGCATTTATGTGCACTTTCTACCAATGTCCCTTCCACTGACCTCTTATTCCTCTCCCATTCCAGACCTCTCCCCAGCCCAGGCTGGAGGCTTCTGTAGTGATCACTTTCCTTCTGTGAGGGGATCCGAGGGGAGATCCGAGGAGCAGATTGCCAGGAGTGTCTTCAGGCATTGTCTGGACAATAGCACCAGTCGGTACCGATCTTGGACCAGGTGCACCTTGAACATATTTACCCAGGCTGCAAGCGGGCGCATTCACAGCAGCACTAGTGGAAGGATTCTCGAGGCGGCTGCCATCAGCCCCAACAACCTTTGATATATTTTGACCTGTAGGACAGTGTCCTCTCTGAATAGGGAGAGTGTGGCCTCCAACGACTGAATCCGGTCTTCCGACAGTGAGGCAAGCATGCTCACAGAGTTCAGTTTGATCCCCAGGAACACTGAACTGAGACGGTACAAATTTGCTCTTCTGGTGATGTACTGAGAGCCTTAACTTTGTCACATGATGACCTGTTTTGTGTGCATGCTTTGGAATGTATGGACTGGAGGATACACTGTGCTGTCAACATGCTGAACTTCATCTGTTTGAGGAACAAGTTGAGGACCCTGAGGTCCAGAATTTGCTTGAAACCGCCATCCCTTTTGGGCAACAGGAAGTACCTGGAGTAAAAGCCACTGAGGGCATCGCTTGGACTTACCAAGCATACAGCGTTCTTCTGTTGAAGATTGGTGATCTCCTGTTGAAAGAGTATCGCGCCCGCTGGTTTGACGGTAGTGAGGAGCACACCCTTGAAGGGTGGCGGACCTATGTGGAATTGTAGAGCGTATCCGTGTCTCATTGTCGATAGCAGCCAGGAGTCCTGGGTGCAGCCTTGCCATGGGTCATTGCTGTTGGTCAGTCCGGTTGTGGGGGGGTTTGTTGGCAGCCGGGGCTCCTCAGGGCCGGTCTCCCTTGGGCTTGGGAGGGGGCGGGTCTTCCTTAGGCCCCAGCCTCGGTCTCCAGTTGGAGAACCAGTTACCAGTGGCCGGCGGTGTTCCCTTGCTGCCAGCTCTGCCTCTGCCTGCTTGTCTGCTCTGGAGTGGAGGGTGGTGTTCAGGCCCTTTTGCCCTAGCAGGCTGTGAATGCTACCTTGGGAGCTGACGGTAAGCCAGAAGGCCCAGGAATTTAGAGGCGACCTCTGTGGCTTTGTGGGACCTCTCAAGGCTCACATCAATGGTCGCTCCAAATGTCTGCCCCGGTGTAATGGGGGCTTCCAGCAACGCCACCCTCTCGGTCTCCATGACCTTGGCTTGTGTCATCCACAATTGCCGGCGAGGGGCCACCATCGCCGTCAGCGATCTCCCTGATCCCTGGCCTAACTGCATTTTGTGTTGTATGTTGTGTGTTAATGTTGGTGTATAGTCATTGGTACATGGGATATAAACGGGTCTGTGTAACATGAGTATTTAAAATGTATATTTGTATTTAGGCACGAGGATTGCACAACACTTCACATGCAAGTAAAATCTAATAATATATGAGCACGGGGAACTGCACGTGCAGTTTTACCGCGACTCCAATTGAATGATTGATTAGCAATCGAGTCTCTGTACAGCTGCATAAAAGCAGCATGTTTTCACTCACTCAGGGTTGTGTGTTCGGGAGTGGAGAACGGGGGAGAGAGAGGAGAAACATATTTATAAATATCAATTGCTATGAGAGCTAGAAGCACCAGCACCATACTTGTTTTGTCTAGCATTCGTCCACCCTCTTTTGAGAGTGTCTACTCTTTTTGTTTGTCTATTTATTTTGGCCTCACATGTCGTGTGCTGGTTTTGTTACAAACCTTTTATTTTCTGTCTGTTCAATTATTAAACTGCGCTTCAGTGCCTTCACCGTTCCAAAACCTGTTTCTGGGCTGACATCACCGGCTGCGGCCATCTTTGTGACACTTTAGGTCACAGCCCATTAGGTCAGTCATCCACAGAGGCAGTCCACTGCCTAGAGCTCCCCTATGTCTGCCTCTGTGAATCTTTCCTGCTGCCTCTCTGCTAACTGAGTCTGGTAGAGCACCAGTATAGCCTCTAACTGACAGCACTGCCGATGCATCCGCTTTCCTTAGAATAGCATCCATTGTCCTGCAAGGCTTAGACAGACAGGTTGGGTCCTTATCCCCCTTGGTGAAGGTGGAACCTTGCACCAATACCGTGACCCTGTTCCCATTAGTAAGGAATGTGCCCAGTCCCGCTTCTTGGGCTTCTGCAATGTGCAGCAGAAACTCTGCTATTCTGGAGGCTGAGGGTGCAGACGTTGGTTTGCTCCAGGAGGAGGAGCGCACCAATTCCAGGAAGTCCTGGCACAATTCCAGGAAGTCCTGTAGCTACACGCTGCATTATCCCCCAGAACTCTTCCCTCCACGACACATTCGGCAGGGGCGGTAAGGAGCCCTCCACTGTTGCCTGCCCGATGGAAGTGGCTGGGTCTGAGATGTTTGATCTCGACGCCGTGAAGGACAGCTCAGCTAGGAGGTCTAGGTAGTGGAGATGGGGAACGAGACTGTGGAAGTTGGGGCTGCCCGGTGGTAGGGGGCAGTCTGCCCTGCAATTTTAGTAGGGTCTCTACCATGGTCTGCTGAACCCTTACAGTCTCCACCAGCTCTGTAAAGCGCCGCTCGGCCGAGCTTGGGTGCCTTCGAGGCGACTCCAATGGGGATTGTCTGCGCCTGTGTGGGGAAGGGGAGCGATGCCTGCACGGGACCACCTGTCCCCTGGTGAGAGTCCTCTCGAGCGGTACTGCCTCGGCGGTGACCATCTCGCCTCCCCTGAGAGCTGTGTGCACCTCTGTATTGGTGGTGGGGAAGGGGAGGGTGACCCAGGTGTGTGAGAGAGCTTTCTGGTCATTGTAGCAGGGGGGGTCCTAGAGGACCTCTGCAGAGGGCCTTGGAACACTGACCTCATTCTCTCATGGCTCAGGGAGAGAGACTCTGCTAGATAGGCTAGCTCACCTGCCAGTTCTTTGGCTGCATGGTCTGGTCCTAGCATATGACGCAGAAATTGTGCTCATCCTGCCTGGGCAGCTTCACCGTGCACTGGTTGCACTGGTGGAAACCAGTGGAGAACCCAGTCGTCTGCACTGACATGGCTTCGTAGGCATGGCTGCTGCACTCGGTGCCGAGATCGAGTGGTTGGTGCCGAGTCAATCTGAGCTGAGGTCGGAGCCGATAGTAGTGCGGTCAGTGCTGGGCTGTAGACAGCTCAGAAGCAATTCACCAGTGCTGAATCAGTCGGTGCCAGGATCGGCATCGAAGAGAGCACTGTCAATGCCGAGAGGTCGGTGCCGAGTCAATTGGCGCTGAGGTCGGTGCCGATAGGCAGTGCATTCTGTGGCGGGCTGTAGACGGCTCCGAAGCTATTCACAGGTGCTGAATCAGTCGGTGCCGGGATAGGCGTCAAGGAGAGCGCTGCCGGTGCCGAGCGGTTAGTGCCGAGTGAATCGGCGCCGAGGTTGGTGCCGATGGGTAGTGCGTCGGTGCCAGGCTGTAGACAGCTCCAAAGAGGTTCACCGTTGCCGAATCAGTGGGTGCAGGGAACGGAGCCGAGGAGAATTTTGCCGATCCGTCCTGGCACCTAGAACCGTGAAAACGGTGACTCCTTGCGCGGGGACCCTAACCTCCACAGCAACCGAGATACGCCATCAAAAATGTCCAAAAATGACCCTTCTTGGGTGTCATATCTCAATGACCCCAGGTCCTAGAACCTGGGTTGAAGATGTCTTTCACAGGGAGCCATCTGTTTTCAAATACTACAAATTTTCACTTTTTCAGCATGATGGCATGTCAATGTTGGATTTCCAATAGCTTTTGAGTTCCAGGTTGGCAAAAAAAGTCTAAATTGGGGTCCTTTCCAGCTGGGGACACGTCGCTTGGAGGGATCAACGGGGCCCCGAGGTGGTCCCCCGTACCTATTTTCAAGTCTTGGGGACCGAAGATATACCATCCTGAAAAATGTCTATGAGAAATCCCATTATAAAACACCTTTGGGGCAACGCCTGCCATCTGGCGGCAGGGTGGCGTGTGATTTTCTTTAGTTGAGAGTCATGTCCACATGAAGAGAGTGCTCCCTAGTTCCTTGCCCCAGGGATGGTGGACATATGAGGTTCGATGAGACCACCCCCTCCCTATGGCAAATCCCATCATAAAAGAAAACAAAGCAGCCCAGAATTTGGGACGTTATCTGCAAACCAAATCGGCCCAGAATTTGGGACAAAAATGAAAACAGGGGCAGCCTATATTTAAAACTGTGACTACATTTGAGATAAAGTAATGTGTCCTGTAACAAAACTGCAATAGTGTATATATTTGATATTAAAATACATTGCGCAAACGACCATAGATATACGCTGCTTGAAAGAAAAAAAGTACACCACTACAGAAAAAAAAAATAAAGTTGTACATTCGTGCATAACATGATAATTCATATAAAGTAATAACCCATAGTTTGTTATATTAGTACAGCAAAATACCACGTTATATTTTAATTGAAAGATTGCGGAAAGCAGATCTCCTGCTCTCTTTCTCTCTGATCGTAATATTAAAAATGCCTGCAAGCTTTTCCACTTGTGTGACGACATATTCATGTGACAGACATGGACCAATCAAAACGTGAGACTGTTATGTGGTTCCATCCCAAAAACCGGGCTTGTGTCATACCTCAGTGACTTAGTCCACATCAAGTGGACTAAAAAGCGGTCTAGCAAATCCTGCAGATTTGTACTAAATTATAAAAGTTGTGCCAATCAAAGCGCTATAAAAAATATATAATACAGACCTTTTTGTTTGTTTGTTTGACATCCGCATCCGATATTGAATAACACAGAGAAATTGTATACAGGGCAGTTTGCACGTCAATCATTCACTTTTTAAATAATGTGACTGATATACCATTCACATATTTTGAGATTTTTTTACACACTCCGTAAAAAAATTGAAATGATCGGATGCTCACTGCCTGCGCTACAGGGAGATTTATTTGAAAACGTACACCGTACACCCCCTAGCACTGAGGAGGGTAAAGTTAAAAAGGCTTCAATTAATATGTGACTGAGCCTGCTGGCTCCTCACAGTATGTTTATCAGTGCTGTACAGTATAGACCATACTTGGCAGTATCTGGAAAAATTTACCATTTGTTTGAAATGTGAACTGTAAATATACAGGTATGTCTAGGCTCGCTTTTGTGTTGCAACTTTACTAAATACTAAAAAAGTTTGCTGGACTGGATTTTTTTGTAAGCAATTTACTGTAAAACACTTTTACTTATACATGTGTATGAACTGCCATTAAAAAAAACTAATGCTACTTATTTCACTTTTCTGCCATTTCAGATCGGTATTTATGAAATAAGAAAATTAAACACTATATGACTTTTTAATAACCTAAAATCCATTTAGTTGTTTCACATAAAAAAAAAAAACAACCTGTAAATGAAATCAATTTACTATAAACATGTTTCTCAGTTGTGATTGAGATACACAAATGGCTTAACAGGCGTCAATTGAATTCTTAAAAGTAAAGCACCTAAAATTGGAAGCACTAGTTGTAAGATTGTTTGTTCGCAGCTTAAGTGCCATTTTACTGTGCCACAGCAGGAACACACACATTGTGTGGCAGTCAACAGGTTAAAAAAGGTAACACCATGTTTTAAAACATGAATATCATTAAATAATCTTGAATTAATAATCAATAAACAACATTCTTTAAAGCAATGGGAATAAGACCCTGTAGCAGAGCGGTAGGAAAGCCCTGCTTAAATGTATTTTGTTTATTTATTTTTATAAGGGGGTCTCCCCCTCCGCCCCTGTGTTATTTTGTATTTGTTTATAGTATTATGTTTTATTCTGTTTATAGATGACGGCGTAGCTGTGTTTAGTTTTGTTATTGTTTTGCAGCGTGGTGGCCATCTCCCGAATTAATGAAGTGATTAATTTGTTGCTAATCAGGATATGGTCACCTGCATAAATACTTGCAGCTCTCTGCACTCCGGCTTGGGTGCTCGAGAGTCGGAACGAGAGTGGAGAGAGAAGCGGAAACGAAACTAAAAACGCTTAAAGGATCCGTGAAAGCTACTGCCCAGCTGGACCTTAACACTTATTATTTGTGTTCGTGATTTGTTTTTGTTTATCTCTTTTATTTCTGTGTTTTTTTTTTTATTTTTTTTTTTTTTTTTTTTTTTTTTTTTTTTTTTGTCTGTGAGCAGTATTTCTTTTGTTTATATATTTTTGTGTTATTTAATAAAAAGCGTATGCCGCATCTTTTTGAATCTGCAGATGCCTTTGTTTTTGTTCGTCACCTGACGGTCTGACGTCACCGTTCAGCCATTTCCTGCCACACGTGGTGTTCAGCGTGGGATTAGTAGCGCCTCCTGAACTCAGGCCAGAAGAGGACTTCACAAGGGTCCTGCAGTTTTTTTTTCCATTTTTTTTTTTTTTATTGTTTCTGCAGGAAGCACCGGGGCTGACGCCTCAGAAAAGGGGGCTGCCGGCTACAAAGGGGGGAGGGGGTCAGGAGACCAGCTTCCCCAGCCACACTTTCGCGACAGGAGGAACAGTGGCTGAAGAGGGAGCTGCTAGCCATGAAGGAGTGGGGGGAGAAGGACCTCCCACCGTGGCTGCCACCATCGACACCTTGCTGTCCCTCTTTCGGAACTTTGAGACTAAGGGGGGAGGTGGTCGTTGGGGCCATGTGTGCTTCGCACAAGGAGGGGGATATGTAGCAGGGCGGTAGACAAGCCCTGCTTACATGTATTTTGTTTATTTATTTTTAGAATGGGGTCAACAACCTCCCCTCCGCCCCTGTGTTATTTTGTTTATAGTATTGTGTTTTATTTTGTTTATAGATGACAGCGTAGCTGTGTTTTTTGGTTTTGTTATTGTTTTGCAGTGTGGATGGAAAGTCCCATCCACATTATAAAACTTGTGCAGAAGGTGGTCACTCTGGGTGGGGTGTTTGAGAGGCTGAACGAGAGTGGAGAGAGAAGAGAAAACAAAACTAAAAACACTTAAAGCATCCGTGAAGGCTACTGCCCAGCCGGACCTTAACAGTTATTATTTGTGTTTGTGATTTGTTTTATCTCTTATTTCTGTGCTCTGTGAGCAGTGTTTCTTTTATTTAAATATTTTATTTTTTTTTGTTATTTAATAAATGGCGCACGCCGCGTCTCTTTTTGAATCTGCAGATACCTTGGTTGTTGTGTTGCCGCCTTCTGGTCTGAGTCACCGCAAAGCCCTTTCCTGCCACAGACCCGTTACATGGTTAAATCATTTCTAAGGAAAGGTTTATTACATTACCTTGAGAACTCATCAGATCAAAGTGGGCTTTAATAGGAGACTGTGTTAACTTTGAAGTGAAAAAGGATTTAATTGAAGATGCTTTGAGGTTTAATCAGTGAGGGAGATGACAGTTCACTTTGAATCAGCATTATTGTTTGTGTTGGCTTGCATCTTATGTCACTAAAGATGACATTTGATTCATTTTATACATCACGGACATATGTTCAGTCAGTTGCTCTGCACCAGAGTGCTGTTCCTGATCTCAACAGCAGAAGGATAGCTTGATAACTATCCTCCTGCGATGCATAATCAAGAAGCCCAGCACAAGAGGAAGACGGACCTGTTCACATGAACAATCTGTAGTTCTAAATAATGCAACCTGGAGCCATGAATAATGCCTGTCACCAAGTATTTTATTACTGAGACGACTGGCCACATTTCTTTCATTGCACATTACGGGCTAAATTCTCAAAGCTCTTTACTCCAAATTGTCATTAATTTATTTATTTATTTTTTTTCTCAAAACATATATTTATGTCTTAACTTCTTATCATTGGCACTTTTGGAGAGACAGTGAAATGATGTGACTGCTTGTCAAAGGCACTGAAAAGTTATAAAGAAACAGTGAAGGCACACATTTGAATCTTTAAATGACCCTTCAAGAGAGTAGAAAGGGGAAAGAGAGTTCAAACAAAGTCCATGTTGCAGCCTGTGACAAATATAATGAATCTTGGTTATAAATCTTCCTCCTGACCTGTGAGGGCTCAAAGCAGCTGAAGTAGGGTCCTTTGGACAGGCTGGTCCGAAAGTTCGTTTCCAGGGTCGGGAAGTCGGTCAGCCTGGAAGGCGGCGAGGCTCCGCTGCAAGAACATATTGACCTGGAAGGGAAACGAAGTAGCAGCTGCAGATTGTTGAGACAGCTGCACTCCTTTACCAAGGGGTCATGCATGATGGCATAAAAGGGGCCAGACAATCGCAATCTACTCCTTTGCTTGGTTTTTGTGTTAGGGACTGGAAGACCATGAGAGACCCAGAGAAACCTATGTTTAAATTATATTTTTGAGTGTTTTTTGTTTGTTTGTATTTGTTAGTACTGTCTGTGTTTGTAAACCACCAGATGGTTAACACGTGTACGGAGTTGTCACCTTGGGCCAGCACAAAACCAGATCAACACTGCACCACAGTCACTAGAAAATAAATTGTTATCACTCACCATGAGCACTACTGAACGCACCCGGACTGGTGACCGTGGCAAGTATTATTGTGAGACAGAAAACGGGTGTTTATTATTTGGGCTGCAATCCCTGTTTCTATTCTTCATATTTTATCCATTGCTGTTTATAACTGGGGCTTATTTGGTCGCCAGACCAGGATTACAAATGCACGTCCTTTTCCAGACTGGATCACAAATTGTATGTCTGTGATTGTTCCTGCACTGCATCACCTCTGCACTTGTTCATAATCAGCAACCACTTTGCCACACAGCTGCACTCATTCCATTGCAAATTTGTGTCTTTTGTGAATGGAATCAGGTTGCCTACATTTAAAAATTGTTCAGCAATACTACTTTGACACTCATTTTCCCCACTACCTTTTCATAGGTATAACTGATCTGGACAGTCTGGACGAGGTGTAGTTAAAGATGGCTATCTGCATTCCAGTGTCATTTTGTCAGATAGAGCTGACTGAGGAAGTAGTAATGCGGCAATAAAAGGCCACATGGGATTGTGGGATTGACTGAATAAATGCAAACAAGCAAAGATGGACAATGTTCAATAAACATTTGTGGCTGCTTTTATTTTCAGTCTTAGTCAGGTTTGTTTTAAACACAGTCCTCACTTACATCCATCTTTTTAGCACACGCCTTTCAATGAAATACTTCCATATGACACAGTTTTGCCCCGTTGGGTATGAGATCCAGAACTGTACTGAGGTGTAGCTGAGATATAGCTGAGCATCATCCCTGGAGAAAGGGAGTGGAAATATGGCATGGAAGTCTTTCTTAATACATTTGAATTTAAGTAGATTTATATTGGGAAGTTGCCTAATATGTGTGAAGCCCTACCTCCTACAGACCAGAGCAGCTTGCATTTATGTGCGAATCCCATCAGTTTGTATGGAAGGGGAGGCCTCAGAGTCACTAGTCATATGTTGTACCCTGAATGTGCATCTCTGGTGGAAATTGTTGGAAATAGTGTCTTGTCTAGTGTTGAAGGTGTTTGTGATTTCAGCATACAACCTGTCAAACCAACTATAACAAGTCAGATTTTATTTGCGATGCCTGTTTCACTTTGCTTGTTTTTGTAGAAAAGTGTCAACCTCAGATTGTGTCTCTGCAGTGAGTGTGGGATTGTATTCCCATTCACTTTTAACTTTGGTAAATTTCAAATCAGTTTTCTAGTAACTTATTAGCATGCGGGGCAAGAAGGTCCAGCCAGACAGAAGCTCTCCTTCCTTTGTCTTTGTCTTCATCAAACAATACCAATTTGAATGTGATTTTCTATACAACCTGTCAAACCAACAAAAAACTGTCATATTTTGTTTGTGAATATCAATTTCCACTTTGCTTATTTCACTGCAACAATGTCTCTGTAATGAAATGTGGCATTTGTCGATTAAACTCGATAAACACATACATCTCCCAGTATACAACATTGGTTGCATTGAGGGCTAAGCCAGTTGCACAGATACACACTATCATGCCCCTTTTGTTTGCAATTTTAAGACACACATCTGTTTAAGACACAAGCTATTTTTCAGAAACACAAAATGGTTAAAAAAAGTGCATCTTAAATTCAAAGGAATAAGGTATTTTTAGCAAATGGATTAACAGAGGCATTGCATATACTGGTCTATATATATATAGGGACAAGTTATCCCAACAAATCACCATCTTGTTTCTGTTTATTGTCCTTGTCACAGAGACGGCCGCAGTGGGCAGCGTCAGAACCAGGAAAAGGAATGAATGACAGAGAGGTGTGGTTTGGTGGAGCTGAGAGAATGTTTCGCTCAGCATTTAATAAACAGAACAGAAAATAAAAAGGTTGTACAAACAAACACAAACACAGGACACGGCACACGTCGCCAAAACAAAAAGAAAAACAAAACAGACTAGACAGACAAACACGGTGAGCAGATACTTTACGTTGTTATTCTTATTATTATTATTATTATTATTATTATTATTATACTTATTATTTCCTCCGTCTCCAATCCCGTTCTCCACTCACCGAACACCCAACCGCGAGTATGTGAAAACGTGCATCTATATATACTGTTGTGCTGGGATTCAATTACTAATTAATTATTCACTTGAATCCCAGCACATGAATTAATAAAGTGCAATTCCCCGTGCTCACATATTACTACATTTTACTTGCACGTGAAGTGCTGTGCAATCCTCGTGCCTAAATACACATATACATTTTAAACACTCGTGTTACACAGACCCGTTTATATCCCGTGTACCAATGTCTATACACCAACATTTAAACACACCACACGCAACACATAACAGATAATATACACAGGGGCAGGAACTTTGTCACATATACCCCCCTTGTGCAAAGCACACATGGCCTCAATGGCCACCTCCCCCCTTAAAAGCCCAAAAGTCCCGCACAAAGTCCTTGGCCAGGACCGAAGGCTTCCAGGGCCCCACAGGTCGTAAGGCTGTCAGCACCAATGCTGACAGCGTGGTGGTATACTCCTGCCAGGGTAGTCCTGGCAGCGGAAAGGCTGCTTGGGGGGTGGTCTCCTGACCTCCCCCCTTCTTCGGAGCCGGCAGCTCCCCTTGGTGGGGCTTCGACCAATGTTCTTCCAGCAGGGAAGAAACTGCAGTGGGAGCAGGTCTACTGACCTCCCCCACGATCTCCGGCAGCGAAGAAGCTGCAGTGGGAGCAGGTCTCCGGACCTCCCCCACCTTCTTCGTGGCTGGCAGCTCCCCTTGGAGGGGTTCCGGCCACAGTACTTCCAGCTGTGATGCGGAGCAACGGGCAGTCCCAGGCAATGCGGAGCGGTGGGCAACCCCAGGCGATGCTGAGCGGCGGGCAACCCCAGGCGATGCGGAGCGGCGGGCAACCCCAGGCGATGCGGAGTGACTGGCAACCCCAAGCGATGCAGAGGCATCCTTGGGCAAAGCGTGGCAGGCATCCTAGGGCGAAGCGAGGCAGGCATCCTTGGGCGAAGCGAGGCAGGGAGTCAGGACAAGCTGGGGTGCGGGTGTTGGCCCTCTTTTTGGCCACTGCAGCCGGGAGGTTCTTCCCCATGCTTCCCTCAGCAGCTAATGCAAGGGCTGGTGAGGACCACCAGTATCTAGTCCTGGTCCTTCTGGTGCAGGGAGAGGCAGCTCCTGCTCCTCTCCCCCTGATGGAGATGGAGGCAGAGGAAGCTCCAGCTCCTCTCCTCGTGATGGTAGGGGAAGTGCTACCAGCAGGCATTCACCCTCTGCTGGTGGGGGAAGTGATACCAGCAGTCATTCACCCTCTGCTGGGTGACAGGGACCCAGCAGGCATTCACCCTCTGCTGGTGAAGGAGGCAGAGGCAGCTTCTGCTGCTCTGCTCCTGCCGATGGAGGTGGCGGAGGCGTGTAGTCTCCTGCCAGGGAAGGTGATGGAGGCAGAGGCAGCTCCCGCTGCTCTGCGCCTGCCGGTGGAGGTGGCGGAGGCAGAGGCAGCTCCTGCTGCTCTGCTCCTGCCAATGGAGGTGGGAGCGGCGTGTAGTCTCCTGGCGATGGAGGTGGGAGCGGCATGTAGTCTCCCCTTGTTACAGGGGACTGGTGCGGCTCTCCCTCACTTGCAGGGGACTGGTGCGGCTCTTCCTCCCTTGCAGGAGACTGGTGCGGCTCTGGAGACAGCGGTGGGACCTCTGCCTTTGGCGCTGGAGATGGCAGCAACTGCTTCTCTACCTCTGGCGCTGGAGATGGCTCCTCTCCCTCTGGAGGCAACACCAGCAGGCATTCTTCCCCTGCTGGTGGAGACTTGGGTGGTGGACACTCTTTGGTCCTCTTCCCCTTTCCCCTTCTCTGCCTTCTCCTCACCTTCCTCTCCTGTGCCAGTTCCTCCTCTCCCTCTTGGTAGGGGCAGTGCACCACCGGGTGCCTGAACTCCCCACAGGCAAGGCACCAGCTTTGGTTCTCTAGACCACCGAGGAACTTCTCCAGGTCCTGGCAGCCATCTCTCCAGTCCTAGCCTTCCATGTTTTATTTATTTATTTATTTATTTTTTGTTGTTGTTGCTCTGGTCTGACGCTTGGAGGCGCTGTTATCCCACGCAGGACACCACGTGTCACAGAGACGGCCGAAATGGGCAGCGTCAGAACAAGGAAAAGGAATGAATGACAGAGAGGTGTGGTTTGATGGAGCTGAGAGAATGTTTCGCTCAGCATTTAATAAACAGAACAGAAAATAAAAACGTTGTACAAACCAACACAAACAGATGACACAGCACACGTCGCCAAAACAAAAAGACAAACAAAACGGACTAGACAGACAAACACGGTGAGCAGATACTTTACGTTATTATTATTATTATTATTATTATTATTATTATTATTATTATTATATTATTATTTCCTCCGTCTCCAGTCCCGTTCTCCACTCACTGAACACCCAACCGCGAGTAAGTGAAAATGTGCCTCTATATATATTGTTGTGGTGGGATTCAATTACTAATTAATTATTCACTTGAATCCCAGCGCATGAATTAATAAAGTGTAATTTCCCGTGCTCACATATTATTACATTTTACTTGCACATGAAGTGCTGTTCAATCCTCGTGCCTAAATACACATATACATTTTAAACACTTGTGTTACACAGACCCGTTTATATCCCGTGTACCAATGTCTATACACCAACATTATAAACACACCACATGCAACACATAACAGATAATATACACGGGCGGGCACAGGGGTGGGCACTTTGTCATTGTCCTCAAAATGTTTTTTAATGTGAGCCTGTCACAAAGACGGCTGGAGTGGGTGGCTTCAGACCAGAGCCAGGAAATAAACAACGAGAGAGGTGGAGTTTGGTAGAGCTGAGTGAATGGTTTCACTCAGCATTTAATGAGTGAACAGAACAGTAAATAAAAAGGTTGTAACAAAAACAGCACACGGCATGCAAGGCCAAAATAAACAGACAAACGAAATGGACTAAACAAAACAGGGTGAGCAAATATTTAACTACGACTACTAATAATATTATTATTATTATTATTATTATTATTATTATTATTATTATTATTATTATTATTATTATTACCTCCGTCTCCAATCCCGTTCTCCACTCACCGAACACACAACATATAATACACACAGGGGTGAGCACTTTGCCACATATATTCCCCCTTGTGCAAAGCACACATGGCCTCAATGGTCACCTCCCCCTTTAAAATCCCCAAAGTCTCGCTCAAAGTCCTACGCCAAGAACAGGGACTTTAAGGGGTTGATGGGCTGCAATGTTGCCAGTAGCCAGGCTGCTACTGGCCATGCTGTCAGCAGACGTGCTGACAGTGAGGTGAATCTCTCATCCCGCTGTACCACTGGCAGCAGAAATGCTGCCAATGGTGAGGCTGTCAGCAGACATGCTGACAGCTCCCAGACTGACTCCTTGAGCCAGGGCAAGTCCAGCAGCGGAAAAGCTGCTGGGGTTGGTGATCTCCAGACCTCCGGCAGTGAAACTGCTCCGGGGGAAGGTGGTCTCCTGACCTCTCCCCACTTTATAGCCGGCAGCTCCCTCTGGGGGGATTCCAGCCCCCAGAACTCCTGCAGCACAATTGCAGCGGGGAAAGGTGGTCTCTTGACCTCTCCCCCCATTTTCATAGCCGTCAGCTCCCTCTGGTGGGGCTGACTGACCCCTGAAGCCAAGCAGAGCTGACTGCGACCCCTGACGAAACAGTTCCAGCGACTTCAGGCAATGCGGAGCGGCTGGCAATCTGAGATGAAGCAGTTCCAGCAACCCCAGGCAATGTGGAGTGGCTGGCAACCCCAGGTGTAGTCTTCTGAAGGTGGCAGAGTCCGAGGCAGCTCGTGCTGCTCTGCTCCTGCCGATGGAGGTGGCATAGACGTGTAGTCTCCTGGCGACGGAGGTGGAAGCGACGTGTAGTCTTCTGGTGACAGAAGTGGGAGCGACGTGTAGTCTACCCTTATTACAGAGGACAGGGGTGGCTCTCCCTCACTTGCAGGGGGCTGGTGTGGCTCTCCCTCACTTGCAAGGGGCTGGTGCGTTGGCTCCTCTCCCTCTGGTCCTGGAGACAGTGTCAGGGCTTCTCCTGATAAGACCAGAGGCGTGGCCCCTCCCATATAGGCAGCCAGGTAGTTGGCTGCGATGTCTCGGAGGGACACTGGGTGGTGTTGATGTCCCAAGTTTTCCATAGCAGGTTGATCACCTTCGGGAGATCTCTTTCCAGGTCACCTTCAGGGTCCGTTAGCCAGTCCCAGATCTCCCTCGATGGTGGCCCTCGAGCAAGCAGGGCTTCTCCCACTGACGCTGGAGACGGAACCAGCAGGCACTCTCCATCTACTGATGGAGACTTGGGCTGTGGACGGTCTGACTCCCCCTTTGCGGGCTGTGGACGCTCGGCCTCCTTCCACACAGGCAGTGGAGGTGTAACCAGCAGGCACTCTTCCTCTGCTGGTGGAGACTTGGGCTGTGGATGCTCTGCCTTCCTCTTCCCCTTTCCCCTTCTCTGCCTCCTTCTCCTCACCTTCCTCTCCTGGGCCAGTTGCTCCTCCTCCTCTTGGAAGGGGCAGACAGCCACCGGGTGCCCGAACTCCCCACAGGCAAGGCATCGGCCTTGGTCCTCTAGACCACCGAGGAGGTCCTCCAGATCCTGGCAGCCATCTCTCCAGCCTTCATTTCTTTCTTTTTTTTTTTTTTTTAAACCAGAAACTGCAGTTGCTGCTCTGGTCTGCGTCTAGGAGGTGCTGGTAATCCCGATTCTGACAACCACGTGTCACAAAGACGGCAAATGGTTTCGCTCAGCATTTAAGGAATAAACAGAACAGTAAATATAAAGGTTGTAACAAAAACAGCACACGGCACGTGAGGAAAAAATCAACAGACAAACAAAATGGACTAAACAAAACACGGTAAGCAGATATTTAACTATGACTATTATTATTATTATTATTATTATTATTATTATTATTATTACCTCCATCTCCAATCCCGTTCTCCACTCATTGAATACACAACATATAATCCACACAGGGGCGGGCACTTTGCCACAGAGCCCTTTCTTTTTTATTGCCATTCATTTTATCCCTGCTTTTTTCCCAATTCAGAATGTCTAAATATGTTTCCTCATCACAACAGTTCCATAGAATTGAAGGGGAACTGAAGGTCAATGGGCGTCCTGAGATCCCCTGCAAATTGGATCTGCAATCAGGAGCTTGACAGCTGTTGTCTGAGAGCTACCAAGCCCTGAAGGACAAAGGCCAGCCTTGCAGGTGTCCTCTTGAGCTCAGCAGGCGACTAGAATCCCCAGCAACTTTGCACAGCAAGGAAGTGAATCTGTGCACCACTGACAGCAAGATTTACCCTGCACACCCAGCTGTCATAACTTTACCCAGCGACACCATAAACTGAACCTTTTTTGCTTAAACTTTTGCGGTTAATATCTTGATTCCATTCGCCCAACGAAAGACAAGAAAGGCTGCTTTTCATTTTAAAACGCTGGTCCCCCTGCTAAGTCTGAGCCGCTAAATAGCTGAAATTCTTCCCACAAGTGGGGGAGGTTTTTATTCCCTAAGTCTCAGAGCTTGAGCATCCAGCATCTTATTATTTATAGGTGCATGGGGTTTCAGCTTTCATTACATTTACCTCCTGGCCACTAGCCTCTCAAGATTTGTCCTGCTCTGAAACATCATCAAGGGCATTGAAATTAATATTACACCTGACATTTAATTATTTCCCAAGAAGACAAATGTTAGTGAGAAATCCTGTCTAGTTTTCTTGTATCTTTGGGTTTCTATGGTTTGTTGTGATTTTTAGTGCTTTACAATCATCTACATCTTATCTTCTTTGTGTCTGTACTTCAAGAGCATTTCAATCAAGCCTCATTGAACAAAAAACAAATAAAGTCTCTCAGCCCCAGAACATTAAATAAGCTAATTAAATTCTCTCAGTTCCACTCACTTTTAACATTGGTAAATCAACTTATAATTAGCATTTGGGTCACTGTAGCTCAAGTGAACCAAGGTGCTTTACAGCATGTATCAGTTCATTATGAAACAAGTTTTGAAATTGTACTAATGTTGTTTGTCAAGGCCACAAGAAGAGAAATGAGGCCATCAAAATGGTAATTTTTGCAAACTTCAGACACCGTGCCGGGCAAGAGTTACTCAGCTCTTCTGTTGTGTGTACATCTCCAAGACCCCTGGAATAAAGGTTCAGCCAGACAAAAGTGCTCTCCTTCCTTTGCCCTCGTCTTCACAATGATTGAGAACCAATCAATACCAATTTGAACGTGATTTTCAATATAGCTTGTCAAGACAACAACAACCTGTCATGTTTTATTTGTGATTATCGATATTCACTTTGCTTGTTTCACTGCAACAACATCCCTGTAGTGAAATGTGGCATTGTAGTCCTCGGCAAGACTTAACCTCTGACTAAACTTGACAAACACATACATCTCCCAGTATGCAACACTGGCAGATAATTCAATCAGAGGGGTTAGCTCTTAAAACACTTAATGGCATTGATCAGTTTGTTCAGATGCAAGCAAATTAGTTAAAAAAAACAAAAAACATTTAAAGAACAAGGAGTTTCTGCTTAGCATTGCCTTCATCAGGGTACAAAGCAAACTAAGGACTGGCAAAGTTGGATCCATTCCCATAACAAGCAAATTAGCAATCAATAAGTTAATAAAGATTAGCAAGATTATATAGCCAGTCAGCCAGTCAGTTGTTACAAACACATTCAATTGCATAAGAAAGAGTTACATGACCAAGGATTACACTATGTAACACAATTTTTGTTCCTGGGTAGTAAGTGTTATTTCCTAATTGCTTATGCCTCAAAAGTATAGAAAATGGCTATTATTCCCCACAAACTTTGCTTTTGTGACCAGGACAGTGATATTTCAAAATATCACTATTTTCAATGAGAAAACGGGCAAATGTGTGTCTTTTCGTTCACTAAAGTCAAGAAAAAACAACATATGAATCCAAATTAACATGTATTTACACTAAAGTAATACAAAAATGACTACAAAAGATTTAAAAGTGAGATTATACTGTAAATACAGTATAATCGTAAATCACGAAAAACTACTCACTTCTAAATCTTTTGTAAATTATTATCCCCATTTGAGCATCACATTTAGGCTTAACAATATATGCAACTTTAATCGATAAGGTAATTTGCTGGACAGATTCAATGCATCCATTTGCTGATTGACCTGCATTCTACTAGACCACAAGGACCCTTTGAAACAGAAGGCTTCATTACTGAACAGCACCCAGAAAGGCTGGGGGATATATGTGTTTCCAGGGAAGTATTCTTAGTCTTCATACCTCATTGTCACAAGAAACTATGACATCAAAGCCAAGGACATATTCACTTATGTGAGCCAATTCACTTCTCGAACATGTAGAGAAAGAAACGTAGTTAAATAGTAAGTAACTTCAAATGACATTCTTTTATTTTGTTTTAATTAATGCTTTTGTTCAGAAATGTTATTTTAAAGCCCGTTCTGATGAAGGTCAATAATGCAAACCTGGGAATTTGTTTGCTGGGGGAGTCGATGACTGGGAAGCAGTGAAGAGCTGAGAGTCCTATAGGGCTGCACAAACCAATTTATTGATTATTTAGACAAAGCTCTCCATAGCAAAGTGTTGGCTAATTCAACCATTCCAACTGAAATGATCGAAGAAACAGCTGCTTGAATTCATTTCTTTCCACAGAGGCTATCGACAGCAATCAGAATTATGCAAGGAACTGTTACTTCAATTGTTTCTTTTGGAATGGCGAATTAGTCCAATAAACACCATAGACCAGAGGTGCCTAATCACTATTCCTCTCCAGGTTTAACAGGTACAATGAATTAACTACAGAATAGAGGTTGGATTGGTTTACTAAAAAAATTGAGAGCAGGGTTAGAAGAAAGACCAAGACGGGAACAGGCAAGTGGTGGTTCAGGCAGGGAACTCGCTTTTAATCCTGGTTCAAATCAATTAAACATCAAGCACATTTTAAGCACTTCCAATACTTAGAACAAATCATTCAGTTTAATAGCTAGTATTATATTTGTCTTTTCAGCTAGTACCAGAATGCCACTGCCAGGATCCTTACCAGATGTAAAAAATGTGATCACATCACCCCTCATCTTGTCTAGCTGCACTGGCTACCTGTAAAGTTCTGGATTATTTTCAAAACTTGCCTACTCACCTACAATGCCCTTCATCACATAGGTCCTGAGTACCCCCTCAACCTGCTGACCCGCTATGTCCCTCCCCGCAAGCTGGCCTGCATGTTATCCCCAAGCAAAAGTGCACCACGGAGAATGCTTGTTTAGCTTCATGGCTCAGACTCTTTGAAACTCTCTCCCAGCTTTAGTGCGTGATGTGTCCACTGTCACTTACTTTATCAACTCTCAAGACCCATCTTTTGCTTTCCATGCTCTTTAAGCTGATATCTGCTATTAGATGCTGTGTTGCTGCTACTATTTCAAGTTTCATGGGGTGGAACAAGGCCACCTGCTGAGATGTTTTAGGACATAAAGTTAGTAACAAATAACATATGAAGAGAGGCTCTGTCCTTCAAAGGCCCTACACATATAAGAGGGGATCTGTCATTGAGGAAACCAGACAAACAGGAGGGAGGTCACCCTCTTTGAGATGGCCCAACAAACCAAAAGGCTTATGAACCAGAAAGAAAAACATTGGTTAGTAATATTAACACATAAAAGAGGTTCCGACTCTTCAATGGCCCAGCATATACAGTGGGGGGGGGGGAGTTCCGTCGCTGAGGATACCCGACATACAGGAGGGGGGCCATCGTCTTTGAGGGGACCCGACATACAAAGAAGGGCAGCATCTTTGAGGTTACCGAACATACGAAGAGGCTTGAGAACCGGAAAGAAAACAAAGGTAGAAGATGTTAATAGACACAGAGCGGGGTGTTCCGTCTCTTCAAAAGCCCTACATAATAGAAGGGGGGTTGCATCGCTGAGGAGACCCGACAAACACGAGAGGGGTCATCGTCTTTGAGGAGACCTGACAAACAAGAGCCTGCTTGGGGCCCTCACATAAATAGAGGCATCAGAGCCTGAAAGAGAAGTAGACAAAGGATCATGCATGCTAAAGGAGGGGTTTGGCCGGGTGTCCCCTCTGATTCACGGAGAACCCTCCTCTAAGAGGTAAATGAAGCAACTCTTAACAAAGCGTTGGAGAAAGTGGAATCACTAACCCCCCAAAAGATGGACCCCGGCTCCCCGCTGAAAAAATTTATGGGAAGAAAAAAGAGAACCGCCAATGCATATAAAAAGAAAAAGAAAGAAAGCATTTAACACAAAAGAAAAAAGCTTATTGAGACACAGGGGTTAGTAACTACTACTATGTGAAGACCCTCTGCACAGTGGGAAGGAAAAAAAAACTTTTATTTAATTTAATGTTATATTATTTTAATTTATTTTATTTTAAAGGAGGAAACCTTTGGCAGTCCAAGCAGAAAGGTTGTCCCTGCTCCAGACATACTAGCAATGATGATGGGCAGAAGCTATTTTGGCTGGTGAAGAACTAATGTAAGGTTTGACTGCTGATGAGGTCCAGTGTCCCATATTTTTGATTAGATACTGGTTAATCTTTGCACCTGCTGCTGAAGTGGCTGCCCCAATTCTGAATGAATGTGGAGTGTAGAATTGCGGGGAAAGACCTGCCCTGGAAACCAATGAGGAGAGCTGAGAAGAAATCCAATGCCTTGAAACAACAGACCCGCTTGCACTGATGAACAGGGGATCGGAAGGAGATTTAGGATTACATTCTGTAATGTATTTCAGCATGGAAGAATATGGGCATAGAGGAAAGTCAATTTTTGAAAATTGAATACAATGTCCTTGCCGAAGCTGATCAGTTTTTGAAATTAGAATAAAATGAGAATCCAGAATATGAGTAAGGTTGCTGCAGCGAATACCCAGAGTGGGAAATGGACATCAAGCGAAACTGGTGTTGAATTCCTGACAAATAGAATTTAATTGTAACTGGTGACAGGTGCATAGAATCCTTTGCATGAACTATAAAAGCCATGATCCAATTTTGATTAAAAGAAGTAGGATTGATCCTATTTTGAGAGCAGAAGGTTACATAACAAACCCAACCTGTAGGAGTAAGAAGATCTGGTAGAAGGAGCAAGTGCTGAAGCCGTAAGCTTGAGCTGAATTAAGTAGCTTATTGATGGTTGGATTCAGTTGAAAATGCGCTGTTTGAACTGAGGAGTTGCTGCTGGGAATGGCAGACATGTAGGAATCAATCTGTGAAATTTGGCAATCTGTAAACGAGAGAGAGCATCAGCTGCATTATTACATATGCCCGGTAGATGGCGAGCTTGTATTAGAAAATTGTTGGATACTGAAATCCACACTAGCCGCCGCAGTAATTGCATGATAAGAGGGGAACTGGAATGGTCTTTATTTATAAT
This sequence comes from Polyodon spathula, assembly GCF_017654505.1. NCBI lineage: Eukaryota > Metazoa > Chordata > Actinopteri > Acipenseriformes > Polyodontidae > Polyodon > Polyodon spathula. The sequence continues at coordinate 19,438,062 of NC_054550.1, forward strand.
ATGAACTGTAGCTACATTATCGCAATAAAATAAGATCGATTTCTTGGACCAGAGATGACCCCATAGCTGGGCTGCTGTAACTATTTGATAAATCTCAAGAAGAGCTGTGGACTTTAGCTGTGGAGATAGATTTTCAATTTCCAGGGACCATACACTGGAAAACCATTCTTTAAATGACCTCTGAATCCAAGAGATGATGCGTCTGTAAACAAAGCCATGTCATGCAGTGCTGAGATAAAATTATCATAAACCAGGGACAAGCTGTTCCAATGCTGAATAAGAGCAGACCACATTTTAATATTTTTCCTAGCTTGTCCTCCCTTGGAGAATAATGCGAATTGCAAAAGTGACCAGCAATGAAAGCAGAGAGCGTTTTCTGATTGTTTTACTAATCTGAAAGTTCTGAATAAGAAATCAAATGTGATTGAATTTGGACTCAGGGAGGCTGAATTTTTCCATGTCCAGAATGATTCCAAGAAATTCCAGAGAATGGAGGGGTTCGATTGTTTTTTCCTCTGAGAGTGGGATGCCAACTTCTGAAAACAAACTCTTGAGTTTAATAATTGCTTCTGCTGGTGGATCAGATGGAGGGGAGATCAATAAAAAATCATCAAGCAGGTGAAGCAGAAATGGAACATGGTAGGCATTGAGCAGTATCCATCATAATGCTTCAGCCAGAGTGTCAAATATGTTTGGGTTGCAGCGGCAGCAGAAAGTTAATTGAGTGGCAAAGTAAAACTTTCCTTTCCAGCATATAGGTGGCAAAGAGAAGGATGGATTGGCATTACCTTAAATGCATCTGATATATCTGCTTTAGCAAGCCAGGAACCACGACCTGCTAATTTAATTAAATGAATTGCATCTGAAATAGTAATTTAATGAAGAGAAAATTGATCTTGGGGAATAAACGAGTTGATCCTGCTGATGCTTGAACCCTGCGGAGCTGATAAATCAATGATAAGACGTTTTTTCCCCAACATTTTCCGATTTGCTATGCCAATAGAATTAATACTATAGACTGGAAAAGGAGGAACTAAAAAAGGGGCCGACTATAAATACTTTTTAAATTTCATTTTCAATGAGAAATTGAACTGACTGGATCTTGATTAGCAGAGTGAAGATTTTTACTTTGAAACGAGGAAGAAGGAATTTGGGTGAGACCATTTGAAAACCTGTTTTTTAATCCATCAATTAAGTAAATGGTGAAATTGATATCAGGATGATTTTTTACTTTAGTGTATAAAGCCAGAGTGTTATTGAGAGTGGAGACTATGAGCATCGGAGAAAGTCACTTGCAATTTAAAGGGCAGACTAAGTTGGCGTGAGCATCTCCACAATTGCTGCAGATATGAATGAAATTACATTGCCTGTTTGAACAGAAACCTGTTAAAAAATGTGTCTTCCTCCTGCGAATCTAATTCTGCGACGTATTTGTCTTGTCTTGTGGATTGATTGGGTAGAGCTGAGGAATGTATTGGATTGGGAATGGAAGAATATTCTGTTTGAATGATTAACGGTGGTACCAGGTGCTGTTTTAGAAGTAGACGCTGTAGCAAACTTAGGGCAGAGGGATGTTGAATGACCCGTAGAAGCGCAGACCCCGCACGCATTAGCTCTGAGGCTGCCGAAAATCCGGTTAAAAAAATCTGGATCGGGTTTAGCCCAATTGATGAAATGGTTGTCTGCTGCTTTTGCTGAGAACGCTTTATGATATTTGAAGAAAATAGTCCTTCCATATCTGACAGACAATGTTACGATATAATACTCATAGAAGTCTAATTCAGCTCTGCTGTTAGGATAAACCGAGCATAACACATCTCTAAATATGAAGAAAGCAAGGAGGAATTTCCCCATTGTTAGATTTTTAAATAATCTGGGATCTCTGGATTTTAATGTAACTGTCAGATCTCCGCAATCCACTACTCTGTGATTTAAGAATTCTGATGTTGCCATAAGTAAAGAAATAAGATTAATGTCCTTTCCTTCAATTATATTGCGCCAAATTTGCGGAGATATTGAATGCTGCCTAACTTTGAATGGTGAGGAGGAACCAAAAGCTAGAGCAGTGGCGATGTTGAAGACAGGAGGATCTATGAAAGGTGCTAACTTCCGTTACCGGAAGTAACTGTAGCTGAGACTGGAGCAACTGTAGGAATAGAGGAGATAACTGAAAGAGCTGAAGTTTGCTTTTCTTGTTCAATATTAGACAACCTTTTACCTAAATCACTCGGTTGGGTATTGACCGAGGATAATGAGTCGGCAAATGGCTGCATGAAAGATTTAACCTCCTGAAAAATGAAGCAGTGCTCTTGTTGGATTGATCTGGTTGAAGCAGGATCCTGCTGTTTTGAAGTGCTGGCTGTCGGGATGAATTGGTCTGAAGCAGACTGCCTTCTGTCTGGTTGAGGTAGCTGAATGGCTGAGCATAGCTGGGGAGCTTTTATATGGGGAAAAACAGGTTCTGCAGAGATGGATTTGCAACAGAGAATAAATAGAGCTACCTGCTGGAATCTCGTTTCCGTTTGTAAGAAGGGACTTTATAAGTCCAGTCCTTCCAGTATAAACGCTCTGGAGGTGCATCCTGGAGTCATTTAGAATGACGAAGATTAGCTTCTGGGGAAGCTGGAGTACTGAGAAGATCTTGGTTGGCAGCAGCTGTTCGGATCTCACAGAGCTATTGAACGGAGACTGGAATGGAGGAGTGATTTGATCCTGATCTGAAGCTGCAGGGGAATGATCTGCTACAGACACAAAATCCTGGGAGTCCTCTGAATCTGAAGAGAGATGCTGTAAACAATCTATTTGTTCTTTGCTAGTTTAACAAAAAAAATGAATGGGTCTCTCTGCTTTAGTTTACACCAGAACGAAAAAACCCAAGACAACTAGGAGGAGGAGACTAAGGTTTAACAGAATAGATTTAATTGGTGGAAGAAGATGGTAGGGCACACAAGCCTAGTACTACCCCCTGAACCACACTATAAGTTAACATATTATGTCAGTATCATGTATTATGCACTTTCCACTCTATTTAATGCGCTATTTCATGTATTATGCTGCTATCATGTATTATGCACTTTCCACTGTATTTAATGTATTAAGCATTTTTTTCTTTTACTGTATAGCATGTATTATGCATTTCTCTGTATTTAAAGTATTATGAGTTTTCTTGTTGGTATTGCATCTTGTAAAGCGCTTTGTGATGGTGGACTACTATGAAAGGCGCTATATAAAATAAAGACTGATTGATTGATTTTGGCAAGGAAGGGATTTCTATCTTACCTCAATTCATTCTGTCCCTGCTGTGCACCTGCTTTTTGGCTTCATCTAATGGGAAGGGCAGATAGAGTCCCCATCTGGGTATCATCACCTGCTTGCTGTGGCGAGTAGTCTGTGCAGATATACAGATTTTCTGAGTAATTTATTTTAAAATGTTTTAAGTTGTTAGGTATTAATTACAATTGAATAAAACCTTTGTTAAATACACAACATAAAACAGCTTTCCCTTGTTTGCCCTTGTGTGGTGGAGTGTCCTGCCCCTTTATGTTTATTAATATTTTATGTTGCATGTAGTGTGTTAATGTTGGTGTTTATGTATAAAATACAAAGGATATAAATATGGGTTACGAGCACAAGTGTTTAAAATGTATATTTGTATTTAGGCGGGAGGATTGCACAGCACTTCACTTGCAGGTAAAATGTAATAATATGTGAGCATGGGCAATTGCACTTTTATTAATTCACGTGCAGTTGTACCGAGACTCCAATTGAATGATTGATTAGCAATTGAGTCTCGGTACAGCTGCATAAAAGCAGCATGTTTTCACGCACTCTGGGTTGTGTGTTCGGAAGTGGGGAATGGGTGAGAGAGAGAAGAGTTTAACAATTGCTACAGCATGCTGAAAGTGCCAGCACGGTACTTGTTTAGTGTTCGTACACTCGTTTGTCTGTCTGTTTCGTGTTAGTAAGTTTTTGTTTGTCTGTTTATTTTGGCTCAAGTGCCGTGTTCTGTTTTGTTCAGCATCTTTATTTTCTGTTTGTTCATTTATCAAATGCTGAGTGCAAGCAAGCGCTCAGCTTCACCAAAACTCCACGTCTCTGTCCTGTGTGTTGTTCTTCCGGGTCTGATGTTACCACTACAGTCATCCTGGTCACACCTTGTCTAGACAATTACCGAGTACTTGTCAGTTACAATCTGACAGTATGATTTAATATAAAACATGTCAAAACAACTGTAACAGGGGTGTTCTGTTGCAGTGTGGTTATCTGCTGAGACACAGAGGGTTTGCAGTTGAAAATGCTGCTCCGCCATCCAGTTTTATTGAGCATCACAGGTAGTTGCAGTGGTTGGTGGCTGCCACTAGGGTACTAGCAATGGTTGTCCTTGTGTTGAAGGTTATATACAAACAGGTACGTGGAAATACAAAAATGCAGAAAAAAAACACTGTTCAAAAACAACTAAGAAAACAAAACGTGGCCAAGTCCAGGCTGTGCCCTACTTCTGCTACACAGGGACGTCCTGCACCAGGAACCTTCTCCCTCACACAAACTAAATAAACTGGGATTACAATCCCCTAACTTAATCCTTCTTCTAATTACAAAGGATCCCGGTTAAACACGCGGCCGTGCATTTGGTTCACTCACCCGGGATCACACGCAGCCACGAGTAGCTGGTAAACAAAACACAGAAGAAAGGACTGGCTTTTTAAAGGCGTGTGGCCAGGATTAATTGACAATAAATTTGTCAATTAACATCTGTCCACCTACTGCAAATTAAGTTTCAATTAGGCAGGGAGGGAAGTCCAACCTCCCAGCCCTGCTATGTCTAGCACACACTTTATTTTACAAAATTTTAAACAAATCAAAACCATATTTTCTTTACAAACCCAAAACAAAACATATTATTTACAGGGGCAGCCCTGCCTACACCAACTAAAACCAGTCATATTTTATTTGCAATTCCTAGTTTTCACTCTGCTGGCACATTTCTGTGGAAAAAATCTCAGAAAATGTACAAAGTCTCTGCAGTGAACTGTGGGATTATAGTCCTAGGAAACACATACATCTCTATTATACAACTGGTTGCATTGAGTGTGTGACAGAGACAGAATAATTCTTGGTGATAAATCTCCCTCCCGACCTGTGAGGGCGCTGTGTAAAGGGAGCAGAGCGCCCTGGACTAGATGTCCAGACAAGTTATTCCCAGGGTTAGGTGGAAGTCGGCCATCTAGAAAGAGGGCGGAGCTATGGTACCCGGAAGGGAAACCATACGTGGCAGCCACGGATTTGAGGAGCGGTTGCAAAATGATATATAAGGGGATGTAGTGAGGTGATCTGTTCCTTTGTTATGGTTAACGCTAACCTGGAAGGATTGAGTGTTGTTGAGTGTTTTATTGTTTGTCGTGTTATAATTATATACTTGTTTGTTATTATTAGATGGCTAACATGATTCGGAGCTGTCGCTACAGGCCAGTACAAACCCGAACATCACTGCACTTGTTTCACAATAAATTGTATTTGCACCACAAGCACTACAGCACTCATTTTGGACTTGTGACCGTGTTTGTATATTGTGTATGTATTAAGGTCTGTGTTTATTATTTTGGGACTGAACCCAGTAGTTTCACTGAGCAATACGCATTGTTGTGTATTGCTAGTTAACTTTAATATTTACTGTTGTCAGGTAAATTTGAATTACAAAATAAACCATCATTTCACCAGTAACATTGTTGTTGTTATTCTCTTGAGCATTGCATCACCTCTACGCCTGCACACTGCAAACCACTTTGCCTCAGAGTGACACTGGTAGATAATTCAGTCAAAGTAACTAACCCTTAAATTACTTAATGCAGAGGTTTATTGCCATTGATTGATACTCAGTTTGTATTGATGAGGACAAATAAAAGAAAGGTAGTTTTTCTTGATGTAAAAATAACACATTTTAACAGTTTTTTTTCCGGTTTCATTTAATACCTGTGTTGCGGAGTGTCCCACCCCTTTGTGTTTATTAGTGTTTTATGTTGTATGTAATGTGTTAATGTTGGTGTTTATGTATAAAATACACAGGATATAAGTATGGGTTATGAGCACAAGTGTTTAAAATGTATATTTGTGTTTACACTTCACATGCAGGTAAAATGTAATATGTTAGCACGGGGAATTGCACTTCATAAATTCACGTGCAGTTGTACCAAGACTCCAATTGAATGATTGATTAGCAATCGAGTCTCGGTACAGCTGCATAAAAGCAACATGTTTTCACTCACACGGGGTTGTGTGTTCGGTGAGTGGATAACGGGTGTGGAGAGGAGGTAAAAACAAAGTAAATAACAATTGCTACTACGTGCTGTAGAACCAGCGTGATACTTGTTTGTGTCTGTTCGTCCACTCGTTTGTCTGTCTGTGTTTTGCCTGTTAGTACGTTTTTGTTTACCTTTTTATTTTGGCCGCAAGTGCTGTGTCCTGTTTTGGTGTGCTGTTTTCTGTTCAAAACTTGTATTTCTGTTTAAATAAATGTACAGCAGTGCATTCATCATCATATCATCAGTCATCTCTGTATTACTTCCTTGTTCTGTCGTCACCAGTGCAAGCCATCCTGGTCACAACCTGCTACCAAAAAACATGTTAAAGGGAATTGCTTAAAAAATATCTGCGCAACCCTAGTGGAGAGCTCTATCCAAATAATTAGTTAAATCAGCTCTAATGTGCCTCACTCGCTTCCAGGTTGGAGAGGATTAGGCCTCTCACCCTGGGGTTTGTTGTTTTTAGGCCTTTGAGAGAATCAAGGTGTCTGCATTGAGGTGCTTTTGGCCTATGATCGACAACTACTTCCTCTCTGTGCACTTGCCCTCTTCTTACAATATATTGTAATAATCCTCTGCATTATTCATTTGTCTTAGACAAAAAAAAACCTGATACATTACTAATTCATATTGCAAGGCCTATTAAACAGCCTTTAAATTCCTCGACATAACCCCCTCAAGCACGTTAACATTGCACTGTACAAGGCTGAAATGTTTGACTGAAATGTAATTTTCCCCTAGTGAAGCATATTTAAATTTTTAATTTACCAGTGAAAACGCTGCAGTGAGATAGGCTATACTTTCACGATTATTCATTATCATTGTTTTATTTAATAAACATTTCACAAAGCACAGATGCCGACTTAAAGACTAAAGTGAATGAAGAAAGTAGAATCGTTTTTCAAACTAAACTGCTTGAAGGTGCTCAACAAACAGACTTGAATTTTGCATGCTCTGAAAAAAAAAATCCATTCTCAGAAATCTTAAAGAGCAACATGGTAGATGACTAAAAAATCAATTATTAAAACTAATGTATTGTAGCAGGGTGGTGGCAGGGATTAAGTGCTTTATTTCAGCCTACAACAGAGGTGCTGCAGGAGCACTAACTATCCCATACTGTCAAAGTGTGCACATCTGCTTGCTCCACCGGCTGTCTTCTCTCTCCCTACTTAACTGCTTAAGATGGCTGTGATTTTGCATACCGGCAGAGTTGCCCTTTAAGACCCCATTGAAAATCAGTATGGCATTGTGTAATTGGGTAATATTGAGTAAACAAAAGCTCTCATTAAACATGTATATAAAAAAAAAAAACCAAGAGGATTCTGTATGGTCTTACCTCTCCCTTACAACAGATGGTACCATTTATTTTAATGGACCCTTGGTATCACTGTGAAGTATCAGCCTTAGCTAATGCAATTTTGTTGTTTAGATTCACTTTGTATAATTTGCATGTCACCTTTTAAAAGTTTAAAGCATCATTATTGGCCTTAATAGAGCTTAAAATCATATCTAACCTTCTAGGATTCTTGGTACACCAGACTGTGACGGTTGACCTCACCCCCTGCAACACTGCCCCTTGTGGAAATGAGAAATATCATGTCTCTTCAATGTGTTCTTACTGGTGTATTTCTTATATCCATAGGGACAGGTTAAAGGTTACGCTTTGACGTGCAGCAAAACAAAATGAAACTGGATCCAAAGTGGTAACTTTCAGTGATTATTGTCCCTTTAAAGTTTATGTACAGAATACAAATCAATGGGACTGCTGCTGTCTGTCAGACATGCTTCACATCTTTCTTCATCACTAGAAGAATAAGTTTATAGCACTTAGGTTTACATTTCACACAATAACCCTTTCTCAGTCATCCACAGCATGGCATTACCAATCCAGAATGACTCACATCTCAATCACGTAGGTCCCTAGTTTCATCAACTGAAATGCTGGTCCAGACTTTGCTGCGGATGGGGGTGAGGGGTTTGGGTTGGACAATGATTAATCTGATCTAAATTATTAAAATTACATTTACATTACATTACAAAGAAAAAAAAATCAACAGCACTGATTCTTTAAAAGTATATGATTTGCAACTTGAATTAAGAACCCATCAAGGAATGGAGTGGACATACAAACAGTAGTTTTTGACATCAGCCAAACAATTTCATCCACTTTCTACATTCATATGTATTTTCAGACTCTAGTCTTTGGGTCGCAGGGCTGTGGGTTTTAATATCAATTTGCTGCTCTGTATACATTTGCTTCACATAATATATTTAGTCATTTTATTGTACTGCTACTGCCATCGATAATATAAATGTTATACTTGAACTAAAGGAGAGGGTTCTATAAAATGAGGATTTTATATTAACTCCTATGTCCAGATGAAGTAACTTATTACAGCTACAGTTAAAGTTACAAATAGTTGCTTTTCAGACATAGTTTACATTTTACAGAGATCTTTTTTGGGTTGGTCAGGCTGCAGCTCAAAATATTCTTACACCATTTTCTAAAAAGATGACCTAAGATCTAAAAATGTAAGATGTGACTTGCATTGTTGAAGCACTTTCTGATTTCCATGTTATGCATTAGCTGTAGTCCTTTTTAAAAGAAAATATAACTAAAAGTAACTATGCTATTATTCACAGAAAAGTAATGTTACTGCATTTAGTTACCAGTCTGAAAAAGGATTGAAAAAGGGACCACTACATTTAAACATTACTGAAAATGTAATCAGATTACAGTAATGCAATGTGTTACTCCCCAACACTGTTTAGAGATGGCGCTCACATTAAAAAAAGGAAAAATTACCTTACAATGAGCAAAATTGACTGCATAGGATTCGATGCACATGAAATTAGATCTAGCAATAGGTAAGTTAATTCCTGCAAATTTACCCTGTGGTAGTTCTATTAAATGGGAAACAACTTCCATGATAAATATTTATTTTTTGGTCAAACTTACATCTAAATGGCCCTTTTTAATTAAACTTGTAAATTTGTTAATTACATGTGTGCTCCACTGAGTAAGCATGGGGTCAACGTTATTTAATTAAATAATATTTGTATTAGGGTCCAGCTGCATAAATGTTAGAATGCTTGCCTATGCTTTACCTTGCTTTCCTTATTCTTTTGCTCACCTTGATCACATGTTAACTTTCTGTGCACGCATTTCAAGCATACAATTAAAGGGATTGAGTAAACATATTAAGACTCTGGTATGGGTTCATTAAGCAACGTTTTAACCAGCCAGTGATCCTAATTATTACTTGTCGCTCCAGGGTATTATTTTTAAATAATGCTTTTCCATTGGAAAGCCAATTACTACTTGTTGGCTAGTCTTATGCAGTAAAATCAGTTACATTTCTTTCCATGGTAATAAAGAGAAATCTTTAAATGTAAATTTGACCGCATCGCTGTTTCAGATCTGTACAGCACAGAGCAGAGAGCACACTCAGTTGTTTGACCTCTAGGAACTGAGGTGTTTTGGATATCCCCTTTGGATAATTGAATTGAATATACTTAGATAAAAAAGACAAATCAGATGTGTTTGAAATATTCAGGATTTTCTGTGACGGAAATTCAAAAACAAATATCAGGTAGAACTACATATACGTGAAGTAGACAACCATTTTGGTGAATCCCTTATGTATTTAACACTTTTGTTAACTTGTAAAGGGTTACAAACAGATTTCTTTAATCTAGTAATCTAGACTATTGAATTATGATACTCCACCACAGTTCTGGAGGACTGAAGGTCAGAGAACATCCTCTGGTCCTATGACTAAGCCAATTGCATTGTCCGATTTCATACAAACAGGGCATAAACAGGCTCTACATTTATTCTGGAATAAATAGGCCTATATTGAGAAGCCAGGAATGAAAATAATCATGGCAGCACTCAAGTGCAAGTCACTTGAAAAAAGTAATGTCAGTTTGGGAAAAAAGGAAAAGGACAAACCACCCAACAGCACGACTGCCAAATGAAACAAAATCGCCCTGGCAATGGAAGCAGAAAGTGGAGCCCGTTCTCTGTGCTTTCTTCTTCATGCAAGGCTAGCCTAGCAAACAAAGAGTTGGTTTTATTCATGTTTGCCCTCTGGAAAGGTCTTGGCTCTTTGCTATCTTTGTGGTAGATTTCTTTTTCCCCCTAAAAGATAATTAAGTGAGTGAGGGTGGAAGAGAGTGAGGGGAGTGGGCTTTCTATTTTTGTTTCATGTAGCTGTGAGTCTCTTCTCTCATTTATCTCCTAACTCTTCTGGGATGTAAACATTTGCTTATCAAGGGCCGTTGATAAGAAGTCTCATCATCTTACTGTCTGTCCCGAGGCCTCGTCATTAATAGATCGGTAATCATAAAAGTTTTAACAGTGTGCAAACTATACAAGAAAAATATCTCTGTCTGGGCTTGTCGGTTGCTGTTTTGATCTTTTGTCCAGGAGTCCTGAGCATGACTATCGATACCAGCTGGCATTGGGAAAAGAATTGCACAGTGCCAACAGAAGCAATCCTGGGAACGAGAAGAGGGAGTGCAACCCATTAGTGCTTGCCAGCATGTCATTCACCCCATCGAATGGAATCGAGTTTATGAGTACTTCCTATTACCAGTCCAAATTTAAGCCAGAACTATTTTTTGATGGGGTGCATGAACTTATTTTAAGGTTGTTGCATTTTTAAAAAATAAATACAATAATTTAGCCATCTATCTGCAGCCTAGAGCCAGTGTCATAATTTATCCAACCTAGTGTTGTGCATACATTCTTTTTTATTATGAACAATTTACCTTACCTGCAAAAGCTTTTGTCCTGTGTTTTTGTATTCTCTAGTTTTCCCATACAGGAGAGACTCACTTCCTGTAGGTCTCCCTCAGCCTTCATTTCTCATTGACATCAAAGAGCACTGTATGTGTCACATTTTTGATTGATAATTATAAATGAATTAATCAACCTCCAATATTGCTTTGACAGTATAATATATTCACAGACACATTTATTTCTGCTTAGAAAAAAAAAACTCTGACTCCCTGCTTTCTGAGCAGTGGGACAAACCTACTGTAAGTGGTGTTCCCTCTGCCCCCCAGGTTATATGCTTTAGAAGTGTGGAGAGATCGGTCGCATCAGCCGCGAGTGCAGCAAAATGAATTGTGATGTCACCTCTCCAGCCCAGCTCACCAGTAAGACCAGGGGAAGCAGCGGGAGGGGCCTATTTTATATCAGTAAAATTGATCTCCCTATTTGATCTCACCGGACATCTGGGGAGAGACACGACCTGGGAATGCCTGACCGCTTTAATCTATTGGTCTGGGATATACGAGGATGTGTGTAATTATTGCGGCCAGTGCCCTGAGTGCCAGTTGGTGGCTCCGCAGTGGATGGCCTCACCTCCTTTGAGTCCACTCTTTGTTGTTGTGACTCCCTTTCAGAAAATTGGCTTGGACATTGTAGGCCCGCTAGGGGATACAGGCACGGGTTATCTGTTCATTCTCGTCATTGTCGATTATGTAACATGGTACCCGGAGTCTGTTGCCCTACGCACAATCAATCAATCAATGCCGATACCGTCATCACAGAGTTTTTAAAGGTGTTCTTCCGGGTCAGCTTTCCCAAGGAAATCATAACTGAGAACTTTATGTCAGCTTTGTTGTAACAGATATTTGTGGTTCTCAGCATCCCCTCTCTCTGAAATTCAGTTTACAACCAGGTGGAGAAGTTTAATCAGACCTTAAAACACATGCTCCAGCAATTTCTAAGTAGCCATGGTAAGAACTGGGCTCGGTTTCTTCTCTTCCTGCTCTTTGTTGTCAGGGATGTACCTCAGGCAGCACTGGATTTTGATCTTTCAAGTTGTTGTATGGTCATATTCAGCTCGGGTATTCTTGATCTGATCAGGGAAGGTGTAGGTGCTGAATAAAAAAGCCTTAAAAGCTGTTTCCTGCTTGTCGGTTGCCAAAGACTCATTAAACATGGGACTGTGGTACTTAAAGGACCAGCACGTATACATATACTTTCCTCTCAGGAACTATCAATGTGTAAATAGAGTGTTTTAAAGTGACAGTATGTCTTTTTGTTTTGAGCACTTTTTTTTGTCTCTTTGTGTAAAGAAATGTGGTTGCACCTTACTTTTTGAAACCTGACTGTCCGTGTGTCATTCTGAGGCCTCCCACAGTCCCCAACATTGAATTACAAGGATACAGATAAGGGGATGAGTAGTGTTTGAACAGAAATTAGATGTTGCATCTCAGTTGATCTATCTACTCCATATTTATGTATAAATAATTAAACAGGATGCTTTGAAAGTGCAATCTCACATACATCTCTTACTGAAATGCCTGCCTGGGTGTTAAATTGCCATTGTAAATCAAGCCGCAAAGGAAAAGCAAACTGTAAATCATGTTTTATGCTCCCTGCAACACATATTTATATTAACAGCACCATCAATAACTGGGCCTGCATCAATAAGAGGAAAGCAACAAAACTAGTATTCATTTGCCTGGCCGAGGGGCTCTTCTGCTATTTAAGATCAGTTGTGAGCAGCACAAACAATAAGATAAAGACACCCCATCGTACATATCATGTAGATCACTGAATTAGACAATCTGTGCTACCTTTTGGCAGGGTGAAAGCCCTGCCAGTGCACAGGTGTGTGTGTGTATGTGTAGGTGTGTGTGTGTGTGTGGTTAATAATGGGTTGGCAGGGAGGGGGCTAAATTCCTCCCTGCAGATACACGTGGAAATGTGTCTGGTATAAAAAGGGTAATCGCATTTGTTAATGTTGGAATTATTATTGTTGATAGAGGTGGAGGTCCATGTTGCTGTGTTGCTGTGCTGTCTGTGAGATTTTGTATAGACCTTTTGTTTTAACCCTTGTGCCTTTTTATTTGTCACCGAGTTTTGTTTAGTGTACCTGCAGCTTCTGTCTCTAGGTCTCCTTCCTGCCAGTTATTAGCCTTGGCTACCATATCACACACCTGTTTCCTGATTCATAAACCTGTCATTTTGCTGTTGTTCAGCAAACACTAAAGTGATATATTTGACAAAACCACATTATGTATCTTAAAGATATCATAACCGAGGCTTAATAAAAAAAAAGAATAGCATAACTGATAAAAAATTACTAATTGTTGTGTTGTTGATCTTATTTTCATGTTGGCACTGGCAGAGACATTCAACTCCCCCTCAATACTGTAAAACTGCATATTCACAGTCACAGACACCATGAGCACTGTGCTGTTCAATGATTACAGTACCCTGACACTGTAAAATAATGGCTTCAAATTCATAATGAATTCTGACTGGATACCACAGGAATAATGCACTTCCTCTGAGTTCTGAACTCATTCATTTTAAATTCAGCCCTGTTAATTTATGTCAGGGGTGTCAAACTCAATTCCACCGTGGGCCACTTTGAGAAATCAAAGGTGGAGGACCGGATATAAATATTTTGCCCTCCAATGAATGCTGTGACCATTTATTAACTATTTATTATTGTTAGTATGATGTATCTGTTGTGTTTCAGTAAGATGAAGTTGACTAGTGTTTCGATGTGTGTCTCATGTTTTTAATCTCACAAACTCACTGCGATGAGTCAAAGGGGTTTCGGTCTGCAATTCAGCCTCCCAACAGTAGAAGGCATCAAACCAACTCGGGACTTCCCTTACCAAGGTCTTGTGACCATGACAAAAGTCATCTTTTTGAGGGGCGGCACCTTGGTGAGGGGCGGAAGTACAAGTATGTAAATTCCAGCCACCGGAGTCAAGTGAAGTTAAGGATACCTGTCAGTCTGGGATTGGTGATACATTGACTACCGGGGCGGGGTTTGCATACAAAAGGAACGTGCTACTATTTTCGAGGTCGGTCCTGAGGGATAGAGGTGGGGAAAAAAAGGATGGAGGAAAGTACGTGCGGGGTGGACTGTGTTATTTACTTTTAATTACGGACGGAGGCCTTACTAACTTTGCTCTTTTCTGTTTTTATTCCTTTTTGTTTCATTTTTGGATTGAGCAGATCACGAAGAGGATTAAGAGGCTTCCGTTCCTTTATTTTTGATTACTCCAGCACTCCCTCCCTCACATCCTTCTTTATTGTTTTTTTTCTTTTCCGTGTAATATTAAATACATTTTTTATTTATTTTGCACGTAAATCGCTGTCTGGAAAATCCATTTTTACTCACACGCCTCACACTCACATATTCACAAACGGCAATGCCGCAAAACATAATAGCAAGCCATTTACGACAAAGGCGCATAACATGGCAGCGTAACCAAGCTACAGGAAAGCCAGCTAGTAACGTACATCTACAGCTGTAACAGTATCACTCAGACCAAACTAATTTCAGACAGGATTTGAGACATTTAAATATCACATATGATATTCACTTGCAAAACATAAATAAAAAAACGATCTGACCAGACATTTTAACAAATAAAAATACCTGTCCTACCTAGGCCTATTTGCTGCTACTTGTGGAACCTGACACCTGGCACCTTTTCTTGAGACAAGTTGGTCAATTTTGGGGGCAAAATCCTGCGCTGAGGCAACTCTCAGGATGGATTGAAGATGCTTGTCCGTCAGACGTGTTTTGTGAGGGGATTTGTTTATCTTTGTCAGGGAGAACAGCTGTTCGCATGGGTATATGCAAAGGGATTTGAGAAGAGCTTGAAAGTGAACTGCTGCATCTTGAAGTCAGTTAATCTTGTTTGGAACTCAGTGCGCAGTAGGCTCCGTTTGTCAGCAAGAGCCGCACTTGGTAAAGTTGCGCTGGTAAGCGAGTTTGACACTGTCTGACATGTCGGGAAGTGAGCAAAGTTTCCCTGTTTCATGTGATTTTCCCACAAACACAGTTTCATTTTTCACTACGTTATACATGTCAGTAATAGCATGTTTGCGACCCTGCAGTTTCATGTTCGGTGAGCTGAGATGGTCCGTTATGTTACATAAGAAACCAAGGTCACACAGTCAGCTCTCGCGAAGCTCCTTGATTTCTTTCCCCTTCATTTCCATGAAAAGGGCAATTTCCTCATTCAACTCAAAAAATCTCTCAAGCATTTTACTCTGACTTAGCCAACACACCTCTGTGTGGTATGGCACGTCATCACATTCGGCATTCAGCTCGTCAAGAAGTGACCCTAAACTGGCCGTGGTTTGGCCCTGATGAAATTCACTGTTTTCGTAACAATGCTCATTATGTGTTCCTTCTTCAGTACTTTTCCACAAAGTGCCTCTTGGTGTATGATACAGTGGCATGTTGCTAGCTGGCCCAGGCAATTTTCTCCCTGCATCTTCTCTCACACCTGCGCTACCAGCCCACTATTTTCACCACACATTGCTAGAACTCCCTCTATTGTCAGTCCCACCAATTTCTCCCATGGCAACTTCATCTCATCTACACACCTTTCGACCTGTTGCGAAATGTCCTTCCCTGTGGTAGTGCCATGCATCGCTATGAAACCCAAAAGCTTTTCAGTGACGAATAGGTTGGGATTCACCCCATATGAAAATTAACAAATAAGCTGTGCCCGTATCGTCTGTGCTCTCATCAGTAGCCAGTGAGTATGCAATGAAGTCTTTTGCTTTTTCACTGAGCTGATCTTGCAGATTCGTAAATAACTCATCCACTCTCTCGGCTATGGTATTTCTCGAAAGACTAACGTTTGCAAATGCTTGCCTTTTGTCTGGACACACTACCTCGCTAACTTTAAGCATGCACCACTTTATGAAATCACCCTCGGAGGAGGGCTTGCCTGATTTAGCTATTTCCTCTGCTACGATGAAACTTGCCTTTACAGCCACATCACTCTGTGAGTTTGTCATGATGAACATATTCTCTCTTGGAGCTCAAGACTTTTCTTTAACTTTGCCACCTTCTGTAGTCTTTGCTCTCTATTCAAGTCTCCATATTTGTCTCTGTGTTTGGTCTCGTAGTGGTATCGTAAGTTAAATTCTTTCAATAGTGATACACTCTCTTTGCAAATTAGACAAACCAGTTTTTCCCTGTGCTCCACGAACATGTATTTGATCTCCCACCTGTCCTAGAACGTTCTGCCCACTTTTCTTTAGCCATTTGCTAGCTATTGCTGAGTGAGTGATCGTGTTGTGACAGTTGTTAAGTGAGGTGCATGAGTGAGCTCACTGTAACGGAATGCTCATGCAGGCTTGTGAACTGTGCATATATTCCATGGTTCGCAATCTGCACTCTGCATGGGATTTTGACTTTAAAATGAGCAGTTCAGCATCTTTTGTTAAGTTATGCACATTGGAATGCTATATTGTACCCATTGTAAAAAACGGTAAGCTGTCTTACATTTTCACACAGAGAAAGCTATTTGCAGTTATGACCCCCAATTGCTACCAGGTGATCAAATAGTTAAGAACTCTACCAGATAAGTGTTTATGATTGGAGGAGGTGATTTACAGTTATGCATGTTGTATGTTAGCATGGAAAAATGTGTCTAAATGGTTGCATTTTACCACTCAGTTTGTCATTTTGTGTTAAGAGTTGTGAACATTGGGTCGCTGTATTGAAAAATGAGTGAAAGCAATTGTAAACAAATGTATCACAGCATGGGCTGTATTCTTTTTTCCTAAAATGATTTTACCAAAGATGACTAATGCAGAAAGAATGTCACTCAAGAACATGAATATCCAGAAAAAGGCTTTATTTTACCCTTTTCCATTTTGTCCTTTACAAATTCAATGATGCTGTATACAAAGAAAATAAAAATAAAATACACCAAGCTAACAAATCACTGCAAAAACAAAGCAGTGGCAAAAAAGGCAACACAAGTACAGTATACACCACATTCAGTCCTTTCGTTCCTGTCGATCAGGCCACATGTTTTCATTAATATCATACTGGATGTTTTCCCTCGGAATGCAGCGAGGAAAAAATCTCCTTGCATGGCACATCCATGCTTGGCATTCCTCTGCAGTGACTGCCAGACAATGGGCATTCATTGCGTCTAAGAGGGACATCTGGTCATGTGAATGGTAATCATAAAGTTTCCACTTCCACGCAAAGAAGAATTCATCCATTGGATTGAGAAAAGGAGAGTACAGAGGGAGAAATTGCATCATCATTCGTGGGTGGGCTGCAAACCATTCAGTAACCAGACGGGAGTGGTGGAAAGCAACATTGTCCTGTATGATGACGAAACGGGACATGTCAGGCCTCACCAGCCCTCTCTTTTCTGGTGGTACCACTCTCTGGTGCAATGCATCAAGAAATGTGAGGAGACCTTCTGTATTGTATTGGCCAGTTGTAGGGATGTGGCAAAGAACACCATCACAGGAGATAGCGGCACACATGGTGATGTTTGCACCCCTTTGCCCTGGCACATTTACGGTGGCCCTCTTACCAATGAGGTTCCTCCCTCGTCTCCTTACTTTTGAAATGTCGAAGCCAGCTTCATCCACAAAAATGAATGTATGGGGTGTTGCGTTTGCTTCAAGCTCCATTATTCTCTAAGATAAAAATACAATAGAAACACAGTATTTATGTACACATAAAGTAAATGCATTGTAAAATATTCCAGCTGCATGAAATGCAATGTTTTACTGTAAGAAAAGGCATTACAGTGATAAACCCTTACCTGTACATGCTAGAGTCTAGTCTCCTTCACGCTATCACTGTTTCTTTGCAATGGGACCTTGTAAAGTTGTTTCATTCCCACTTTGTGTCTTTTAAGGACCAGATAAATAGTGGCCAAACTCACACTGTTGACATTTCTGAACATGTTGTGATCTTGAATGACTGATATCTGGATCTCTCGCAATCTTATGGGATTTTTGGCAACAACCATATCTGCTATGGCAGCCTCTTGTCCCGCAGTGAAGACTTTACCTCTGCCACCAGCAAGTGGTTTTCTTTGAATTCTGTAAATACAGTAAATATGTACAAACTGTGACATTTTGATGGTCACATGAATGGCATTGACAGAACAACTGTTTTACACATACTGTATATTGTACTGTATACAGTATAGCATTGTAACATACTGTGAGGCGAGAGTGTATTAAATGGAATGTCCAGACAGTAATTTATGTGTACAGAAATAAAATAATTTATTTTTATTTTCTATACACAACAAAAGGATTAAATAACAAACAAAAAAACAAAATGGTGTGAGGGAAGGAGTGCAGGGGTGAAATCCAAAACAAACTGATGACTCGTCTTTAATTTGTCTTCGTGGTGACCATAAACAAAAAAAAGACAAAAGAAATGTTAGTGTTTCAAAAATCCCGCTGCACAAAACCAGTCTCTCCCTTCACCCGTTACTCCTCCTACTTTATTTTCGGACCAACCCCGAACACAGTAGTACGTTCCCTTTAGTATGTAATGTCCCGCCTCTGTAGTCAGTGGAACACCAATCCCCAACCGACACGTGTCCTTCTCCTTCACTTGACTCCAGTGGCTGGAAGTTACATACTCGTACTTCCGCCCCTCACCAAGGTGCCGCCCCTCAAAAGATGACTTTTGCCATGGTCACGAGATCTTGGTAAGGGAAGTCCCGAGTTGGTTTGATGCCATCTACTGTCGGGAGGCTGAATCACAGACCGAAACCCCTTTGACTCATCACACATACCTATTCTCATTCTTGAATATTTTTACTATTGATGCTACAGTTGATCTACTGAGATTGGGCTGGACTCGTTGCCCAGCCTCTCTCATGGAAAGGCCATGATTGACAACATGGTCAATAATTGTGGCACAGATTTCATCTGAAACATTATCTCTTTGTATTCCCCTGAATTCCCCTGAGCTACTCCACCACCACACATCTGAACCCCTCTTCCTCTATGGGCCCCTCTACCTCTCCTTTGTCCTGGCCCTCATCCTCGGCCTCTTACTTGGTCCATTCTTACAAACAGCAGCTCAGAGGTGACCTCTTCTATGCATGAATAAGGAATGATTGCTGATGGAACAATTGTGCAAAGAAGCTTTGCACACGTGCAGAAGAGGTTCCCATTCATGGGAGTAATTTGTATAGGCTGTCATTTGGATCAGCAGACATGATTTACTCAACTGAGTTTTGCCTCTTTTGTAGAGTTGTGTTTACTATTTTGTAAAAGTGTGCTTAGCATTTGCATTGTGTGTGAAAGCAATGAAAAATGACTTACTGATTTGCAAAAAAGAATACTGTTGTGCTCATTAAGTTATGATGGAGATCAAGTGGACCCCAGTTTCATTAAAAGTGTCTTAGCAATCGAGAAAAACTGTAAGAGGGCTGAATTCAAAATGAATTACTTCAGAACCAAGAAGAAGTGTATAAAATATTCAGGCATTATTCCTGTGGTTACCATTATTGTTACCATTATATTAAATAAAAATGTGTTCAACCCAATGACCAACTTTTGAAAGTACAAGACTTAGTTGTCCATTGCAAGTTTTGCAGCAGTAAGATTGATAATGCAATGTTTTAACCAGCACATCAAGCAACCAATTACCCTTTCTTAACCCTTAATTAATGTGAAATAATCAAGTAACCTAAGCTGGCCCCAGTAAAATAATTGGTGTTGGGTTCCTGCTCTAGTTTTCTGTAAGAGAAACCCAATCCTGCGGAAATCTTAATCTTTCTCTGGATATTATTTTGTTCTTTTCAAAGTGGAATAATCACCAGTAAGAAACATCGGCAGCGATTAGAAGTCCGTCACGGAACGTACAGTACATTAACTGAAATGTTAGAAAAATGAAAATGTAGTTATGATGTGCAGTAAACCCCTGAAGGGAAACCATTTCAGTTATGAAACACTGTCGTCATAAATCTTGGAAATATCTCTATCAGCTTCATGGCTGTGGCATACTGCAATTAACCACATTGAGTTAGACTTTAATTATAATTCAATTCTGTTTTTATACATGATGGTGCAGTTAGACTATGTTTCTTCATAGTATTGATATAGTGTCGACCCAATGATCGTACCGCAGAGACCCATTTAATGATATTTGGCTTCAGACACAAAATCATCCCTGGAATATAAACTCATGTGAAGTTTCAGGCACTCTCAATACACCTCCAAATATGATCATTTGATAGACAGGAAAATCCTTGCAACCTTCACCAAAAGTCAAGCAGACATTACTTTCAAAACATCAAATTTAGTGAACAAGAGCTGGAAGTTCTGACAATGGAGGCTGTGAAGAATTATGGCACACTGTATGGCCCTGCCTCGGTGAAAACACCAGCGCCAGTGAGGCAGATGATATGGATATGCATTTTAACACACATAAATGTGCTTGTGTCAACAAACGTAATGTAGAAACAATTAAAAAGCGCTGTTACTTTTACAAGATTCAACTGTTCAACTGTTAAAAGATTCATCAAGATTCATTGTTGCAAGGTAACCTCCCAACTTTGAGAACCTACAGAAAAATGTTCATTGTAACTGTTTCGTTACAATTTTTGTAACTGTTTAATTACAACTGTGATGAATCTTGCAACATTGTAGTTGAAATTAGCTTTAACATTGTTTGATCAATAAAGGTACTTAAAGGTCGGTTGGGTAGGTTTTTCAGTAATGTTATGATATACTCACTTAATTTTTTATGTGCATCATTTTCATCCTAAATGGAACTTCGGAACCAAGTGTTCTGGGCAGTTTTATGAATAAAGGTAGGAATTGATCGTAAAGTACGTGAAATAAACCAGGCAGGTTTTTTGACAGCGCTTTGGTGCTCTTGCCTATTTATAATAATATAATAATAATAATAATAATAATGTATTTATTTAGCTGACGCTTTTTGCCAAAGCGAGTTACAATTAGTTATTTTATATACAATTTTATACAGTTTGGTTTTTACTGGGGTACAGTAGCAGTGTCCTGGTCTTGAACCCACCACCCTCTGGTCCACAGGCGCCAGAGATGGATGAGCCAGCAGGACACTGCCCACATACTTTTTAAATTGTTTGGCAAAGAATGAGCACAAAGAAGCTGACTGAGTGTGATAGCAAATGTTTCTATATTTATCATCTTGTAATACTGTAGAAGACTGTTGAAACATGTTAAATCTGTTGTTACCATTTCATGTAAGTTGTGTCCAAAGCTAGGATAAAGTTATTTATTTATGTATTTATTTGTTAGTTTAGTTAGTTCGTTATTCATATCATATATTTGCACACACACACACATATATATATATATATATATATATATATATATATATATATATATATATATATATATATAGATAGATAGATAGATATATAGATAGATATATATATAGAGAGAGAGATATACATTAATTAAAGTACAATATATGTATCTGTATGTTTTTTATCGAATTATGCTTGTTTTATAAATCGATATATATAGCCTAATAAATATGAGGGCATATTAAAATAGCATTAATGTCTTCTCTGTACACATTACATTATGCAAAAATATAGATATGTACAATAGGCATAAATAGTATTGTAGTAAAATCAAAGTAGTCATGTGATACAAAACAAACCAGCTAGCCTTGTATGCTGGACATTGTTGTAGGACGCGTAAATAATAAAATATTAACTTAAATTGAAACTAAATTATTTCAGCATATTTTCTT
The DNA here is from genome assembly GCF_017654505.1 of Polyodon spathula. Taxonomy (NCBI): domain Eukaryota; kingdom Metazoa; phylum Chordata; class Actinopteri; order Acipenseriformes; family Polyodontidae; genus Polyodon; species Polyodon spathula. Next base: position 19,459,894 of record NC_054550.1, read on the forward strand.
TCTATCTTAGTATACTTACTTAGTCCCAAGATAAATCAGTTTTGCATTAACACATTATGGCTATAAAGCACCTTAAATATCTGCCTCACCCCCCCCCCCCCCCCCCCCCCAGAATTTTAGTTTGTCATTTTTCGCGCGCAAATTCCTTGTCAGACCTCCGTGAATAGGTCATGAATGTATAGCAGCTCACTACCAGTGTTCTTGTTTTCCACACAGAAATGGGAATAGTAAACAGGAAAGGGACAAAATAATCATGTTTTGCGTACGGTAATTGATTTGTAAAGGAGGCCCATAGTAAAGTGTTGCTGTAAATTTTAACCAACTTCTCTGTCTGTGCCATGCTTTGAGTTGACCTCCTCCTTAACATCCACCAGGCTATTGGCAGTGGAACTGCCTCCCTGCCTATCTCTGAGAGATGCCAATCAAAATTTATAAGCAGCACCAAGTGCCCCGAAAGGAAAGTCAAGGCCGAGCAAGTCAAAATGCTTTGAGATGTGCTTCTCTCAACGGTGTTTATGCTCTGATAAACATTATTTTAAATCTCAAGCGTTCTCCTGACTGAACTCACATCGATCACAAGAGGAGTAGGTCATTATCTAATGGTTCTGAGTGAGTTGCAAAAAACAACTTTGGTTGTGTCTTGCGCCACTAATTGAATATTTTCCCACAATCCCATCACATATCCTGTTTGTGGCTCCAGTGGATTGAGTGTTAATTGTGTTAGGTAATGGTAACCTTTTCCATATCTGCACAGCCTCCTGTCTCTGAATGTCTGAAAGCAGGTTTAGCCTTTGGAAGAAATAACTAGCTGTGATACATTAACGGAGTTGGTGACAAATATATGTCAACAGGCCTTATTTAAAACATATGCATGTGTCTGCAGATGACAGAAATGGCTTCAATGGGAATCTCATCTCATTTTGAATTAGACTTTGAAAGACAGTTCTAACCAATATGGGTTGTCATGTTGCTTATATATGGAATTAAAAGCAAGAATAATGCAAAATACATATTCTTAGGTAATTACAAATGAATACCTGAAAACCAAAATAATATATATTAAAGTTTGTTTTAAGTATTTATAAACCTAATTAGTAACAGATCAATAAAGTTGATTTCACAATGTACAGGGGGAGGGATCTGTTGCGAGTGCTGATAAGAAATGAATTAAAGCCTGGGTTAGCACTGCTTTGAAGGGACAATAATGTGAATGTTGCTTTTGCTAACGTGAGGTAGGAAGATGCATTTTAAAGGTATGGTCAAGGAGGGGAGGGGTAGCTGTCTAAGAGATAAGAGAATGGATTTAAAACCTAATATGAGGTAAAGAAATAGATTTTGAAGCCTTGGTTAGCGTTCCTCTGATGGAGAACAGTAGCAGTTTGTAAAGGATTATTCTCCATTTCTTTACCTAAAAATGGATTATATATATATATATATATATATATATATATATATATATATATATATATATATATATATATATATATATATATATATAGTAAATGGGCCGCAACTCACGGTCGTTCGTTGCCCCTTTAAAATCAGGACCCAAGACACAGAAATGGAAGTTTTTCAGCGCTTACACGCTAATTTAATGCACAATAACAAAAAATAAACAAAACAAACACAAACACCTAGCTCCTCCGAAGCTCTAACTAAACAGTTATGCAGGTCCCTGACTAGCTCGCAGGATGGCTAAGCCATTTACCTGGCATAAAAACAACTAAATCACACAGGTTAATACAGTACGATTCATATGACTGCTCGGAAACAAAGCACCCTTTCTGCTTCCTTCTACTCAGCAGCCCCGAGTAGACTGGCTGCTGACTATTTATACCCTGCATCTGGTCTTAATTTGCAATGATCCCCAGGTGCGGGTGAGAATTAAACAATAAAATTAACAAAAATGTACATTTGCACATGTTTTTGGCAGGGAGGATATTAACCCCTTCCCTGCCATGTTACACATACTCCCTCATGTCTTTACAAGACATTGGCCATTTAACGGCCACCTCCCTCCTCCCTTAAAAGATCACCCACCCTCAAGTCCACAAATGTCAAAACGCTTCCACGGGCGGGCTTGAGGGTGGGCTGGTCCCTCCGACGCTTCCAGGGAGGGACCGCGAACCGGCGACACGGAACCCCACTGGGGTGACTGGGGTGGCTGCAGCGATGAGCGGGGAACAGGTGGCTGCAGCAGCGGACAGAGCTCTTCACCTGGGGACTGGCGTAACAATGTCCGATCACCCAGGTTGAGCGAAGCAGCTAACAGGGGGAGCACAAGTGACATCTGGGTGCTCGGGGAGAGTGGATTTGGGAACCAGGGGCAGAGCTGTGGCCGATGGTGCAGACTCCTGTGCTCCAGGTCTAGTGCAGGGAGGTCTAGGCAGACCGGCAGGGTGTCCAGGAGCAAGCGGCAAGGTACCACCCGTAGTAATGCTGGACTGTATCGCAGGGGTGGTGGTCGGGGCTGTGTTGGAGGTGGGCTCTTCACCTCCTAACTCCTTGTTTGTTGCTTCTCCCTCAGGCGCTGGAGACAGCAGGGCTTCTCCCTCAGTCGCTGGACAGCAAGGCTTCTCCCTCAGGTGCTGGAGACAGCAGGGCTTTTCCCTCAGGTGCTTCAGACAGCAGGGCTTCTCCCTCAGGTGCTGGAGACAGCAGGTCTTCTCCCTCAGGTGCTGGAGACAGTGGGGCTTCTCCCTCAGGTGCTGGAGAGAGCGGGGCTTCTCCCTCAAGTGCTGGAGACAGCAGAGCTTCTCCCTCAGGTGTGGAGACAGCGGGGCTTCTACCTCAGGTGTGAAGACACTGGGGCTTCTCCCTCAGGTGTTGGAGAGAGCGGGGCTTCTCCCTCAGTCGCTGGCGACTGCGGGGTTTCTCTCGCCAGCTTCCACTTCTGGAGCAGCAGCTCCAGCTCGTTTGGCTCCCGCTCCGGCAGCCCTAGCTCCCGTCTCCAACTCTCGTTCTGCTCCAACTGAGCAGCAGTATTCTGGTTGATCCTGGCGATTAACTCTTCAATTCTTTCCATTTTCAGGGTCGTAGGGGCACCCACACTCACTGCCACCACATGTAAACTGTCCGTCATTCACAGTCGTTCATTGCCCCTTTAAAAGAAGGACCCAGGACACAGAACCCAGGACACAGTTTTTCAGCACTTGTGTGCTAACTTAATACATAATAACAAAAAATAAACAAAACAAACACAAACACCTAACTCCTCCTAAGCTCTAACTAAACAATTCTGCAGGTTCCTAACTATCTTGCAGGACGGCTAAGCCGTTTACCTGGCATAAAAACAACTAAACCACACAGGTTAACACAGTACGATTTATCTGACTGCTCTTAAACAAAGCACCCTTTCTGCATCCTTCTACTCAACAGCCCAGAGTAGACTGGCTGCTGACTTTATACACTGCACCTGGTCCTAGTTTGCAATGATCCCCAGGTGTGGGTGATAATAAAGCAATAAAACGAACCAAAATGATGATTCGCACATGTTTTTGGCAGGGCAGGTAATAACCCCTTCCCTGAGTGTTATATATATATATATATATATATATATATATATATATATATATATATATATATGTGTGTGTGTGTGTGTGTGTGTGTCCTTGAGGATGGTGTGAACTTGGATGATATTTTTGATTGATGATTTGTACACGGCCTCATTTTCTGTAATTGTATTTTTGTCTGAAGTTCTGAACAGTTCTGGAGGCCATGAGTGACCTTAGGCTCCCAGTGCATTCGTCATGTGCCTGTGACAGTACAAGAAGTTTATTAAAGTCAAGACAGACATTATATTAACAACCTATATGCTCAGTAAAACCCCCTTATAACAAACTGAAGACCCAGAAAAAATGTCCCTTCTCTTTTTGTTGCAGCGCAGTGAGTAACTTTAACAAGCAGTATATGATAATCACACATTTAAATCGACTGATATAAAGAAAATAGTACTGGAGCTCATTAAAATATGAAAATATAACACTGAACCTATATTGATTAATAAAAAAAGGGCAGCAAAAACTGTTCAACAAAAATCAGATCCCTGTTCCGATCATATTATTGAAATGGGTTTACATTTGTTTAACAGCAAATGTTGTTGTCTAATGTTTAGCAGATGAAATCTGGTTTTATTGTATTGTACACTTTTTATTGGTTTAATAAATGTTTCGTGAATATTAATGAACTATTAATACAACAAGAACAACATCTGTTGACCTATTAGTAAGCTGGTTGTTAACAGTTACTAAACCCTAATAAACCCTATCTTTCATTATCAAAGGGAATGTGGAGCTGGTCATCTGTAAATCTGCACATACGTATGTTACTGTGACAAGATGGCATCATGGTGTCGTGAGACCAGATGCAGGAACAGAAACAAAGACACCAGTACTGCATTGAAGAAGACGCTAAGCTCTGTTTACTTAAACAAAAATAAATAAAATATTTAAACAAACAAAATATTTGCTCACCGAGCACAAAAGAAAGATTTAAACAAAAACAAAACCACGAACACAAAATAACCCTTAAGGTCTGGCTGGGCAGTAACCTTCACAGATCCGTGTGGCAAAGTGGCTAGTGGAGGGGAACAGGTATAGCGGTGATGCGATGCAGGAGTGACAGGCAGACAACAGTTTCCAGTGAAAAGGTGCTTTTATTTATAATCCAGGTCTGGTGACCATTAAATAATAAATCCCTGGCGATACACAACAATGTGTAAAGCACGGGGATAGCGATAATAGGGCACAGTCCCGAACAAAACAAACACACGGTCACCAGTCCTGGGTGAGTGCAATTGTGCTGGTGGTGGGTGAAGACGCTATATTTTGTGACGGTTCCGTGCAGTGGTGATCCGGATTGTGCTGACCCTGGTCGACAGCTCCGGATAGGTGAGTTAACTGTCTGGTGGTGCAAAACGCAGACAATTACAAACAAACACAACACGTAATTCTCTGTAACAACGAGAGCTCCTCTCTCGCTCCTTCTCAGAGAGAGGCTTGCAAATCCGGATTTGCTTCCTCTTCTAGTCGCAATGCCTGGATTTTGGTGACTACAGGTCTCACCCTTCCATTCCCCATTAAAAATCCCAAATATTGAGTCTCTGTTTTGGCAAACGCACATTTCCTCAAGTTAGCTGTCAGCCGGGCTGCCCTTAGAGACTGAAGAACGGCTGCAACCCTAGCCAAATGCTCTCGCCAGGTGGAGCTGTATATCACCACGTCATCAATATACGCTGCTGCATATTCATGATGTGGGCGTAAAACCTGGTCCATCAGTCTCTGAAAGGCAGCGGCGCACCATGTAGCCCAAACGGCATGGTTTTAAAGTGGAACAGCCCTTCTGGTGTTGAAAATGCGGTTTTCTCTCTGGAGCTGCGGGTTAAAGGGATTTGCCAGTATCCCTTCGTCAGGTCCAGAGTGGAAATAAACCTCGCTTTTCCCAGTCTGTCTAAAAGTTCGTCGACCCGAGGCATAGGATATGCATCGAACTTAGCAATAGCGTTCACCTTTCTGAAATCCACACAGAAGCGGTTGGTGCCGTCTTTCTTAGCCACTATGACGATCGGACTGCACCACTCGCTCCTGGAAGGCTCAATCACCCCAAGCTCGAGCATATCCCATACCTCTTTGCGAACGCCACTTCGTCGACTTTCCGGGATCCGGTACGGTCTCTCTCGCACTGTGACACCTGGTGGAGAGATAATGCCATTGTGGCAGAGCAAAGCTCTGCCCTTTAAATTGGCAGGGATGGGGTTAACTTCCCCTACCTGCCTGGGTTTATTATGTTCAGGTGGCTGGGGTTGATTAGTTGATTAGGTTGATTAACGATCAATCAGCGCCTGGTGTTGAAAAGCCACCTGATATAAAAGGAGGCCTCTGCTTCGCTTTTCATTTGGGGAGAGGGAGCTGAGGAAGCAGGTTGGTGTTTGTTTTGCAATTTTTGAATTTTCTAAATCCAGTGAAGGCATTGCCCAGCCTGGAAACTTTATTTTTGTGAGTTTTGTTTTTGCTTTATTTGTGTTTGAGTATCTGTTATTTTGCCCTTGTGCACTTTATTTTTGTTTATTTATAATAAAATAGTTATTTTTTTGAACTGCAGTCTGTCTCTGGGCCTCTATCCACTCGCCAGCCTGCCACAGTCATATTCAACTAAGTTTGTCCTGCCGGGCACGTCAGAAAAAACATCGCTGAACTCCTCAATAAGCTTACGCAGCTCTCTTTGCTGATCCGGAACCAATTGTTCCCCCATAGAAATCGCTCTTGTGCTCGGGGTCTCTGGACAGGGACCTAAATCATCCTCCATATTGCCTGGGGCTATAAATAAGACCTCCCTTGCCTGCCAGGGCTTTAACAAATTGACATGATAAATTTCACGTTCATTTCGGCGATCGGGCTGTCTAATTTCATAATTTACTTTCCCTATAGCCCGAATCACCTCATACGGCCCCTGCCATTTAGCACACAGTTTCGATTCAGATGAGGGAAGTAGCAGCATTACCTTGTCCCCTGGTCGAAAGGTTCGAATCCGTGCATTTTTGTTGTAATGCTGCTGTTGTCGGTGCTGAGCCGATCTGAGGTTGTCTTGGGCCAAACGACCGACCAAATCCAGCCGATCTCGTAGTAGGAGCACATACTTCACTACATTTTTAGACGAGCCTTTGTGCTCCTCCCACCCCTCTCTCAGCAGGTCGAGAATGCCGCGAGGCTGCCGGCCGTACAGGAGCTCAAAGGGGGAGAACCCCGTTGAACTCTGCGGCACTTCTCTCACCGCAAAAAGGAGGTAGGGAAGAAGCGATGCCCAATGTTTCTGCTCCTGTGTTACAAATCGCCTCAGCATCGACTTTAAGGTCTGATTAAAACGTTCAACCAAACCGTCCGATTGTGGATGATAAACGGACGTCCTGATGGGACGTATTTTTAATATTTTGTACACCTGCTGTAACGTATTGGACAAAAAATTGGTTCCGTGATCAGTCAAAATCTCCTTGGGGATCCCTACTCTAGCCATAATCTGCGCTAACTCGGTGGCTATTGCAGCTGCACTAGTGGACCTCAATGGAACTGCCTCTGGGTATCGCGTTGCATAATCCACCACTACTAATATATGCGTATACCCAGAGTCAGAAGGTAGCAACGGGCCCATTATGTCCATTGCAATGCGCTCGAACGGAGTGGAAATAATCGGCAGTGGGACCAAAGGAGCGGGGCGCACTCGACCTGGCGCTACTCGCTGGCAGTCTGGGCATGTGGCTACATATTTCGACACATCAGTATGAAGACCGAGCCAATAGAATCGAGCCAATATTCGCTCCCTCGTCTTCTCGGCTCCGAGGTGCCCCGCAAAAGGGATATCATGCGCCAGCCTCATGACCTCGGTCCGACAAGACGGGGGAACCAATAATTGTGTTACAGGCTGTCCTGTGCCCGCGGCTAGGTTTACCCTATATAGTAATTGCCCCTTTATACTGAAATGTGGATATACTAGCGGCCCAGCGCCATCAACATCCTTACCTTCAATGGACCGGACCTGCCCCCAAGCGTGCACCAGTGACGGGTCGTTCTTTTGGCCCCACACTAGGTCCGCGCTTGAGTACCACGGGTCCGGTATATTGAGAGGGGCTGGAATAACCTCTGCCCTAGTCGGCCCAGTAACCTCGCTCTCTCGGTCACACTGCGTTCCCACTCCCTTCGACTGGCGTTTGTTACCATTACAGCACTCTCCCACCAGACCCCAGCCTTGTCTCAAAGACGCTCCCTCCCATTTCGCGGTCCGTCTCTCCTTATTTGTTTTTCTAGGACGGAACAGAGGGGAAAACATTTCAGTATGAAAAGGAAACACATCACCAATCCGTTCCTTTTTCCCTTTTTCTGCCACGTTTACGTGTGTGGCTGAGACTGCCATTATTTGCACCAATTCTTTGAATTTTGGCCAGTCTCGGCCCAGAATAACTGGGTGCGGCAACCTTTCCGCCACCCCGACTACAAGGTGACGTTTTATCGGTCCTACCGATAAATATACTTTTAGGGTGGGGTATGCCGCCGTGTCTCCATGGATACAGGAGATGGCCACCTGACCTTGTGGCCGCCACGACATACCGCCCAAGAGAGCTGTCCTGATCAAGGTTTGCTCACACCCTGTGTCCACTAACGCGTGGGTTTTCACATTCCCTAAAACCACGTCAATCAGACAGGGCCCCTCCCAACCGTTTTCCCCCTGCTTACCCGTTCCAGGTGTCCAGTTGCATGCAGCCACGTCACACTCCATAGCAGCGGGGCATGACCTGGCCCTATGTCCTGGCTGGTTACACCTAAAACAGAGTGGAGGGACAGAGGGGGCATAGGTTAAATATCTGTCCCGCTGCTGGTAGGGCAACGGGGCAGGGGCAACACCTCTACCCCAGCTGGGGGCCATCCTTGGTCTCCATGGGGGGGAGGCAAGGGGGCCCAACGGGGTCGGCGGTCTGGGAGGTCTGGGTGCCGGGACCGAGGGTGATGGTGGTGGTGTTGGAGGAGAGGGAGGGAGAGGTTGGTTCCTGAGCAGGGCAGGGGCTGACAGGATCCCGACCCGGGACGTCAAAGAGTCCTCAAAATCTTCGGCCAATTTGACCGCCTCCTCCAGGGTGTCAGGGTTGTGGCGCCGTACCCACGCCTGAGTTTCGGCGCCGACCACATGGCAGAATTGTTCCACCACAATGGCTTCCCCCATTTGTTGAGCGGTCTTCTTCTCTGGGGTCAGCCAATGGACCATGTGGTCGCACAACCGCTGTGCCACCACCCTGGGGCGTGTCTCCGGGGCTCTCCGGTACTCGCGGAACCGCGTCCGGTGGGTCTCCGCGGTGATGTTGAGACGACGGAGGATAGCCTGCTTGACTAGGTCATAGTCAGTGGCGTACTGGTCGCTCAGGGCTTGGTAAGCTGCCTGCGCTTCCCCAACCAGGCAAGGTCCTAGCTGGCTTGCCCAGAACTCCCGAGGCCATCCCGCCGCGGTTGCCAGCCGCTCGAACGCCACCAAAAATGCCTCCGGATCATCCTCCGCCGTCATTTTCATGGCCCGTGCCTTCGGGGCCGACATCAATGATGTTCCGGTAGGGGTCGCTCCTGCAGCAACGATCAGCCCTACCCGTTCAATGAGCGCCGTATAGCGCTCCTCCCTCCGTCTCTCCTCTGCATCCCGTCTGGTCTCCAGTGCCTGCAGCAGCTTCGCCAGCGCGTTGCGGTCCATAATCCCACCTAACACCACGTGTGGCAAAGTGGCTAGTGGAGGGGAACAGGTATAACGGTGATGCGATGCAGGAGTGACAGGCAGACAACAGTTTCCAGTGAAAAGGTGCTTTTATTTATAATCCAGGTCTGGTGACCGTTAAATAATAAATCCCTGGCTATACACAACAATGTGTAAAGCACGGGGATAGCAATAATAGGGCACAGTCCCGAACAAAACGAACACACGGTCACCAGTCCTGGGTGAGTGCAGACGTGCTTGTGGTGGGTGAAGACACTATATTTTGTGACGGTTCCGTGCAGTGGTGATCCGGATTGTGCTGACCCTGGTCGACAGCTCCGAATAGGTGAGTTAACTGTCTGGTGGTGCAAAACGCAGACAATTACAACGAGAGCTCCTCTCTCGCTCCTTCTCTCTCCGAACGTTTACCCAAACGAAGGAGAAGATCAGCGTTACCCTGGCCCCTATATGTAATCCTGCATGATATCGAGATAAACGGTTGCAGCTGCCTTATTACTTGCAGCTGCCTCTCGTTTACCTTTCAAATCAATACGGTCTTACAACAGAGTTGCGCTTCCCTCCAGGCTGACCCACTTCCCTGACCCGGAAACGAACTGTCAGGCCAGCCCTTCCAGATACTTCTCCTCCCGTTCTTTAGCGCCCTCACAGGTCGGGAGGAAGATTCATCACCAGAACTCATCTTTCCGTCACAATCCTATAAGCTTTTAGTTTTGTTTCCCCCTACTGCCACCTCTCTCCTCCCTTAAAAGCCATCTGCCCTGTGGATGGGGCGTCGGCAAAAGCGTCCAGACATGGAGCCTGGGTGTCTGAAAGCCCAGGCCTGGGAATCCAACCCCCAGGCGCCGGGCTGTGGCACAGGGCTGGTAGTCAGGGCTGTGGTGGTGGTGGTCTCCTCACCTTCCCCCCTTCTTTATGGCCGACAGTTCCCCTTTGTGGGGCTCCGACCACTCGATTTTCGGCAGCTTAACTGCTGCGGGTTGAGCTGGTCTCCTGACCTAACATCCTTTCTTCATGGCCGACATCTCCCCTTTGCAGGGCTCTGGCCACAGTACTTCCTGCTGCAATGCAGGACCCCGGGCAAAGCAAAACTGGCGACCCAGGGCGGCAACAGCTTCAGTGGACCCTCAGGAGGTGACGGCGGGAGGGGAGCCCCTGGTCATAAAGGTGACAGCAGGAGCCCCACTTCTCATAATAGCTGTGATAGAGGCAGACTTAGCTCCTGCTCCTCTCCTCTTGGGGGCAAAGGCAGCAGGGGCTCACAGAGCACTTGCTCACCAAGCACAAAAGAAAGATTTAAACAAAAACAAAATAAAAAAAAATGTTCTCCTCGCTCCCTCTAGTTCACTCCTCCGAACTCCCACCCCGAGTGTCAAGAGCTGCAGGCTTTTATATTAGTGACTGAGTGATTAACTAGCTATCAATTATCTGATCATCCCTCGGTCACATTCTGCACAGATTTTTTTGAGGTGGATGGGTCTTCCCCATCCATGCTGCAACACAAATACAAAAACAAAACATACAGCTATGCCATCAAGACAATAACAAAAAGACAGCTCTCACCGTCATTTTTACACATAATAAGTCATAATAAACAAACACAAATATGACACAGGGGCCCTGTTATAAAAATAATTAAACAATCCTGTACAGGGCTCCTTGTCCTGTTACAGTCACTCTTCACAGTTTTCTATATATCTGGAGAACCGCCTATCCAGTTGTCATGAAACGGTATTAGCATTATTTAGCACAAGACATCATATGTCATTGTCCTCAACTTTGTCATCATACTAATGGCTCTGCTTTTGAATTCACTGCGTGATGGTGGATGCATTCTACTGACAGGCGTGTTTCTTTATTTTAATCTGGCTGTATCGGTATTCTGCAACAACAGAGGGCTACAAAATGCAAAATATTGCAGAGGTAACAAAGACACCCCTACAGGCAAATAGACATCTGTTCACATATTGTTATTTATCAGTTTAGAGAAGATTAAAACCGCTTTATTAAAGTGTATTATATTGTTGTGGAAATAACTTTTATGGGAACATGGAGAAGAAATAAAATGTCACTTTCATAATATGAATCCTCACTTAACTGCCATTGAGTCATGACTTTGCTTTGTTAGGAAACAGAGAGTTTAAATAAGGATGCGCTGTCATACAAAATAATTTAATATTAAGAACATAAGAACATAAGAACATAAGAAAGTTTACAAACGAGAGGAGGCCATTTGGCCCATCTTGCTCGTTTGGTTGTTAGTAGCTTATTGATCCCAAAATCCCAACAAGCAGCTTCTTGAAGGATCCCAGGGTGTCAGCTTCAACAACATTACTGGGGGGTTGATTCCAGACCCACACAATTCTCTATGTAAAAAAGTGCCCCCTATTTTCTGTTCTGAATTCCCCTTTGTCTAATCTCCATTTGTGACCCCTGGTCCTTGTTTCTTTTTTCAGGCTGAAAAAGTACCTTGGGTCGACACTGTCGATACCTTTTAGAATTTTGAATGCTTGAATTAGGTCGCCACGTAGTCTTCTTTGTTCAAGACTAAACAGATTCAATTCTTTTAGCCTGTCTGCATATGACATGCCTTTTAAGCCCGGAATAATTCTGGTCGCTCTTCTTTGCACTGTTTCTAGAGCAGCAATATCTTTTTTATAGTGAGGTGACCAGAACTGCACACAATATTCAAGATGAGGTCTTACTAGTGCATTGTACAGTTTTAACATTACTTCCCTTGATTTAAATTCAACACTTTTCATAATGTATCCGAGCATCTTGTTAACCTTTCTTATAGCTTCCCCACATTGTCTAGATGAAGACATTTCTGAGTCAACAAAAACTCCTAGGTCTTTTTCATAGATTCCTTCTCCAATTTCAGTATCTCCCATATGATATTTATAATGTACATTTTTATTTCCTGCGTGCAGTACCTTACACTTTTCTCTATTAAATGTCATTTGCCATGTGTCTGCCCAGTTCTGAATCTTGTCTAGATCATTTTGAATGACCTTTGCTGCTGCAACAGTGTTTGCCACTCCTCCTACTTTTGTGTCGTCTGCAAATTTAACAAGTTTGCTTACTATACCAGAATCTAAATCATTAATGTAGATTAGGAATAGCAGAGGACCTAATACTGATCCCTGTGGTACACCACTGGTTACCACACTCCATTCTGAGGTTTTTCCTCTAATCAGTACTTTCTGTTTTCTACATGTTAACCACTCCCTAATCCATGTACATGTGTTTCCTTGAATCCCAACTGCGTTCAGTTTGAGAATTAATCTTTTGTGCGGGACTTTGTCAAAAGCTTTCTGGAAATCTAAATAAACCATGTCATATGCTTTGCAATTATCCATTATCGATGTTGCATCCTCAAAAAAATCAAGCAAGTTAGTTAGACATGATCTCCCTTTCCTAAAACCATGTTGACTGTCTCCCAGTACCCTGTTACCATATAGGTAATTTTCCATTTTGGATCTTATTATAGTTTCCATAAGTTTGCATATAATAGAAGTCAGGCTTACTGGTCTGTAGTTACCTGGTTCAGTTTTGTTTCCCTTTTTGTGGATCGGTATTACATTTGCAATTTTCCAGTCTGTCGGTACCACCCCTGTGTCAAGAGACTGCTGCATGATCTTGATTAGCGGTTTGTAAATTACTTCTTTCATTTCTTTGAGTACTACTGGGAGGATCTCATCCGGCCCAGGGGATTTGTTTATTTTAAGAGCTCCTAGTCCCTTTAACACTTCTGCCTCAGTTATGCTAAAGTTATTTAAAACTGGATAGGAACTGGATGACATGTGGGGCATGTTGTCAGTATCTTCCTTTGTAAAAACTTGTGAAAAGTAATCATTTAATATATTTGCTATTTTTTTTTCTTCATCTACGATTTTGCCATTTGTATCTCTTAAACATTTAATCTCCTCTTTGAATGTTCGCTTGCTGTTGTAATATTGGAAAAACATTTTGGAATTGGTTTTAGCTCCCTTAGCAATGTTCATTTCTATTTCTCTCTTGGCCTTTCTAACTTCCTTTTTGACTTGTGTTTGCAGTTCTGTGTACTCTTTCTGCGTACTTTCTTTTTGGTCCTTTTTTAATGCTCTGTAAAGTGCCTTTTTTCGCTGAATATTTTTTTTAATTGATCTATTAAACCATTTTGGCAATTTAGTTTTACATTTAGATTTGTCTACTTTAGGGATGTAATTGTTTTGCGCCTCTAGTACTACATTTTTGAAGAACAACCATCCTTCTTCTGTGGGTGTTTTCTCTATTTTACTCCAATCTACTTCTGTTAGTCTCTGTTTCATACCTTCATAGTTTGCTTTTCTAAAATTGTAAACCTTAGCTTTAGTCATTACTTTTGGGGTTTTAAAAAACACTTCAAATGAGACCATGTTGTGGATCTGACCTCTGTTTTAGTTATTCTATCTTCGTTATTTGAAAAGACTAAATCAAGGCATGCCTCCCCTCTAGTGGGTGCCTTCACAAATTGTGTTAGGAAGCAGTCATTTGTCATTTCCACCATTTCTATTTCATCCTTCGTGCTACCCACAGGGTTTTCCCATTTTATATGGGGGAAGTTGAAATCCCCCATTAGTATGGCTTCTCCTTTGCTACATGCATTTCTAATGTCATTGTATAACAGATTATTTTGCTCACCGTCTGAATCTGGCGGTCTATAGCATGCTCCTATTATTATGCCCTTTGAATTTTTGTCCGTTATTCTGACCCATATTGATTCGGTTTTATTTTCTTTGTCCAGTTTTAACACCTGGACTTCAAGACTGTTTCTTATGTATAGCGCTACCCCTCCTCCTCTTCTGTCCTGCCTGTCTTTCCTATACAGTGTATACCCACAAATATTATATTCGTCCCCATCACTCTCAGACAACCACGCTTCTGTAACACCTATCACATCATAGTTACCTGTTAGTGCAGTAGCTTCAAGTTCTAGAATTTTGTTTCTGATACTTCTAGCATTTAGATAAATACATTTAATGATTGTCTTGAATTGAATAATTAGCCATTGAATAATTAGCCATTCAGTTTCCATTTTATGTACATTATTGTAACTAATTACTTTCATATTTTATGACTGCGGGAGAGATGATATACAGGAGAGCAATGCAATGTGCTTCAAGAGCCATAAACAATAAAACAGTATGTGCTTTTGAATATTAAACTGCAGTAAAGTAAAGCAGAATGACTCGGGGTAGTTAATTTATTGCCCATTTTACCCCTCTAGACCTATTTACTAAATACGTTGGTGTTCGTGATAAATAATTTTCCTATCCGCAACAAATGTGTTTCATACCAATGCAGTGAGCTAATGTACTATCATAGCTTAGGGGCAGCCATTGGTAGAATGGAACCACAGTGACATTTTGACACAAATGGTAATTGCTATGGTCAGCCAATGGTTCTGCTTGGCTTTCTTTAGGATAACACACTGGTAATACAACAGGTCCCAGAGTGCTGGTAAATACAAGGCAGCATTGTGTGCAGGGGATCTTTGCTGGGGATTACACAGGGAGTGTTTCATTGGCTCTGGTGTTCCTGCGGGTTAGGGAGACAAATCCAGCAGAGACTTTTTCTCCTCATCCCACTACAATCGATTCTACTGGCCATTTTTGTTTACAAAAATTCTCAAGATATCCAATTTAACAAGTAACTCTTTAAAATAATGAACGCAAATTCGTAAAGAATTCCCACTGTATCCCACAGGAATAACACTTGAATATCTTATGCACTTTCTGAAGTAAATAATTTGTAACTCAGCCGTGTTAGTTTATGTGGATTTAATTTCCTGTAACCATTCCATGTTCCTTTGTAACAAATGATATCGATTACATGTACAAGGCATGCTATCATGCCCTCTTACCAAGGGATTGTTAGAAGGGTTCATTCATGCATGAATTCATGCTTTATACAAGTGATCAACATCATATATTAGATATTCAGGTGTTATTCCTACAGTATTCAGTCAGAGTTAATTCTGAATTTGCGGCCATCATTTTAAAGTGCTACCAGTTATAAAGTTTAAACGTGTTTAATCCTAAAGTTTAAACATTTAGGAAATTAAATAAAATCTAACATCCTTATCCTATACTGCTGAATACCCGTTATAAATATTTCCCATAGTAAAAGCATAGGAAAGTGTAATTAAGCATAGGTGAGCATTGTAAAGCAGAGAGGAATGTAAAGCATATTAAAAAGCATGGCAAACCATGGAAACTGTGGTAAATGTATATGATAACCATGGGGACAGCAAGAGAAAACTGCAAAATTACAGTGCAAATTTACTGTGGTAAACTTGAATACTTATATAAAGGAAAACATATCACAAATGGAACCCTAATCTTCATGGCTGTACTGCTAATTCCTCATATCTCTCTGAAAATTTCAATTAAATATAACCAGTAAAAAATAGCTGATGGCTGACATGTGAAACCAATGGACTTGATGGCAGTGACATTATGGAGCAACGCTTTTGAAGCAGAGATTGGGTTAACATTCTGCTGAATTCTGTTACAAATCAATTTCTATCTTATCAGGATCATGCTAATGATGATGTGGTTAAGCTTTGTTGTGAGACGCGGGATCATCTGTACTGTATCAAGTTTGCGTTGGAGGATAGGTTAGGAAAATTAATATAAATGATAGCCTATCGAATAGAAGCAAAGGCCTCACAATGAGACCCAGGGGGATATTTAATATGATTGAAAGCCTTTCAGAAGTATATCCGCAATCTGAGTGCTATGACCTCTGTTTAATATACAGGGCTGGAATACAGTCACTTGGGATGCTGTCTATCCACACATTTAGAAATACAGCACTAAAAGTAACATAATAAATTCAATGACAGGCATTTCAATTAAAAGTCTTTCTCAGTGTCTTTGATTCTTATGTCCAAATGTTTGTCATTTCTTTTTCATTTACCACACTATAGAATGTTTAATGGTTAAGTGTGGTATATCCAGGCACGTTGTGGTTTATCTAGTCAATGTAGTGTGTTGTTTAGTTCAGCTTAAATTCTCTGTTATGTTTAAGTTTTGTTTTTAATATAGAGTGCCCAATTACTTTACCTCCATTTGTATCCCCAGTCCATTCATGTTTTCCACCACAAAAATTCCCTAAAACAGCCCAGGAGAACTTACTGCCATCCTCCAATCTCAATTGCCTTTACATCCAGGAGCTCCACAGATCTCACAGAGCTACTGGCAGTGTCGTGACTCCGTGCTTGTTTTGCCCCCCAACCAGCAGTAGGACGAGAACCAATACAAAGCTGTGGAATCCCCAGCAAATATCAGGAACTCCACCCTGCATATCACACCGTCTTTACTAGGTGAGACACTCGGGGACACATAGCTCTAGAGATTATAATTGCAGCACACATACTGGTTTTACATTAAAAAAAAAAAATTCTTCACAGCTCTGATCTGTGGTATCTGTATTACTGCGCACTAGTGTTTTCCATAAGCTAAATAACAATATGTTATCTCTGTCTTGACATATAGCTTGTGCATCCCCTGTTTAAATAACAATAATAATTAAGTTTTTTTTTGTTTGTTTGGATGCCAGTTTAACTGTTTCTATGAAAGTGTGGCAGAGCAAAGCTCTGCCGCTTTTAAATTGGCAGGGATGGGGTTAATTTCCCCTACCTGCCTGGGTTTATTATGTTCAGGTGGCTGGGGTTGATTAGTTCATTAGGTGATTAACTTAATTAATGATCAATCAGCACCCAGCCACCTGACATAAAAGGAGGCCTCTGCTTCCCATTAAGAGGAGGGAGCTGAGGAAGCAGGCTGGTGGTTTTGGTTTTGGTTTTGGTTTTGGTTTTGGTTTTGGTTTTGGTTTTGGTAATTTTGAATCTAGTGACGGCATTGCCCAGCCTGGAAATCTTATTTTTGTAAGTTTGCTTTTTGTATTGCTTTATTTGTGTTTGAATCCTTTTGTTTTGCCCTTGTGCACTTTTATTTTGTGTTATTTATAATAAAATCGTTATTTTTTTGAACTGCAGTCTGTCTCTGGGCCTCTATCCACTTGCCAGCCTACCACAGAAAGCTTGTGAGGCTTGTAACTTCTGGCCACCTTATTAGATTGAACTGAAAATGTGTATATGGCTTCACAACGGTGGGAGAACGGAGATCCCCCAGGAACATACACTAGCACAGTGTCCGATGCTTCTTCCAGAAACTGGCAACTGTATGCCTTCCCAGGACTTAATGCTTGTGCCCAGAGAACAATTTAAAGTTAGAGTGTGTATGTGTGTGTGTGTGTGTGTGTGTGTGTGTGTGTGTGTATATATATATATATATATATATATATATATATATATATATATATATATATATATTTCAGTGCCTATAGAAAGTCTACACCCCCTTTCAAAATTTTCACCTTTTGTTGCCTTATAGCCTGAAATTAAAATGCATTAATTTTTTTTTTTCATTTATCTACACATCCTACCCCACAACTTTCAAGTTAAAACAATATTCTAAAAATTTCTATAAAATTAATAAAGATAAATCTGAAATAGCTCGGTTAAATAAGTGTCCACCCCCCTTGTAATAGCAATCCTAATTTAGCTTAGATTTAACCAATCACCTTCAAAATCACACACCAAGTTAAGTGGCCTCCACCTGTGTTAAATTGTAGTGATTCACATGATTACAGGATAAATTCAGCAGTTCCTGTAGGTTAGCGCTGCTGGGTAGTGCATTTCAAAGCAAAGAAACTGAGACAGAAGTTCACCTTTCAGCATGACAATGACCCAAAGCACACAACCAAAGCTACACTGGAGTGGCTAAGGTACAAAAAGGTAAATGTCCTTGAGTAGCCCAGTCAGAGCCTCAACCTAAATCCAATCGAAAATTTGTGGCATGACTTGAAGATTGCTGTCCATCAACGCTCCCTAAGGAACTTGACAGAGCTTGAACAGTTTTGGGAGTCCCGACCATCTCTTACCTGCGTTCCTGTCGCTCTCAATTAGAGGGAGCCCGACTACCACTACCTGCACTTCATCTACCTGTGTCACGGCCGACCTCCAGGAGGAGCCGCCCACTTCCGGGACTTACCTGTGCACCTGTTACTTCTTGGTTAGCCTAGTCAGGGTGGAAGAATTGAGCTAGACAGTTGCTTGTACAGAGCGTGTTTATTGCGCAAAAGTGACAATCAAGTGTAAGTATTGTAAATAAAAGTTATTCACTTTCAATCCAGTGAGTCTGCTGCTGCCTGTCAAGGAAAAGGTATGCCCTGGAGGCACAACACCACCCAATCTTATTCACATATGGTGGCAGCGGTAAGCGAGAGCCCAAACTGACCCACAGGACAAATAAAATGGACACTGTGGAGCTGAGAAGGGCTCTAAAGAAGTCCATGGCGGAGATGAAGGAGGCGACCCGCAGGCAGCAGCAGAGCAACCTGCGATGGAGCCAGGAGCAGGGGTTACCCACACAGGAGCTGGAGTTTCCCATATCACAGCTGGAGCCGGTGCTTCAGAAGGCTGTGTGGCCAGCACCACAGCAAGAGTCTCTTGTGTGTGCACCAGAGCCAGAGTTGCTGGCACTGGAACCAGAGCTGCCTGCTTCAGAGACAGAGGTACCTGGGCCAGAACCGGAGCTGCCTGCCCCGGCTCTAGAATTGGCAGTACCTGAGCTGCAACAGGAGCTGCAGTTGTCAGAAGAAGAGGAGGTGAGGAGTGTACCTCCACCACAGCCCAACCTCCACCCCTGCAAAACAGTTCGGCGCTGATGGGTACGATCCCTTGCCCCGTGCTCCGGGACACCCTGCCTAAGGTTCCGGATCTACTGTCGCTGGACTTGGAGCCCAGGAGTGTGCTTCACCAGGCACAGTTCTTCGCCTGGTCCCCATTGTGCTTCCCCTGTAACCCCATGCATCGCAACGCAGGTGGTAGACGTCACTTGAGCTCCCCATGCCTGCTGCTGTGTTCCCCCTGGTGGTTCAGAAGTCGCACACCGATACCCAGCTTCAGACTTCTGCCTGCTGAACCACCCACCAAGATGCCGGTCAGCGTGACAGTCACCATGTCATCACGGTGGGGTCCCTCGTCGTCGGTTCTTGGGCCCTCCCAGGGAGAGCCGGAGGGACCCAGGGTGAGTGGTCTTTTAAGGGTGGAGGGAGGTGGCCGTTAAATGGCAGGTGTCTCAAAAAGACATAGGGGAGGATGTGTGAGCAGGGAGAGGGTTAATTCCTCCCTCCTAAAAAAAAGAAAACATGTAGTATGCATGTTTTGGTTAATTTAATTGTTTTGTTAATTGTTTTATTAGTTAATTATCACCTGCACTTGGTGATTATTGCAAATTAGTGCCAGGTGCAGGGTTTAAAAAGGGTGCAGCCAGTCTGCTCGAGGCTGCTTAGGAGAAGGAAGCAGGAAGGTGTGTGCCCTGTTTCTGAAGCAGTCACAAGTGAGTACTGTGTATTAACCTGTGTGTTTGTCTACCAGTAAACAGCTTAGCTGTCCGGTGTGTTAGTCAGGGAGATCCTGAGTGTGAAGGTAGTGCTCCAAAGGAGCTAGGTGTTTATTTTGTTTTTGTTTATTTTGTATTATTAAAACAGTGCCTTGCAAAAGCTCATTTACAATATATTTATACAGTGCCTTGCAAAAGTATTCAGACCCCTGACCAATTCTCTCATATTACTGAATTACAAATGGTACATTGAAATTTCGTTCTGTTTGATATTTTATTTTTAAACACTGAAACTCGGAATCAATTATTGTAAGGTGACATTGGTTTTATGTTGGGAAATATTTAAAAAAAAAATACAAAACTGAAATATCTTGCTTGCATAAGTATTCAACCCCTGTGCTGTGGAAGCTCCCAGTTTGCACCGATGAAAGAAATTGTCCTAACTAGGACACAATTACCTTACCATTTGCCTCCACCTGTGAACCATTAAAGTTGCTGTCACATTTTCTGGATAAAAACCCCACTGTTGACGGATCATTGCTAAGGCTGTGAATCTGAAGGAAAATGAAGACCAAAGAGCATTCTACAGAAGATAAAGTAATACAAATGCATAGATTAGGGAAAGGGTACAAAATAATATCCAAGTGTTTGGATATCCCAGTGAGCACAGTTGGATCAATAATCAGGAAGTGGAAGCTGCATCACACCACCCAGGCACTGCCAAGAAAAGGCCGTCCCTCAAAACTCGACGCTCGAACAAGGAGACTTGTGAGAGAAGCCACAGAGAGGCCAACAATCACTTTGAAGGAGCTACAGAGTTCAGTGGCTGGGAGTGGAGTAATGGTGCACCAGTCAACCATATCAAGAGCTCTGCATAACATTGGGCTGTATGGGAGAAAGAAGCCGTTACTCAAAAAGTACCATCTGAAAGCATGTCTGGAGTTTGCCAGAAAGCATGAGAGTGACCCAGCTGCGATGTGGGAAAAGGTTCTGTGGTCATATGAGACCAAGATAGAGCTTTTTGACCAAAACTCAAAGCGCTATGTGTGGAGCAAACCTAACACTGCCCATGCCTCAAACACACCATCCCTACAGTGAAGTATGGTGGTGGCAGCATCATGCTGTGGGGATGCTTCTCATCAGCAGGGACTGGGCATCTTGTTACAATTGAAGGAAGAATGGATGGAGCAAAATACAAGAAAATACTGCAAGAGAATCTGTTTCAGTCCGCTAAAAACTGAAGCTTGGGAGGAAATTCACCTTTCAGAAGGACAATGATCCCAAGCACAAGGCCAAAGCAACATTGGAGTGGCTCAAGAACAAAAAGGTGAATGTCCTACAGTTTTTTATTTTTCTTAAAAATATTTCCCAACATAAAACCAATGTCACCTTACAATAATTGATTTTGAGTTTAAGTGTTTTAAAATAAAATATCGAACAGAACGAAATTTCAATGTATCATTTGTAATTCAGTAATATGAGGGAATTGGTCAAGGGTCTGAATATTTTTGCAAGGCACTGTGTGTGTGTATATATATATATATATATATATATATATATATATATATATATATATATATGATTGATGAAGGTTGTGCTTTATGAAGAGAATAGTGTGTAGGATTAAGCAAAAAAGGTTTAATGAATCTACAATTTGTGTTAAAACAGGTGGAGGGTCAGGTGTATGTTGACATTTGTAAACTTGGACCAAAAAGACACACAGAATGAGCTCTGTCTAGTTTGCAATTTAGTAAAAGCTGTTCCAATTTACAACATGTAGCACTTTTAAAGAAATGGCCAGAACAATTTATTCAAATTCTTCTGCCTTCCAAAGACTGCATGCACTTTGCCAGAAACAATGAAAAATTTGCAGAATGTCTTTTCAGCTAAACCCTGAAATCTGCAGCAGAATGTGTGCTGAAAGCACTGGCCAAAGTGACACAAGTCAACTTATTGTTTACCATCGTTTTTGAACCTATCTGGAGGCTGTAATGCAGAAAATACAGTGGCTCTCAAAAGTATTCACCCCTCTTGGATTTTTCCACATTTCATTGTGTTACAACATGGAATCAAAATGGATTTAATTAGGATATTTTGCCACTGATCAACACAAAAAAGGTCCATAATGTCAAAGTGAAAAATAAAATCTACAAATTGTTCTAAATTAATTACTAATATAAAACAGAAAATAATTGATTGCATAAGTATTCTTTCCTATGACACACCTAAATAAGCTCTGGTGCAACCAATTGTCTTTAGAAGTCACATAATTAGTTGAATGGAGTCCACCTGTGTGCAATTAAGGTGTTTCACACAATTTCAGGTTAAATACACCTGTCTCTGGGAGGTTCCACAGTTGGTTAGTAAATTCCCTAACAAAAACTACATCATGAAGATGAAGGAACATTCAAAGCAAATCCGGAATAAGGTTCTTCAAAAGCACCAATCAGGGGTAGGATATAAAAACATTTCCAAGGCATTGAATATCCCCCCGGAGCACAGTAAAGTCCCATTATTAAGAACTGGAGAGAATATGGCACAACTGTGAATCTGTCTAGAACAGGCCGTCCTCAAAAATCTGGGTATCCAGGCAAGAAGGGCACTAATCAGGAAGGCCACCAAGAGGCCTATGGCAACTCTAAAGGAGTTACAGTCTTCCACAGCTGAACTGGGAGACACTGTGTATATGGCAACAATAGCCCAGGTGCTTCACAAAACTGGCCTTTAAGGGAGAGTGGCAAAAAGAAAGCCATTGTTGAAAAAATTCACATCAAATCTCGACTAGAGTTTGGCAGAAGGCATGTGGGAGACTCTGAGACCAAGTGGAAGAAGATTCTATGGTCTGATGAGACCAAAATAGAGCTTTTTGGCCTCAACACTAGAGCTATGTTTGGTGCAAGCCTAACACTGCACATCATACTGAGAACACTATCCTACCATGAAGCATGTTGGTGGCAGCATCATGCTATGGGGATGCTTCTCTGCATCAGGGCCTGGAATGCTTGTGAAAATATAGGGCAAAATGGATACAGCAAAGTACAGAGAAATCCTGGAGGAAAACCTGCTGAAGTCTGCAAGAGACCTGGGACTTGGGAGAAGATTTATCTTCCTGCAGGACAATGACCCCAAACATACAGCCAAAGCCACACTGGAGTGGCTTAAAAACAAAAAGGTCAATGTCCTGGAGTGGCCCAGTCAAAGCCCAGACCTCAATTCAATTGAGAATATGTGGAAAGAGTTGGAAATTGCTGTTCATCAAAGGTCCCCATCCAACTTGTTGGAGCTTGAGCAATTTTGCAAAGAGGAATGGGCAAAAATTGTACTGTCCAGATGTGCAAAGCTGGTAAAGACTTATCCAAATAGACTCTTGGCTGTAATTGCTGCCAAAGGTGCTTCTACCAAATATTGTCTCAAGGGGGTGAATACTTATGCAATCAATTATTTTCTCTTTTGTATTTGTAATTAATTTAGAACAATTTGTAAATTATATTTTTCACTTTGACATTATGGACCTTTTTTGTGTTGATCAGTATTTTAGTAAGGTGTCCATCGTGTAACATGACTGTGCCGACCCCTGCATATGATGTTATTTAAGATGAATTATATGTGTGTCCAAATGTTTTCCAGCAACCTACAGAATTAACCAGTGTTGCATCATAAAGTCCAATATAACCTTTTGAATATAATGTTACGTTAATATATTGAATTACATACTGCTTTGTAGTTTTTTCATATAGACTACTTAATGAAAAACTGCCAAATGTGACATTTTGAAATGTAACATGCAATACTGTAATGTTATTATGGCTTTTGGGATATAATGTTGTAGTTTATTTGATTAAATGGTGTTAAATAAAAGATCAAAATTATGCTCATATAGTTTTTTTCTTTTTTTTTTAATTATATCTCAATCCTAAAACAATATGCAAAACTTTTGGCCATAGCTGTAGATTTGATTGACAGATGATATTTGCCATTAAGTATTAATTACGTGCCTGGTCCCAGTAGAGATGTGCTGAGTTGACCATGTAAATACCAACAAATGACTGAAAAAACTATGCGCTAGCTCATAAAATTCACTCTGAAGGTATTTCTATTGCATTTGTGTGCATCATTTATCGTACAGGATACACTTTTATCCACCCCTGTCAAACGTACTTTCGTTTCCCTTTCAATTCGAAGACGACCTCCAACGACTTTACTTATGGGATATGCCTATCCATTGGTTAGCTATCGCTGAGTTGTCTATGCCAGAGCTGCCGAGGGGATAAAACTGTGTCGCTCTGCTAGCAGGGGATGACGTCACCCGGCTGACAGTTCCCTCAGCTCACTACACAGACGGTTGTCCTGCGTCTAGCGCTCACAGGCTAAATAACTTAAGGTTGCAGATGCAACCCCGGTTCTCTGAAAGAGAAAATAGCCATCAACTAATGGGTATCGTCATCAGCTGATAGGATTATGCTGAGCTTAATATAAAAGCTGCCTTAAGGCCTCCGTAGCGCTGATGTCACACCCCGCCCCTCGGGTGCTGAATGACTATGCAGAGCATATTAAGCTGCTCTTTTGCTTCAGGCCGCAAGGGCTACTGAAGTGACCTCGCTGCTTGTTGGCTATTTTCTCTTTCAGAGAACTGGGGTTGCTTCTGCAACCTTACGGTCTCTTTCGATTCGAAAATAGCCATCAACTAATGGGTACTGTGTACCAAAGCAGTCGCGAGGGAGACTATGCGGCAGTAGGACAGGATCGGTCTACATATAAAAAATACACACGGAACAGCGCCTCAGAGTGTGGTTCGAAACTCATATGTCCTAACACTGTTCTATGAACAGAGGGTCTTTAACAGAACGATATCGTATGGGATACTCTTACCACATGGGTAACGATGGAGAGCGTACTCAAAGAGTACAGCAGTCTAATCCTCATTAATACTAAGTGGTCTCTTCCACTGGTGTAATAGAGTCCCAGACCGAAGCTCCAAAGGGTGGAGCGGAGGAATCCAGCACATTCAGTCTGTAGAACTTCATGAAAGTTTATGGCATAGCCCAGCTAGCCGGAGCACATATTTCAGACACTGGGACACCTCGAAGAGGGCCCAGGACGTCTCCATACCCCTGGTAGAATACACCTTCAATTGCCCCAGAGGGGAAAGGCCAGAGCAATGGTGTCCACTATCCAATGGGACAGGTGCTGTTTAGACAATATCTGACCCCAACGTCCTAGAACCATAGCACACAAACAACTGTTCAGCGTGTCTGACACCCCTTGTACGGTCAATATAGCACCTCAATGCCCGCAACAGGCAGAGCATGTGCAACCATTGGTCCTCCAGAAAAGAGAAGGGAGGAGGATGGAATACCATCAACTTCACAGATTGGTTCACATGGATTGGGGATATTACTTTCAGCAAAAATGCCGAGTTTGGTCTCATGGAGACTCTAGACACGTCCCCAGCAAAGAGAGTCCAAGAAGAGTGCACTGAAAGTGCATGCAGCTCACTCACCCATTTTGCTGAAGCAATAGCCAGCAAAAACGTAGTCTTTAAGGACATGAGCTTCAGATCCACAGTGTGGAGTGGCTCAAATGGGGCTTTTGTAAGGGCTTCCAGCACCACATCAAGGCGCCTTGAGAGGATGCTAGATGTCCTGGAAATATGCAGCCTCCTCACACCCTTAAGAAATTGGGACGCCAGGAAATGCTTTCCAGACGATAACCCATCTATGCGCGTGTGACAAGAATATATGGCTGCCAGGTACACCTTTAATGTGGAAGGGGACCTATCGTCATCTAATAGTTTCTGGAGAAACTGTACGATAACTGCTATGGGGCAGGTAACTGGGTCCTGGCCCTGGGCCAGACACCAGTCCTGAAATAACTGTCACTTATACACGTATTGCGACCTGGTAGAGGGAGCTCTCGTGCACTGAATAGTGGCAATAACTGCCGATGACAGCCCTAGAGCTGACAGGCGTTCCCGTTCAGTCGCCAGACCGATAGCTGCATCAGTTTGGGGTTCAGGTGCCACAGATCGCCCTGGGCCTGAGAGAGGAGATCCACCCTCAGGGGGATCTGGCTTGGCTGGCCGTGCAGGAGTTGCACCAGAGTCACAAACCAGGTCCTTCGGGGCCAACGAGAAGCTACCAGAAGTACTGTAGCTTTCTCTACCCTGACCTTCTCTAGGAAGCAGTGGTATTGGTGGGAAGTCATATAGGAGACAAGCGGACCACTCGTGGGCCAGGGCGTCAACTCCTAAGGGACTTTAGAGGTCTCTCATCTAGAACCAAAGAGGATATTGCGTAGATTCCCACGAGGGGAAGAGATCTATGTCTGCTCTGCCGAACTACTCCCAGATCTGTTCCATCACCCTGGGATGGAAACAAGGCGAGGGGACCTCCTCTGAAGAGGAGATCCGCGGCGTGGTTGAGTCGGCCCGGTAAGTGGACTCCTCGAAGAGAAGCCAGCCGGGGCTGCAACCACAGTAACAGCCAAGCCGCCATACAGTGAAGGCTCGGAGATCTCAGGCCGCCCTGGCGGTTGATATATGCCATGACCGTGGTGTTGTCTGACCACACCAGCACGTGCTTGTTCCGGACCACTGGAAGAAAGTGCTGTAGGGTGAGATCTACTTCCCTGAGTTCCAGTACATTGATGCGGCCCCTTCCACACTCCCCGAGTCCCCACACCATTCCAGACTGCACCCCAGACTTGGTTGGAGGCATCTGTAGTGATTACTTCCCTCCGGAAGATGAGACCCATGGTTGTCCCCTGACGAAGTTGCAGGGTATCCTCCACCAGTGCAGGGTTCTCCAGCAGGACTGGGATATCACCAGTCTGTGATGTCTGTCTCGTTGTGGGTGAAGCGCAAATGAGTTGAACCAGGCCTGGAAAGGTCCTTTGGTGGAGAAGGCCCAAAGGAAGGGCCTGCAAGGCATCAGCCATCGACCCCAGCATGTGCTGACACAGCACCATGCTTACTCTCTCTCTCAACCTGAATAGGGAGAGGCAAGACTATACTGCAGTAACTCTCTGAGTTGTTAATGTGGCCTTCATAGACACCGAGTCTAGGTGGAGGCCCAGAAAATCCAATTGCTGGCTACGCGTGAGGCAACACTTTTGCAGGATCATTCTGAGACCGAGCTGCTGGAGGTGGTGTGTGACATATGTGCCAGGGCTTGCTCCTGTGACTAAGCGCAGACGAGCCAGTCATCTAGATAATTCATCAGTCGAACGACCTGAACCTGCAGGGGGGCCAGAATGGCATCCATGCACTTTGAAAAGGTACGAGGAGCAAGGGACAGGCTGAAGGGGAGTACGCAGTACTCGTAGAACCTGCCCTGAAACGCGAAGCAAAGGTATTTCTAGTGCCTGGGCTTAATGCTTATGTGAAAGTACGCCTCCTTCAGGTCCACGGTGGTAAACCAATCGCCTGGATGACATGGCGCTGCGTGAGCATCTTGAAATGTAACACCCGAAGGTGTTTCTTCAGAAATCTCAGATCCATGATCCAAGCCGTTCTTCTTGGGCACTAGGAAGTACTTTGAATAGAACCCCTCCTTGCAAGAGGAGGGATCTACTTCGCAAATGGCAAGCTTCAAGGGAAGAGCCAGGATTTCTGTGTTGAGAGCTGCATGTTGGAGAGGGTCCTTCACTGCAGTTACGATCACGCACCGAAAGGGGAGTGGTTTTAACTGGAACTGAAGGCTGTAACCAGCCAGCATAGTGTTGAGCACCCAACTGTCATTAGTGCTGGTTTGCCAGTATAGTAGTTGGGAGACAGGGGTTGAAGGCTGCTGTGGCACTTCAGGGATGCTGAGCCTTAGGCCGTGTGGGGCGCACAGTCGTGGGACCCTTGGGTCGCTGGCGATTGCCGCCCCCCCAGGATGCCAATTGCCCCTCTTTGTAGGCCGACTGTGCTGCGGGGAAGGTGCTGCCGGGTGTGCCGTAAGCACAAGCAGGCCTAGGAGTAGGCTGTCGCCCCCACAGGGGGGAAGCCCTAGCAGGCATGGCAGGCTTCCGTGGAAGCAGCAGGGCATACTGCCTTGATGCCTCCCTGGTCTTCAGAGTCCTCAGAAGCATCTCCTCCACTGCTGGGCCAAACGTATGGCCAGGAATGATAGGGGTGTCCAGGAGAGAGGACTTGTCCTGCTCCTGAATAGCCTGGGAAAGCCAGAGTTGCTGTCTGGTGACCACCAGCGCCGCAAGGCATCAGCCCTCTGCTCTGGCCATGAGTTGGGCCAGTCTGGTGACTGCCTCAGAAACCTGGTTCAGCTCTTGTCTGTGAGCCGCCATGACCATATCAGGGAGCTCCTTAATAAGGATGGCCTGATAGACAGGGAGCATGCTCGACACATTGGAAAGCCGGGCAGCATGGGAGCAAGAGGCATACGCCTTCTTGAGGTGCGTCTCTGTTGTCCGACACTGTCTGTTAGGACTTTATAGTTCTTTGGCCGGTCCAATGCCCGGTGCCTGTACGATGGCCGCAATGGCGGAGTCCACCAGGGGGAAGGCTGCCAGGCTGGCACCCTGCTATCCCTGCATGGAAGAAAAAACCTGAGCTCCATCAACAGTGCTAGGTGCTGACGCTGGGTTGGACCAGGAAGACTGGATTTCCCTGACAAAGTTGGGGAAAGGGGGCAGTGTTTTGTCCTGTACTGGCTTAACCGAGGAGCACCAGGAGCCCTGGGGCTCCATATCTATTGGCCATTCCACCCATAGACGTTGAGCCACTCGCTCAACCAAAGCCTCAAACACTGGCCCTGGAGATACCTCCAGTTCCTGTTGCAGCTTGCCCACCGAGTTACAAAAGGTCCCTCCTGTACAAGCTCGTCATCACCAGAAGCCTACAGAGAGAGGATATCCTCTTCATAGTCTGAGATGGCCTCAGGCTCAAGCTCAGGCTCAGGCTCAGGCTCAACAGTCGGAACGGGCGGCCGGGGAACCGGAGCAGCCGTGGTGCCAGGGGCCAACAACATACTCATCATGAGTGACTGTTGTCCCATCACCACCTCCAAAAAATGACCAATCTGGTCCGTGAGGGCTGATATCCCGCTAGGCTGTTTGTCCCTAGGGGACCTGGGGGGTGCACACTTCCGCGTGGGAGGTGAACGCTCCTTAGAGGGGAGCGCCGAAGCTGTCCCACGCTCCTGGTAGGTGAGCGAGAGCATCGCCCGAGAGATGGGGAGGGTGACCTGGATAGCTGCAGGCGGGCAGGAGATGATGCTGTACCACCTGAAGGGGGAACAGACTCAGAATGAGATCCCCTGCTAGAAGGAGATTCCAGCCCCACTGCCTTGTTAGCTCTAGCCTTTAGGACCCGCATCTGGAACTTCCCGCAGATTTAAGTCAACACACAGGGAAAAAACTGTGTGCAGCTAGTGTCTGGAGCAGGCTATGATCTAAAAAGACCGCTGCTGTAGTGTTCCGTCTGGCCCATGTCCAACACACACACACCTCGTGTTTCTCTCTGAAAGAAAGAAAAACAAATGTTAGTACAAGTAATAAAATATACAGGTACTAACAATAAGCTTTCAAAGTAATAATAATAATAGTAAGCGAGACAGACTCAAAGATTCAGCAAGCTGAAGAGAGCTAGAACGCTCGAATAAGCGACTCAACCGAGTGCTTAAGGGTTAGTGCCAGCCGGCACGCCGAATATGAGAGCAAAAGGCGGGCACAAATTCACCCGAGCCCGGTGAATTGCGGTCAGCGCTCAGCGAACATAGCTAGGTTTTTAGTGAGATAAACCCAGGGAAGGGGCAGCCGCCAGCTTCCCGTGCACAATTAAGGCAATGGAGGGTACAAACACTGAATTTTATTTTTATTTTTTTTAATAATCAGAGTGTTGAAGAACAACAAATAGATTATGCTCAATCCTGAAACAAAAGAGGCTGGGCTTCCTACGCTCTGCATAGTCATTCAGCATCTGAGGGACGGGGTGCTGACATCAGAGCTACGGAGGCCTAAAGGCAGCTTTTATATTAAGCTCAGCATAATCCTATCACCTGCCTGCGATACCCATTAGTTGATGGCTATTTTAGAAATGAAAGAGAACTGTCATACAAAGGAAGCCATTTCTCTTTTACCATTGAACCCGTGAGGGCGACCGATGCGACCTCGCGGTTGGTGATCGTCTTCTCTTTCAGGGAACCAGGGTTACGGTAACGACCAATGACATTATGTATGGGATAATGTATACCAGAGCCATCGCGGGGGAGAAGGAACGGCAGCATATGAGGGATGCACTAGCACTGTCTAACCCAGGGGTTAGTGGTGTGAACTTGCACCCTCAAGGACCCTCTTGCCTAATGAAGTCAGGGCAGGGTCTAACACATTAGGTGGTAGAACCTGGAGAAGGCATGAGGCGTAGCCCAGCTAGCCGGAGTACAAATATCAGACATCAAGGCTCCTCTGAAGAGGGACCAAGATGTGGTCAACCATCTAGTGGAGCGTGCGGCTACTCTAACAGGTGGGGGCAAGCCAGCACCATTATACGCGGTCAAGACTGTGTCCACAATCCAATGTGGCAGACTCTGTTTAGAGAGGGGATGTCCAAGGGTTTGTGTCCTGTGACGGTCAAATTGATGCAGAGCTCTTGTCCTATGCACGTAGCATTTCAATGTCCGCACTGGGTAGAGGAAATTCCATCTCTCATCCTCCATTGAAGCAAACAGGGGTGGATGGAAGGACTCCAGTTGCACAGACTGATTAATGTGGAAGGCTGTGATCACCTTGAGGAGGAAAGCAGTTTGGTGCACAGAGTCACCCTGCTGCCATCCTCCCAAATACGCATGCAGGAACTGTACACAGACAGCGCCTGCAGCTCACTGACCCGCTTAGCGGAGGTGATAGCCATGAGGAAGACTGTCTTCATAGACAGGTACTTCAACTCTATGTAGTGTATGGGCTCAAACGGGGACTTCGTGAGAGCCTCCAGAACAATATGAAGGCTCCATTTGGGGAGAACAGTCCTCCTGGCAGGGCATAATCGTTGAGCGCCTTTAAGAAATGGGTAGCCAAAAGATTAGTGCCCGGAGACGTTGAATCTACAGGGGCATGACATGCAGAGATAGCCGCTAAATACACCTTTAAGGTGGAAGGTGACCTACCAGCATCAAGCAGTTCTTGCAGAAATTGTAAGATTACTGGTATGGGACAGGATATGAGGTTATGTCTTCTAGCCAGACACCAAGCCTGGAAATACCTCCACTTATAGATGTACAAGGACGTTGTGGAGTCTGCCCTAGCATCTGCAACGTACCCACAACCGCATCTAATCCTAGGGCTAACCAGCGGTCCCTTTCAGGGGCCAGACCCATAGCCAGAACCTGCCCAGTTCTGCGTGCCAAAAAGAGCCTTTCGCCTAACTGAGGAGATCCATGCACAGTGGAAACTCCCAGGGTTGGCTATGCAACAGCTGGCACAGGGTCGAAAACCAGATTCTCCTGGGCCACCTGGGGGCCACTGGGAGAACTGACTTTTCCTCTAACCGGACCTTTTCTAGAAAGGCCGGGAGCAGCGGTATAGGCAGGAAAGTGTACAAAAACGCTTTGGGCCACTTGTGTGCTGCTCTTACCTCCCACGCATTTATGTGTAGGGATGTCCAACGATTCGACAAGGGTCTGCGAACTCCTCTACCTGCCCAGACTGCCCCCCTAACCAGAGTTGGGTGCATCTGTCATCAACAATTGGCAGTTGTGTATCACTCCTATCCTTGCGCCTTCACTCAGGTGAGAGACTGGCCTCCACCAGTGTAGAGCTAACCAGCATAGGCAAGACACAGTCAGTCAACTGTGTCTGTCATGCTTGGGGTGCAACCTGAATGCACTGAGCCACACTTGGATCGAGTGCATGTGGAATAACCCTAATCAGGTGGGTGATGAAGCCGCTGCCATCAGACCCAATAATTTTTAACACAACACCAATTGTACCGTGAACCCTTGTTGTACAAGGCCAGACAGTTGAGAATGGCAGCTAGTCCGACAGGTAGGCTTGCATCGTAAGGGAATCCAGCCGGAGACTCAAATAGATCATACTTTACACCAGTATTAATTGGCTCTGGCATCGTTGAGGGTGAGATCCAGCCTCAACAGATGCTTCTTCACAAATCATTATGTCGATCACTGCTCCTTCCTGCGACAGGGCAGATAAACCAGTTGTCCAGTTAATTCATCACCCTGATCACTTGCAGCTGCAAGGGAGCTAGGACGGCACCCATGCACTTTGAAAACGTGCTGGGGGGCTAAGGAAAGGTCGAATCAAAGCATGGAAAACTCAAAGGCAAAACAGAAATACAATTCCTCAACCGCTGGTCCAAAGGAATGGTCAGGGGAGGTAGGGGCTGCTTTTGAAGGAAGGAGCCACCTTCCCATGAGGTCCCCATAGAATTGTATCATAGTCCTCCTCAGCAATGCTGAAATCTGATTCTGTAACATCCGGGGCCACTACCGGTGCAGGTGGGGTCAGCTCCGGGGCCGGCATTATCAGCTGAGCTGGGGCCAGAGCAAGGGCTTGGCTTCCAACGCTGCTTACTACTCAGCCGTGCTAGCAAGGGACGTTGTGCAGGATTTGAAAGCATGGAATTTAGCCATGCTTGATGTCTGCACAGCCCCAAGGGCGTCGTTTAAACACCGGAGGGTGTAAACTTGTGTACTGAAGCACTCAGGCACCAAGGGTGCTGAGGGCATTGAGTGAGGTAGAATACAGTACTCGTGCACTAAGTGCAGATGTTATTGACATGCTGTGGCGCTAAGCAACGAGCCATGGAGCATCTAAACATGAGGGCGTCGATGATAGTTTTATCCTCTCGGTGGGCGGGACCTAGTGCATCATCCCAGGAAGGGGCCTATCAGCAGCTCTGGTATAGAGAGCTCAGCAATACCTACGGCAATGGGCAGGCATATCCCATACGTAATGTCTTGGTGGTCGTCTTCAAATTGAAAGGGAACGAAAACTACAAATCTATTCAAAATTGGTCAAACCCTAAATAAATCAATAACAAAACAAAAAAAGAGATGTATTACAGCACTTCTTAGTATAGGCACTTTTAAAACTTGTTATGAAACTCAAAAAAGAAAAAAAAAAAAACAACATAAAATAAAATATATATACTAGATGCAACAAAATAAATCCTGTGAAGGATTTCTCTCAATTGAAAGGAGGCTGAATTAAAGTAATTGAAGAAACACGATTATCATCTTAAACAATTATCAAGTATAGGTTTTCAGTAGAAAATATAATCATGAAACACATTGATAATATTTCAGGATAAAAGCTTATTGTCTTAATGCTGATTGTCATGAGGAGCATGCCCAGTGAAAGCCACAGGGTCGGTCGCTTCCAGGGGCATGGAGTGGATAGATACCAGGAGGAGGCTGCACTTCAGAACCTTTCAACTAAGCATTTTAATGGAGTGGGGATCAGCGATGAGGTTTCTCATACTGATGATAAAGGTTTCTGCGACCCAGGTGATTCCACACACAGGATTATGTGGGAAGTATTCATTTACGGAATTTTCTGGAATACAGTCTTTTCTTTGCATTTACTCTCTGCAATCACACTTTGCTAATGATTTCAAAGCAGGTGGATGGGCAGACAAATGGCTTATTGTGGATAGAACTGTGCTGTAGTTATTGTCTGAAGGCAGGCTTGATGAAACCCATTTTAAAATACTTAAACCCGTCACGCTCGACTGTCTACGCATTGAGAAGTCTGTGGTTAGTGCTGGGGTGCTAAAAATGTCTTAAGATGTCATTTATGCCAGAATATATTTTATGAAGTGGCAGTTCTAACTATAATATCAGAAATAATTGAACTTTAAAGGAGTGCTAACTAAAGCAAAATCCCTAGTCTTACTGTTATTATCTCCTTTGGGTATGCACATGCCTGATGACTTGTGAATTGTGATTGTGTGTGGTTCTCTCTCTCTCTCTCTCTCTCTCTCTCTCTCTCTCTCTCTCTCTCTCTCTCTCTCTCTCTCTCTCTCTCTCTCTCTCTCTCTCTCTCTCTCTCTCTATCTCTCTCTCTATATATATATATATCTATATAGAGATAATATATATAATATCATATATCCTTATATATATATATATATATATATATATATGAGACTTCTGGAAAGCAGGCTTGTGTCATTAGGACTAATGGTTTCCAATCACTTCAAAAGGTCTCCTGAAATAAGAGCACATGTGCAGGAGAAGCACAGTGTTTCAGTCTGTAACATACCTTTTAAAGGAGGTGTAGCAGGGGTTTGTGTGGGTGAGTCACTGATGCACACTGAGCCAGAGATATTCTTTGCTATGCCACCCAGGCGCACACTTTTAATTCTTTTCTACCAACAATAGTATTTTGCTTTATTTTGGTTGGCCACAGTTCTTGGAGCACTTTATAGAAAATAATGAAAACAAAACAATCAAAGGAAAATAAAACACACTACAAAGAAAAAACTGCAAATATCTGCAGTGTCTTTCTACCTCCGCTAGTGTACAAGTCTAAATGACACTCCCCATCTCTCACTGTTATGGGGTTGTCCCAATCCCCCTGAGCTAAACAATACAATGTCCCAGGGACAGTACTTGCTCTGTATGGGTACATGTCCAAAGTGGCTGCAGTCTCCAGCCGCCTTTGTTGCCACTTTCTTTTTATCGCTCCACAACTGCCTGCTCCTGTCACAAGCACTGGCCCTTTTTGGCGTGCTCCCTCCAAACACTTTCCTCATTCAAATTCACCCGCCAGAGCTTCTGCTGGCTTGTATACTGTAAGAGCTCACAGAGGCATTTGTCATTTTTATGGGTTGGATCATCCCCACTCACCCTCTGTGCATCACTGTTATGACTGTCAGGCGGGTCAAGATGGGGCTTCCGACCCCCCAACTTATTCTTTCTGGTTTATACCACAGTACACTTTAAAATTACATGAAATACTTGTGGTATAAACAGATTATATTATCTACAGTATTGCAAATCATGAGTTATGAATGGCAAAGCAAAGAGTAGGGTGTTCTTGGTTTTTTTTGGCGATGACAGAACTGTTCATGATAGCCCTCAAAAATGTATTAAAACACATTTCAAAAATCCTCTTTTTAACTGCCATGTGTAAGCGATAGTTATTTGACATTGTTTTTCCTTGAAATGAAGATGCAGTGTGAACAAAAGTAGCTTCCAATCTTAGTATAATATACGTTTTAAAATTATTTTATGGTGTTCGCAAGTAGTGTCTAGAGAACTCTAAGTGCCGCCACTGAACACCCTTCTTCATTCCATTCAAATCATTTTACAAGCTGCCACCCCACCTACACTGTACTCTCTGTGTATATCAATCTAGTGGTGGGGCTGAAAAAGTTGACAAGTAACATTGTTACATGATGTAAATGGAATGAGGTCTGTTCAGTGCCAGCACTTCAGATGTTCTAGACAAGCTCAAAGCAGCTTGAAGACATGTAAAGGAAGATTCAGACTCCAATATTGGCGCAACGGAACCTTTTAATTCCAGTGGAATTTTTTATTATTTTTTATTGTTTAGAACCTAAAAATGCATTTTGTTCACAGCACTGACACTACACAAAAAAGATGACACTTAATTGACGACTAACATTTATTTTTGAGAAGTTAACAGAAATTAAAAATACTGCCATTTGAAAATAAATTATTATATCCTAGGTGCCGGGATTGAACAGCCCTCATTCCATTCAAATCATGTGACAGTGTAGCCTCCTGTCCAGCTCCACCTATTCTGTTTATATGTACTGTATATGCAGAATAAGCTGAGCTGAAAAGTCACATTGTCACTTGGTTTGACTGTAACGAGAAAGGCTTACACTTTAAAATATTATGCACTCAAAACTCCTCACCCCGTACAGTTTAATCTCTGCTGAAAGCGTGTAATAATACTGTATTAATAAGAATTAAAGACACACAAGTGAAATGGTTTATCCAGGTTTATTTCTTCTTTTGTTATCAAAGACAATGGCCAGTAGCGTAAATCTTTTTATGACCTACACATTTTTTTTTTTTTTAATTTAGGTGTGGTTTAAAACTTGTAAGAAGGGTAAAAGTAAAAAAAAAAAAAATCAGACAATTTCTGGAATCTTTCCATTGACACAATTGTAACCAACACTAGCAGTACTGGCAGGACCAAATTTAGACTCGACGATAACTCAGAGTACAGTTTAGCAATAATAATAATAATAATAATAATAATAATAATAATAATAATAATAATAATAATAATAATAATAATAATAAAAAAGCCATTTAGTTTTTTCCATTTTTTTCCAGGCACCAAGTTCAGGAACACACACATACACACGACAAATAAAACCGTTCCTAATTACACATTAAAAGCACAAAATGGCAGTCTGACGAAGGTCTGAGGAGAATAAAAAATAGCAGACATGATGAATGCAACAGTGTAAATAGTAAAAAGACATGGTAGGTGGGTGAGTTTTTGAAGGGCACATTTGTTGAGAAAGAGGTGTAAGGATGGGTAGGTAAGGATGTCCATAAAAAAACAAAACATAACCATTTGTCCATCTCCAATCTTAGTCCTGGCTACAATAGTCCATTCAAAATGTTTAAAAAGGATATTATTTGCAATCCCTTGTGTTATTTTTTTGCAGTACATGTTACAACTTAAAGAAGTCCACCCATTCCACTTTAAATGGGTGGTTAGAGAAAAAATCCCAACTGGCTTTACCGCTGTGTTATCACAGTCTCTTTCTTGGCTACTGTGGTAGCTGCTTATCAGCCTCAGGATAGGTTGGGTATTTCACAGTCTCTATCTTCTCCTTCACTTTGTAGGAGGGGTAAAGCCCCGTTCTTCCCATTTTGCGGTTCATCCCTTTGGAGTAGCCGTCCCAATGGTTGCCAGCCACCCCGATCACATCGCCGGGCTCCAGCACTATCTCCTCTCCAGTCCGGGGTTGATGTGGGTAGATGGCTATCTGGTTGTGAGCGTTCTGGCCCCCGAAGTAGTAGATGTCGTCCAGCGAGTGGAAGTGCGAGGAAGCGTCGGGGTGCAGGGTCTGCATGATCTCGTAAGCGACTCGACAGACCTGCAATAGAGTGGGAGTGTTAGGCAGTTCATGGAAACAGCAAGATCCTTGCAGCGAGTTGAGATAAATGCTCTTAATGTCCTGCATCACAACAAGACAGTCCTACCTGTGAGGAGAAGGTGCACACCAGAAAGTCTGTCTGGGATAAGAAGTGAATGTCCAGAATGACGCCTCGCAGGGAGTTCTCGGTGTATCGATTGTGCAGACCAGCAGACCACGATATGGAGTTGTCGCTTATAAACTCATAATCTTTATACCTGCAATCCAAAACAACACGTTTGAGAGACTTTAAAAAATATTTAAATGACAAGGACTGTATGACTTAGCTGCAGATTTCCACTTCCAACTTCCTTGAAGAATCTAGCTACTATTTTACCACCTTGCAGACTTGTCTAAATGGTACTGTCCTGGCGCACCACTCTCTAAACTATTTGGAAGTGGGTCTAATATTGGATAGTAATAGGTAGCTATAGTCACTTGAACTAAACTGCAATGGTGAAGAAAAAAATATACAGTGCCTACAGTAAGTATTCACCCCCTTTGGACGGTTTGTTGGTTGTGTTACAACCTGAAATCTTGATGCATTTAAATAGGATTTTTTTTCCCTCTGATTTAAACAACCTACTCAACACTTTGAAGAGGCAAGACAATTTTTATTGTGAAACAACAGTTAATGAATAAACAAAAAAACTGAAATGTCTTGGTTAGATTAGTATTCACCCCCCCTGAGTCAATACTTGGTAGAACCACCTTTGGCAGCAATTACAGCCGTGAGTCTTTTGGTGTAAGTCTCTACCAGGTTTGGACATCTGGATTGTGCAATATTCGCCCATTCTTCTTGGCAAAATTGTTCAAGTTGGATGGGGATCGTCAGTGGACAGCAAGTCTTGCCCCAGATTCTCAATCTCATTCAAGTCCGGGCTCTGACTGGGCAACTCTAGGACATTCACTTTCTTGTTTTTAAGCCAGTCATGTCACTTTGGCTATGTGCTTGGGGTCATTGTCCTGCTGAAAGGTGAATCTCTGTCCCAGTCTTAGGTCTTTTGAAGACTGAAGCAGGTTTTCCTCAAGGATTTGCCTGTATTTAGTTCCATCCATTTCCATTACAAGCTTCCCAGTCCCTGCCGATGAAAAGCATCCCTATAGTACGATGCTGCCGCCACCATGCTTCACAGTAGGGATGGTGTTACCTGGGTGATGTGCTGTGTTGGGTTTTGAATTTAGGCCAAATAGTTAAATTCCAAGCAGGATTTTACACAGGCTTTTTTCAGAAATGGCTTTCTTCTTGCCACTCTTCCATACAGATTTGTGGAGGACCTCAGCTATTGTTGACACACGGACAGTTTCTCCCATCTCAGCCATGGAATGCTGTCTTTCAGAGTTGTCATTTTCTCACACATTGAAAGTGTTGAGTAGGTTGTGTAAATCAAAGGGAAAAAAATCCCATTTAAGTGCATCAAGATTTCAGGTTGTAACACCACAAACTGTGAAAACGTCCAAGGGGGGTGAATACTTCCTATAGGCACTGTAGATCACAGAGAGAGAGAGAGAGAGAGAGAGAGAGAGAGAGAGAGAGAGAGAGAGAGAGAGAAAATTTAGTTGACACATGGTGCACTATAAGAAGAACAGTAATACTCCTTTTCCACCTGCACACCTGAGTTTAGCCGGTGCCAAGTCGAGCAAGCCTGGTACAGGTAGCTTGAGTTGCTTTTACACTAGAGAAAGGCGAGCTGAGCTGAGTCGCAAGTTTATGAAGCATTAGTGTTTAAAGTGGTTTGAAAAAGGTGCCGGTATGCACAACATTTTTTTAAAAATAAGCGTGTGTTGGATGATTTTAGCACATTCAGCCAGAGCTACTGATTACACCGTGTAATAATTTTTTTTTTTTTTTTTGGTTCCTGGGTAGTAAGTTTTATTTCCTAATTGCTTATGCCTCAAAAGTATAGAAAATGGCTATTATTCCCCACAAACTTTGCTTTTGTGACCAGGACAGTGATATTTTGAAATTTACCTATTTTCCAGAACATTCCAGATAGATTCAGTGCTGAGTAAACTTGGAGTAACTTCTAGAACTTTCCAGTAATATAAATAGTAGTATAAATACAGGGGCTTTAAGCCCACCAGTTCAGTTTAGTTCCAGCTGCCTAAGTGGATACATATCTGCATTAGCATCAACAGGCTGCAAGCATCCGACAGACGCATTTTGCTATGTCTGCGGCCAATTTATCAAGACATGAGCGAAAAAGTACTCCGTGGAAGCATCTGCTAAGATGTGTGAGGCCTACAAGGCATATTTCGGCATGCCTGTTGGGGATCAAGACAAACCCTGGGCACCTCATTTCACCTGCGAGCACTGCAAAAAAACTCTGGAAGGTAAGATGGACAATTGTTGCTCGGAATTTTATGTTATAAAATTTGTTAAAATTTTTAAAATTGTAAAAGTTTTTAATTTTAAAATGTTTTACAATTTTCAATGTTATTGAAAAAATATATCATATATGAAAAATGTTGCGAGAATCTCTTACACATTAGTCATGGGTGAAATAAATATATTTTTGTAGGATGGTACAGAGGGGAAAAGACAGCCATGAAGTTCGCTATACCAAGAATTTGGCGGGAACCCACTGACCACTCAAGCAACTGCTACTTCTGCATGGTGGACCCTTCCAAACGTCGGACTGGTAAGAATGCACCTGCTATCACGTGTCCGGACCTTCCTTCATCCATCGCCCCGGTGCCACACTGCCATGAGCTCCCCGTACCCACTCCTCCGGAGAGAGAGCAGCCGTCTTTAGAAGAGAGCAGCAAGTCAGAGAGCGAGGAAGACGTTGTAGATCCAGAAGACAATTTCAGAGGTGGAGCTGAGGAGAGAAACCCATACTACCCCAACCAAAAAGACCTCGACGACTTGATTAGAGATCTTGGTCTCACCAAGTCCGAGCTTTTGACGTCTAGGCTCAAGCAGTGGAACTTGTTGGATGAAAGTGTGCAAGTTGCAGATCAGAGGAAGCATCACCAACCTTTTTCCAGCTTCTTCACCCGTCAAGATGGGCTCTGCTTCTGCCACAATGTGACCAGTCTGTTCGAGGCAATCGGAATCGCCTGTAACCAGAATGAGTGGCGCCTCTTCATTGACAGCTCATCCAGGAGCCTCAAAGCTGTGCTGCTCCATAATGGTAACAAGTACCCGTCTCTTCCCCTGGCTCACTCGGTGCACCTCAAAGAGGATTACAACAGCATCAAGACCTTGCTGGACACCTTGAAGTATGATGAGTACAGCTGGGAGGTCATAGAAGACTTAAAAATGGTAGCATTCCTGATGGGTCTCCAAGGTGGTTTTACCAAGTTTCCCTGCTATCTTTGCCTTTGGGACAGCAGGGACACCAAGGCGCACTGCCACAGGCGGGACTGGCCACAGCGGACCGAGTTCTGTGGGGAGGAACAACGTCAAGTGGGAGCCACTGGTGGACCCCCGGAAGGTGCTGATGCCACCACTGCACATCAAATTGGGCCTTATGAAACCATTTGTCAGAGCTCTAGATAAGGAGTCGGCAGCCTTCAAGTACCTTCAAGACTTCTTCCCTAAGCTGTCTGAGGCAAAGGTCAAAGCCGGTGTCTTCGTCAGACCACAGATAAAGATGATCCTGGAGTGCAATGAATTCCCCAAGAAGCTCACTAGTAAGGAGAAAGCGGCTTGGAACAGCTTTGTCGCAGTGGTTCGGGGCTTCCTGGGCAATCATAAGGCCGAAAACTATGTGGAGCTGGTTGAGACTCTGGTGAAGAACTACGGCACAATGGGCTGTAGGATGTCCCTCAAAGTCCATATCCTTGATGCTCATCTTGATAAATTCAAGGAGAACATGGGAGCGTACTCGGAGGAGCAAGGCGAGCGCTTCCACCAGGATATACTGGACTTTGAACGCCGCTACCAAGGACAGTATAATGAAAACATGATGGGAGACTACATTTGGGGGCTGATTCGTGAAAGTGATTTACAGTATAATCGTAAATCTCGAAAAACTACTCACTTCTAAATCTTTTGTAGTCATTTTTGTAAGGCCTGCAAAAAAAACAGCACAAATAAATCATCAGAGACTCAGTGCTAGAGCTCTATATATACAGTGTTGTATGTTCGAAGCAGCGCCAAGTTTAAAATCCAAATGCAAGCTTTGTTCATGTTGCACATTCAATTTTGGCATTGTTAAAATTCATTTTACTGCTTACGTTTTGGAGGTACTTGGGATGTGCCTCCAATTGGTTTTGCTCTTTGTGAGGCTGTGTGCATCAAGGCTAGCTTCATGTTGCACATCACCAGTGAAATTAGACAATCCACTTGTGAAACATGCTTAGCCAGTGTTTCTGATTCAAAGCTCCCTTGTGTCTTAAGAGTGGCTAGGTCCCGATAATGAATAGAGAATGAATATTGAGTCTAGAGGCCTTAACTTGGCACCTGAAAAGTGCACTGGATAATCTCTTCAGCTGAGATATAGAAAACTGGCTTGAGTTCTGATATTGCACTTGAAAACTGCCAGGAAATATCATTGGGCTTTTCCAAGAAGAAATCATAGTGAAGTGAAAACTTTTAACACCAGGACTACTAACTCTGGGATCATTTAACATTTAAATGTTATCGATGTATGTTATCCATCCAAGTTCCAACAAAGTAGTAATAACTGGTTCAACTAGAGAGCTTTCTCAATGTGTTAAAGATACAGTTACTACTTATTTTTGAATACAGTCTTGCTACAGGTGAATAGCTGTTTTTGGCTACCGCTGTACATATTTAAATAGGGAAGTATCTGTTCAAGGATGCCAAGATATTTAGTGGCGGAGTGTCCCGTCCCTTTGTGTTTATTAATGTTTTATGTTGTATGTAGTGTGTTAATGTTGGTGTTTATGTATAAAATACAGGGGATATAAATATGGGTTATTGAATCCCAGCACAATTGTATATATATAGATGCACAAAGCACTCACTCAGGCTTGTGTGTTTGGGAAGTGAAGAACTGATGAGAGAGAGGAGAGTTCATTTAAAATAATATAGCAATTGCTACAGCATGCTGGAAGTGCCAGCACGGTACTTGTTTGTTGGGTTCGTCCATGTCCGTTTTGCGCTTGTCTGTTTGAACAACGTGCCCTTTATTTTCAGTGTTGTGTAAATATACTGAGAGCCACGGCTCAGTTTTCACCAGCCAGTCCTTATTTGGGAGTCTGTGTTCTTCCAGGTCTGACGTCACCGCAAGCCATCCTGGTCACAGAGTCTTTTTGGGAAAAACTGGATGATAAAAGATCCACCCATAATCATTCTACATTCCTAAATGTGAGGTGGCTTGAACATTAAAAATGGATGGGGAACCACTGCATTTGTGAGGTGGCTTGATCATTAAAATATTTTTCCTGCTTAAACAGGAGACAATTATGTATTCAAGGATAGCAAAATATTTAGTGAGCAAGGGTTCTTAGTGGGGGAAAAGCTGGGTGCTAAAAACAGGGCCCAGTGAAAGGGCAGGGACTAACGCCACAGTGTTATGTGAACCGCTGTTTCTGTGGTTGGTAGGCTTACTTTGTTTTTGCTTCCTGTAGCAGGGAGGGGTCATCTGTGGCCAGGTATACCCGCTTCTTGTCGATGTGCATCCTCCGTCCAAGCATCTGGAAGTGCTCCTCTACCTGAACCATGTACTCTTCAATAGGGTGGAAGGCAGCTTCAGTTCCCACCTTGTCAGTCCTTCGGACATGAACCCTGCCGACAAAAAAAGGGGAGGAGGTTCACAGGATTTCAAAATACTTTTACAAGTATTCAGCAGTGTGCATGTTTATTAGAACACCCCATTGCTGCTTCTGTTATGATTTGTTGTGCATATGAAATCAAAGCACTGTACCTGAAAATCTTGGAAAACTGTCAAAAAAGGCAAATCTGTGATTTATTTAATTTAATTGATGACTTCAATAGGCCAGATGCAATTAATTTAACACTAGAACCGCCACCACAGTCATTTTGATGATATACAATCCTGTTGTTATCTCTACTGTACCTGGCAGCCATCAATTCCTTTGTTTTGTACAAGGAATGCACCAGGGAAAATATCAATAGGAGAGATTTTATCTTGAAGCTAGCCACAGCGCTTCAGCAGCAATTTCGATCAGAAACTGCAAAGCAGCAGAGTGCTGCAGCTCACTGGTATCAGTGCTGCAGAGTGACACACGCAAGAGAAAACATATGTTACTATGTTACTTTCGTTTTAAATTAAAAATAACTTTTGTCTTTTCAGTTTTGTATGTACACATACCTGTATTTTCATTTTTGAAGTAGTGCAGCCGGTGAGTTTAAATAAACAAGTATCGTGCTGGTCCCACCAGCACGTAATAGCAATTGATATCAAACTCCAATATCGTTTCTCCTCCTCTCTCTCCTGTTCCCAACTCACCGAACACCCAACCCCAAGTATGTGAAAACATGCTGCATATATGCTGCTGTACCGAGACTCGACTGCTAACCAATCATTCAATTGGAGTCTCGGTGCAACTGCACGTGAATTAATAAAAGTGCAATTCCCCATGCTCACATGTTATTTCTTTTTACTTGCACGTGAAGTGCTGTGCAATCCTCGTGCCTAAATACAAATATATATTTTAAACACTCTTGTTACACAGACCCGTTTATATCCTGTGTACCGATGACTACACACCAACATTAAAACACAACACATAACACAAAATATACACAGGGGCGGGCACTTTGCCACATAAACCTTTTTATGTTTAATTGTTCATTTAAATACGTCGTTTTGGCTGTGCAGACTTTTCATACTTTGTCTTTCATTTTAATACTGATGCTGTTTAAAATGTAACCGTCACTACGACTGCCAGCGGCGGTTTTAGGTATGAGTAAAACCGCGGAAGTTCTGGTGTTAAATAGTAAGAAACAAGGAACACAAAGCCATAAATGGTAAAATGCATGAGACTTATTAGAAGTTGCATAAGAAGCACAAAGTGGTCTAACATTTTAACAAATGAGTGCCTATTGTTTCTATAGCACTGATTTACTGACCGGAAATTGAAATTCTCACACCCAGAGATGGTGTATAACGGATATACATGACAAATCTAATGAATTTGCACACTACTGTAGTCTTGTGTTTTCAAACAGTTTTTTAACATCTTATTTCAGCACAAGCTTTAGTCACCTTGAGCTTGTTTAGTAAGTTTACGTCTTAAATGAATTCTAACCAAGGCTTTAAATGTAATTTCTGTACCTCATTAGCATGTGCAGAATTTACAAACAAAGAATACTTTATGTACCTGTTAACCAATTTTTATTAACTCAATCAACTTTCCACTTCACAAAACCTTTTTTTAGGGAATGTTTTTTGACGGTTTGCTGTTTCTTCTTATTTTTTCAAGGGATTTGACCGCTCTGGTTCTCTAAATGAGAGCACCCACAGTCAGAAACTCCACAGTTACTGCAGATTTCAGATTTCCATTTGAATCTATATGTTATCAGTGCAGTGTTTTCCCTTAGATTATGCTAACAATGTGTTGTGTATTTGGAAAAAATGCTTAGTGATACATTCTTAAAGATATTTACTCCAAATCTTCACATTTTCCTCATTAGCACATTTTCTGTCTGAAAGAATTTGCATTTCTAAAAGAAATAACAATTTTAGACTAACCACAAGCCCCTTAAATTGAATATCTGCGTTGTTCATGTCTGGGTTGGTAACTTTATTGGGTGCATTTCTGGTATCTGAAATAAATCACGCTAATGACAAT
Organism: Polyodon spathula; assembly: GCF_017654505.1. Lineage (NCBI taxonomy): Eukaryota > Metazoa > Chordata > Actinopteri > Acipenseriformes > Polyodontidae > Polyodon > Polyodon spathula. Next base: position 19,504,381 of record NC_054550.1, read on the forward strand.
TTGGAGTAAATGGCTTTGAGTATCAGCCCTTAAAGGATGTGATATGACAGCGTGCCATTTACACCATGGCACAGCAGGGACACACACATTCAGTTTGCATGACAGTCAATATTAAGTAGGTAAATGTTTATCTATATCTTAGTAATGATAATAAAGCACATTCATGAATGTACTCATTCACAGTTAAACTGTCAGTTTACATTGAAACATTGATCTCATTTGATGAGATCTTTAAATGTAAATATTTTTCCACTCCAGTTTATCATTAACTATTGCCTCATTGATCATATTTTCTCACAGACTGGCAATAAAAAAAAAACCTTTTTAGAACAAAGTGGGATAGAATGATTTATGACAATATGCCCCATTACTAGCCAGGGTAATGCATCAGGCAGTCATTTCTCAACAGGCTCATTCATGAAACAAACACCATTATTTGCTTTGAAAATTAAAATTTTATTGAAAACTCAGGCGTGTAGTGAAAGAAATGTATTTTCTCCCAGTCAGGGGGTTCCTTCTTAATGCACCCAATGACATCAGATCATTCTTGACATTGATCAGTCATACTTTATTCCTTGAAGTATCTGCATGTTTAACTTGAAGACAGCTTCACAATCACAGTCTGGATTACATGGTATACTATTTTAGACAGCAATATCCGAACACCCTGCCTAATGTGGTAAAATCATATCCAAGTGTAGTAAATTAACAAGATAGAGAGACACAGACAGACAGACATACAGACAGACAGATAGGTCTTAAGGATCCAAGTGATTCAGCCTAAATAACATGACTAGGTAGCCCATTTCTTTGCCTCACCACTCTCTCCCAGAACAGAAGATGTCAAATAATATGCACACCTTTAATTATAAAAATGTATTTTTATTTTGTATTTTTTTCGGTGGTTTATCAATATAACACTGATTTATTTTTTCATCTTGTTTTTTCTTGTAATGCCTGGAAAAGCTAAGCTGAGGATGGCTCATTATTGCAGTAAACTGTTGTTTAGTTCACTTTGGTTCTACCTGGTGGAGCCAGTATCTCAATAACATACTGGACCTGCTATGTACCATACGCTGCCTTTTGCCAGGTACAGCTGATCCGGACAGTCTGGGTAAGATGTAGTTACAGACGGCTGCATTCCACTGTCATTTTGCCATGTATAGCTGACTGAGGAAGCAATAATGTGGCGATAAAGGTTTTAATAGCAATAGCAATCAATCCCCTGCTGCCGCAGAATTTATGCATTTTCTTCAAACATTTAAGTTTCTAACTGTGACTTCCAGCTGCTCTTGAATATGGTTTTCCGCTCAAATTTTGAGGAGAGCTGTTGTTTCCAGGGCTGTGTTCAAAGGTTTGAAGGTCTGCTTGTTAGCCAGGTGTTCAAAGGTAATTCTAAACCTTCAAATTTTCATCAGGCGGCAATTCACGCATGTTTTTACTCTTTAACAGAAACCGTTTGACAATGTGTGAATAATATAAATCACACATTAAATGTTGCTCATGTGTAGAATTCAGTCTTTTGATTTGTATAATGCAGATTACTAAAACAAAAATAGTTGTATTAAAATCCACTTCCAAATCGTTATACATAGCAACTCTATATGGTGCTGCAGACATGCATTAGAGTAGGATATATTATGCCAAACTACTGGGGCGGTACCTATAGCAGTTGTATTGCTTCAGTAAAATATATCTTGAATTCCTAGTGGACAAGGCAGTGTAAGAGAAGTGCTATGGTAGAATAAGTATGAAAGACTAACACGAATACTGACCCCCCACGCTCCCCAGCACGTGTTATCCAGAGGCAGAACTTTAATTTCTTCATTCAACATCTCGATAGCAATGCGTTGTATTGCATAAGCTGCATTGTAAGAAATGTCTCAAACCCTCTGCTGTTTGGGAATTTTTTTGTTCAATATCCATACGACCTAAAAAAGCTGAATGTAAACGGCAAGCGACGCACATATCATGGAGGAACAACCAATCTATAGGATCACTTGTCAAACTGCATGCAAGTTGTTGTTGTTGTTGTTCTTTATTTATTTATTTTATTTTCATTTGTATTAGTAGTAGTATGAAAATAGTAAAATGTGACTGTGACTGATAACCTGCTTGGAACGGTGACTGTTAAATAAAGCTTTGTTTTGATAAAGTTAGCTGCAGCACTTTAATTGGCAGCAATGAGGTGCTGCTGTGCAAGCTTACTGCATATATCACAGCAAACAATGTGTGTTTTTATTTTTATTTAAATTATAAAAAAACATGATCACTGTTCTACATAACATATTTTTAAACTACATATGAATGTTTTATTCCCTGTATATGGATTACCTGGGTTTTTCAATCAGATATAAACCAGTAGCTATGGTGACATCTGTTCTGAACCTTCAAAGGTCAAAATGTACCCTTTGTTACAGCCCTAGTAATTTCTTGTGTCCACGAAGAAACAACTGCGTCGGGTTTGTTTTCAACACAGCCTTTGCTTAGAGACGCCATGTTTACCTAATCACATCTCCAAAAGGAAGCATATACAAGTTAACCCTTTAAGGTCCGTGATCATTCTGGGCCCGTGATAAAAAACGCACTTCATTTCTTTGCAGTAAAGCTTGCAAATATGTATTACTGGATTGGGGAGGGGTTGAATTTCACTGCCTGAGACAGGCATTTCATTTTTAAAGGGCGGAGACAGTCATGTCTATTATTGCTTAAGTATACATGTTAAAAAGGCACACCCATATTGATAAATGCTGAGGTAAAAACGCAGTAAAACAGGTCACTCTGCATCTGTGTGGGGAGATTCTTACCCTATTATTGGGTGCTTAAAGCCCATTTTCCTGGTGGCTTCCTCAATTTCCTTCTCTAGCCAGGGCTGTGGTCGAATCAGGTACTTGACGAACTGTGAGACCCACCACACAGACGGGTCACCATGAAGACGGTCCAGCCGGTCAGCGAGGTCTTCTGGGATAGCTAGCGGCAGGTAGGGGGGGCGAGGGTGCAGACTGTCTACGATGGGCAGCTCTACGACTTGTACATCCCTGTCATTGGCTTCACCTGAAAGAAGGAAGATGTCCCGATTAGTACAGCACACAACAGCTATCTTACAGTAGTTTCAAATGGCATGTGAATGGCTTTGTCTATATTTCCTTAATTAGTGGATGCTGTCTGAAATGGAGGAAACACCTTCCAAGACTGGTCCGGTTGAGCTGGAATGATTCAATTTTCAAACAAAATGTGATACTGTTAGCACAAAGACTGCAAAATAACCATGCAGAGGAGCAATGGGGTGCAAAACAACATTCCATTGATGGCATATTTTAAATCATATATTCCTAGTATCAACTATTATTCTGAAAGAAGAAAATGTCCATGGAAATGTTATAAAACATGAAAACAAACTTTAGAATGCTTAGGAGGCCTTAAATTAAACTTGTGGATTCTAGTGTTTTTTTGTTTGTTTATTTTTGTTGAGTTATTTCTTTTCATAAATTTCAAATATAGGAGTTAGTAAAAGACTGTAATAAGCAATTTGAAAAATACTCCCCTCAGCAAACCCACCTGCAACAAACAACTATCGAAAAGCCTTTATTACAGTTCATATCCCTGAGACGGAGAAAGTTAAAAAGCTTTAATGAGGAGTTCAATGAATTCAAAGATTAGTATTGCTGGTGCCATCCAATTGATATTCATGCACAAATTAATTTAAAAGAATAAAAAGTGAGCTTGTGCTGCTTTAACTTTGTGAAAGTAACCTTGAGACTTAAGAAAGGTCTTGGGGCACATTTCTGATGTGTGTTTGTTGGTTTGAGAACCCCTCCAGGAAACAATACCCCAGGGAAAGCTTCCTGACAGCTTGATAAGAACGGCACTGACTGCTAAGGTGGAGAGCTCACCAGAGGATCACATTGCAAGGAAATATTTTGGAACCATGATACATACACAGTAGCTCCAAACGTGATTCAGGCATTTACACAAAAGGTCTGGTTTTGATGCTTGGTAACTTCAGTTGTGAAATATCTGACACTGCTCTTGCATTGTTTTCTACGGAGGTTAGCCGTTCTGTTACTCAATAACGTAAATTAAGCATAGCTAGATGATATAAAATAATAACACCTATCGCCAGCTCGAGACCCAAAAGCAAACTCTTTCTGTGAGCGGCAACGATTATTTCAGACTAAGGTAAATGGATACATAAAAATCGGTAGTATAACAGTGATAATGCCATTGCTGTGGCGTGTTGCTCTGTAATAACCAAATCTCCTTGCGCAAATAATGCAGGTTTTACTGACGTGCACAACATAGCTAAGCAAAACAGAACAATTCATTTTTGTTGAAAAGCAGATTTAGTTGGGTTTTGTTTGTGTTTATTTTATTATTTTGATTTAATTGAATCTGCTTAGTTGAATTATATAATTTAAGGTACACGCTAAATGAAAAAAAGTCTTAGAACTGAGGAGCAACTCCTGAATTCAGAATCAAAGCACCTTAACACAGAATTATGAATACATCAAATAAACAATAAGTAAAGGTAGTAGAGTAGCAGCTCTGTGATAATTTCCGTCAGTGATTGTCACAAATCAACTGTTATACTTGCCTGTATGATTTTAACAAACCCATGGCAAATGACCCATGGCTAATATGACCTCCTCTCGGTGCAAATAACTGATTGGGAGACTTCAACACATTTATGTTTATCTGTCATTTCTGTGGCTAGTTTTCGATGACAAACCTAATCGTGGCAAATGCTTTACAATGTCATGCTGCGGAGCAAGGCTAAGCGAGATGCATGAGGTGGCTAATGAGGAGCTGCAGCAGCTTTGCTTCCAGTCTGGCTCTTTTGAAAGGACTGAATTGCACAAGCATGGTTGGAATCCTCCACGGAGATGCTCTCTCTCGCTGCCCGATTCATAACACTCCACTTAGATGTGCAGCCACACTGCTGATTCCAGAGAGAGAGAGAGGGTACGAGCGATGCATTGGAGCTGACAGATGATGAGTGACAACTATTTGTGTTTTAAAGGGGTTTTATTTAATACAACATTTTGGAGGGTGGGTCATTTGAAAATAACAATATACAGTCAAACTTGTTTAATATCACTCCTGCTAATGCCACCCTCTGCTTATTATCCCAGCATTGAAATGACCCACCCAGAATATAATAGGATTGGGCACATCACTCTGGATATTATCACACTCTGGATAACATCACTCACATTTAACAGCAATTGATTTCCACTCTCCTTTATATCACTTCAGGTTTACATGAACGTAAGCTGCTGTATGGTATTGCCAGATTCCAAATATGAAGTACAATAGCACAGCATAGCATACAGACCTCAGCCTTCTTATGCTTTTAATTATTATAGTGTTCTAGACTGTAACAGATTGTACACTAAAAATCCATTTTTGTTAATGAACAGTATTGCGATCAATGCGACATGCAGGACTATACTGGAGTTACACAGCAAAACAGGCATATTTGTTTTATCAACATTATGTGTTTTATGCGTATTTTGCAGGTTATGGGTGCTCTCTTGATAAAGTCGACTGTGCCTATTGTCAGCATTTATGCCCAGTCCTTTTGAAAATGATATTAAAGGGTTTGACTGTACTTAAAATAAAATAAAATGTATATGTAGTAAATACTTGTACAGGTAAAACTAAATCTGCATTAGCTTCTTGCAGGTAATAGAACAGCTTGAGCTTACAAGCATGAGCTGCAGATCAGCATAAATACATTTCATGTTTTCTTGTTTGTTTCTGTGAAAACCTGTGACTATAACTTCTGAATGCTGTGTTGTACTGATCTGAAGATTTGTATACAGCTTCATAATAGAGGGGAAACAAAACAGGCACAATTACAGATTTATATTCCAAACTGTTCAGCCAAAAAAAAAAAAAGGATAGATTTGTAATTTGTAATAGATAGTGTAATTTCCTGAAACCAACAAAGGTTTCATTAATATCAAACTGCATTTCATTCATAAAAATAATAGATTAACGTATAATATATTGAACATAACTTGTGGTTATTTGAAAGAACTCTTGGAAAAATAAGGGAAGGCATTTGTATGACCTTGGTACACCTCAGCATCATTCGAGTAGATCAATAGTAATTGAATTACATGCTGAATAACTTTGTTGAGAGCCTCTCCCACAGCTCTGCATACAAGAGAGAGCACACACCTTGATCCTGACCTGAACCCACCCTGCTTACCTGCCTTCCTGTCTGCTTGTCTTTCAGTCCTTGGCCTCTCTCAATCAATGACTGACAATTGCACCAAATTGTGTTTTCTATGTGGATTAGACGATTGCTTCCCTTGTGACCAGGATCCAGGCTTCAAGAACTTGAATAATCAGCCCTCAAGGCCTCATTGTTTAAACAGCACTGTGAACTAATACAAAATGAAGATGATCCATGTAGACTGGTATTTACAGTAATAGTATGCACACAACATAAGACCATTTTGTCCCTGGACAGTTAACCTATGCTATGCAAGGAATTAATTATACTAGGATCGTGCAGACTCAATAGTTATTGTGTCAATTGCAATGACTGATGAAGCGGTACTGTAGGTTTACAAATGGCATTGGTAATAATGAGGCATACCTCCAGCATTTCCATAAATAAGGATGTACCTCCCCCAACCTCTGATGAATTCCTAGGAATCGGATCAAGCTGGTAGGTCATCAGTCTTTGCTGTGGGACACTGGAATATGCTTCCATAAGCATTACATGCTGCTGTGTTCAGCGTCCATGTACTGTAATTGCCTTTCTAATTATATTATAAACATGTTACTTCTGCAGGATTAGAGGGGGAAAGTATTCAAGGTCCTTTTCTGAATTTAGTCAAGTAGAATCAGTTTGAGATGCTATTAGGATTTGCATATCATATGGTGAGGGCTGCCTTGACACGCTCCTCTGGTGCCTCTTCTCAACATGCACTGAAAGAGGCAGTTCACTAAGCCGAATGCATTTTCCTAGGCTGTACTGACAGTATTCTGACCCAATGCGGACATGTTATAATCTCATCCTTGTCAAAGAGGTATTATTAATTTGCAAAGTATATATTTTTTGTTGTATTTATTACATTTTTACTGCAGATTTATGATTCTGAATCAGTCCTTATGCCCAGTTATGATGAGTTTTGTTTCTTTATAACATAACTAAAAATTTTATAAAATTAACAATTTAAAGAGTACTATGGCTTCTCTAAGCCTGCCTTTGAAGGTGCTTTGAGCTTATCTGGAGAATCCTAAGTGCCAGGACTGAACAGCCTTCTGCACTCTTGAAATGTATTTTAAAACATTTGAGCTCAGCATGGTTCATAGCAATATGAGGTTCATAACTACTAAAGACCAGTACAAGATGCTTCTAGTTTGTTTCAATGCATCAATGTGAGACTGAAGCCCAGCATACATGAGGAAACATGTTTCCAGGCAAAATGCTTCCTCGTGTATGCTGAATGCTCTCACATTCCAGAAACAAGGAAACCGGTTTCCCAGATTAGACATGGGTTTTATTTTGAGAAACATTTTGCTTCTGAATAGTCAGGAGAGACTATGCGAGTCATCGATCGTGTGACTATGCTAAGATGGCAACTTCTACAGAAGATAGCATGGTTTGGAATCCTGCTACAATCAATGGTTTTATTCATATGTACCCTGACACACTGTAGTGTCATATTAGGTTATTTGTGGTCCTACAAGCCTCAGCAGCTCCTCAAAAGTGTCTGGGTCCATACAAACAAAATTGTGATAATCATTTAAAAGATTACGGTACGCTCCTCTCTCCTCACGGATTTAGGGTCCACGTGCCATTTCCTGTGTTTTCTCATTTTTTTACAAAGTTTTAGTGCAATAATAACTACAGCACCACTCACTGCAATAAGGCTATCCTCCATTTTTGTAGCATGTTGCAGAAAGAATCACATGCTGCTTGAAAAAGTTCCCCGATATTGTTTCCTGACACTAAAGAAACATGTTTCCTTGTGTAATCTGGGCTTAGAAGTAAGAGGGTGAGACTAATTAGATTATTTGTCGCACTTTCTACACCCTACTGACAATTGTGTTGTGATGCACTAGTTGAATTAAATGCTGCGGTTAATGAGATCCAATGGGTCTGATTTGATTTATATTTTTATTTCAGCTAGGGAAGCTCACACAGGTGTTGAAGGTAAAACTAATAATCAAATCTTTCGTCTCATATTGATGCAAAAATTCCTTGTGGAAGAAGCACCCTGTAATGGTCTCTAGTAGAATATTGCTATGCACCTTGCTGAGCTTAAATTGTCAAGGATTGTGATGGGGTGTCCACCCCTTGTGTATATTTATTTTATGTTTATCATTTGTATTTTATTATTCTATTATGCTTGTGTGCGGACGGACGAAAGCTATCTGACATTATTATTTATTATTTGAGAATGGCAAAAAAGATGGTTTTGTAATATGTAGTCGGCATGGATGGGGTTAAATCTCCATCCCGATAAAGCCAGTGGGAATGTGGCTGGAGCCTTAATAAGGTCATTGATTAATGGGGAATTAAGGCTCCAGACACAGAATATAAAAAAACCCACTCCAGCTCATGAAGGGAGAGAGTTTAGAGGAGTTGAGAGTGACAGCGAATGCTACCATGAGAGATCCAAAAAGGTACTCATTTATACCAATATTATTGTTTGTGTTTGTTTTACTTTGGCCAACAAGCCATTTTGTTTTTGATGAAGTGTTTTAGTTTTTTTTTGTATAAATCTTTTATTTTATTAAACATGGGTACAGCAGCACCATTTTGCACCGTTTTGCCCCGTGCAACCTGTGACAAGAATGATTTCACTGAGTGGTAAACCAAAAAATTAAATAAAAAAAAGTGTTCATTTATATCTAGTGTAATGTGTTTCAGATCTCAGCTCACCATCCGACCTAAACAAAAACACTCTGCTTAGTGCTAAACATGCTGTGTAAACAAGCAAAGCTGTATTTTAATTATGTGTTTTTCCTATTACTCCAGTTATGAAAGGACCATAACAATATACTGCATGCTCAATCAAAGCAGAAAACGATTGTTATTCAAGCTTGCCAAAATGGTTGTTGACCTAAAAGTAAACAAGCAAATTTGAATTCACTTGACAATATTTTGAACCACATTTACAGTATGTACTTATGGCTCTTTATTTTCGTTTTTTATTTATGATAACGTGATGTCTCTTTTTAATTCAAACTGAACGCAAACAGCAAGTGAATTTAAATAGATTCAGTGAATTTAAATTGATTTAAGGAAATTATTTTTCGCAAAACAGATTATAACATTATTTGCAACAAGTCATTTGATTTTAAATCAGGGAAAAGCAATTTAACTGAATTCGCTTTTTGTGTTTGGTTTGAATAAAAAAATAAGGCAATGCCTTTTTATTTTGTTTACATTATCAATGAAACAAAATCCTAGTCTCACTTAAGTTACAGGAGAAAAAACTAAAGTGATCTTGTTTCACAATCAACACTTTTTCAAAAGTTTAATTAAAAAACAGAGACGGCTCAATATAACTTTAAAAGGGACATCGCGTGACCAAAAAGAAAAACAGAAAAGGAGAGCCCTACGTATACTGTAAGGCAGTTCCCTGTGGGTGTTAATAAATACACACCACTGGAGGGAATTGTCTTATCCACTGGCAACCATTACAAACTGAAGTTGTAAAGTTTAAGGCTACCAGTAATTTCCAAATAAGATTAATGTGTAGCATGACAAGTCTGTACGTAAAGAGGTTAATGTACGTTACTGTCAGATCTCACAGGACAGGTATCAAATTCCTGTAAGACATCCTATGGGATATGTTTTGTGAGGGATTCTGCTGTGAATGGTTGCTGTAAACATTGTAGTGTTCATCACAGTACTGTTTGTGTGTGTCAGTCAGCAGGTAAGGGAGTAGGTTTACTGATTTGAATGCTAGTGGTATTAAGATCTGTAGCTCTCAATACTGAAGGTAGCTTTACAACAAAACAAAACAAAATTCTATATGTGCTCATTGTGTCTGTCCATCTATCACTACATGATGAACTTGAACTACCTTGATCCTTACCAAACTTTCACTGTTACCAAACACACCTAGCCTCCTATAAACATGATGAACATGATAACTACCTTGATCTTCACCAAACTTTCACTGTTACCAAACACACCTAGCCTCTATAAACATGATGAACATGACAACTGCCTTGACCCTTACCAAACTTTCAGTGTTACCAAACACACCTAGCTTCCTATAAACATGATGAACATGATAACTACCTTGATCCTTACCAAACTTTCACTATTATCAAACACACCTAGCCTCCTATAAACATGATGAACATGATAACTACCTTGATCCTTACCAAACTTTCACTATTATCAAACACACCTAGCCTCCTATAAAGTGGCTGTTTTGTATTGCATTTGGCACCTGCAATTCATAATGCATTTAGATATAACTCTTGATTTTATACAAAGTAACCTTTCAAGAACTGTGTGAATTATTATGCTATTAGGAGAACCCTCTGCACATGCACATATGTGCACTGGCTACTGATATGACAACAGGCTTTTACTGTGTGTACTGTATATGAATATATTTATACCAATTTATACATTTTGTAACCAGAAGGTCACCGGTTCAAATCCCACCTCTGCCATTGATTGATTCACTGTGTGGCCCTGAGCAAGCCACTTAACCACATTGTGCTCCATCCTGCGGATGTAAAGCGCTTTGTGATGGTGGTCCACTATGAAAGGTGCTATATAAAAATACAAATATTATTATTATTATTATTATTATTATTAGTAGTAGTAGTAGTAGTAGTAGTAGTAGTAGTCGTAGTAGTGTTTTTTATTTTAAATAAATTTAATTTTTATTCTTCACAGGTGGCTTGTTTCTAATGATTTCATCAGTACTTTAAAAGAGATATTGTATTTATCTACGGAAACCCACAAATGCTTCAGCTGCTTCATAAGCAAACTCATGTGTACGATGTGTGTGTCAACCTCCTAATATGATTTTCTAACAGTGATCTTTGCTCCCTCACTGATACAACAACTGGTGTTGTGCAGGTGGCAGGCGCCCTCCTGATTTCAGTCTTTTGAATATAGATGTACCACAGTGTAGGGGCTGCTCATCCAATTATAAAGCAAGGCATCTGTGCATTAAAGAAACACTCTTGAAACTCAATGAGTTGTTTCAGTCCTATTAGGCAATACTGTTTTCTAACTAGAGGTAGTGACTACAGTCAGGTTCTAGGGTCTCTCCATAGGCCTCTCTAGTTGTCTTTGTCACGCTTATATTTGTATCAGAGAACCGCCTGTCTAATTGTGATGAAACACGATACATACTTTCTTTATCTGTCTGTATGACGTAGATTGTAATCGTCATTTTACTGATAACTCAAGCCACATTTTTATAAGACGAGAGATACTTGTCATTGACATATTTGTTTTTAATCAATAACTACAAAACAATGGTGTGTGGCAGAGCAGAGCTCTGCCCTTTATAGATTGGCAGGGATGGGGTTAAATTCCCCTACCTGCTTGGGTTTATTGTGTACAGGTGGCTCAGGATTGATTGGCGTAATTAACAACAAATCAGCACCCAGCCACCTGACATAAAAAGATGCCTCAGCTTCCCATTAGGGAGAGGAGGGAGCTGAGCGAGCAAGCAAGCAAGCAAGCAAGCAAGCAAGCAAGCAAGCAAGCAAACAAGCAGTTGTGCTTGCTGTTTCTTTTATATTTTCTGATCCAGTGAAGGCATCGCCCAGCCTGGAAACCTATATTTTTGTAAGTCTTATTTTATGTTTTTCTATTTGTGCTTAAATACCTTTGTTTTGGCCCTTGTGCCCTTTTATTTTGTGCTTATATATAATAAAAGTATTATTTTTTTAACTGCAGTCTGTCTCTGGGCTTCTATCCACTTACCAGCCTGTCACATGGTGGTATATAAAAACATTTGTTATTTAATTCAAAGTTGAATGTAGTATTACTGTATTAAATTAAGACATACATTTGAATCTTTGTTTTGACTGAAAATGTACCTTTTACTGGAAGCATAATGTTTTTAATTAGTACGGTAACACAACACTGGTCTAGACACCTTCAGCACACTACAATATGAGGTATCTCTTCATTAGCAGAGTGGTAGTGGCCCTATAAAATGACCAGGACTTGTCACAGCACTGAAGAGGTTAAACGTATCAGCATATTGAGGAGACAGATTTGATGCCTTGCAGTTCCTTGGAGGTTATTTAAGCTAGTGCCCCCTGCTGTCCCCAGCAGACTGTCAACCTCTTGTACTGTCTAGCTGGTCTCAGCCCAGAACAGACGGTGGGAATGCCCTAGTTCCAGGTACCACAGAACTCATCAAGAGGGTCCTGCTGCCAAATCAATTAAAGCAGAGCATGTTTACTGTCTGTCATGTATGAATCGTTGACCTTTAATCAAGCAAACAGGCACAAGGTTTGGAATTATCAGTGTTTAACAAGGAAAATGCAGCTACAGTGTATTTTTATATATGTGATCTAATTGGGAGTAGGGGGTTCGATAGGCACTCAGTCCTGGTTATTAAAACTACCTGGTTGAAAATAGTTAATCACCCAGGTTGATTAACTATTATGGTTGATTAACCATGTGCGCCCTAGACCCCCTCCCCACTCACCTTTCAAGCTGCTGCTCCTGCTCTACTCCTCTTCATCTCATCCCTTCTCAACACCTCTCTCCTCTCTCTGGCCTCTTTCCCTCTAACTTCAAACAACCTCTATCACTCTCCTCCTCAAAAAACCTACCCTCGACCCCTTCCCTCCAGAACTACCACCTTGTCTCCCTCTTACACTTTCTCTCTAAAACCCTCAAGTAGGCAGTACACCACCAATTCTCTCCTTGACCCTCTCCAATCTGGTTTCTGCTCTGCTCACAACACCAGGTAACCTGGCATGGCTCAACCTCACCCTCTCTCAACAGGAGTCCCCCAAGGATCAGTCTTGGGTCCTCTACTGTTTTCTCTCTACACCCGCTCCCTGGGCCCCCACATCGCATTCTATGGTTTCTCAGACCATTACTATGCTAAGGATGCTCAGATCTTCCTCTCCTTCCCTCCCTCTGACCCCAACCCACCCTCCCGTATCGCTACCTGTCTGTCTGCTATCACCTTAAACTCAACCTCTCTAAATCAACCTCCTTTTATTCCCCTCCTCATCTTCCTCCTCCTCTGATCTCCCTATCTCCATTCCTCCAGAATCTACCATACTCTCTCCCTCCTCCTAACCCTGGATACCTGCCTCTCCTACTCCTAGCACCTCTCCACTGTAGCATGCACCTGCCAATTCATCCTGAGTGACGTACAAAGAATCCGACCCTTCCTCACCAACTATTCCATGCAACTCCTTGTCCAGGCTTTGGTACTCTCCCACCTAGACTAAACTTGACCCTGGTAGCCCCTGCTAGGATTCGGCTCACGGCTTGCATTCAGGAAGTCAAGGCCTGGATGTCTGCCAATTTTCTTCAGCTGAACACTAGCAAATCTGAACTCCTCCTATTAGGATCTAAAACTCAACTTAAGAATCTCAACATAGTTTCCCTGAACCTTGGAAACTGTCTGCTGCTGCCTTCCCCCACAGTACGAAGTGTTGGTGTACTTCTGACAGCAACCTTTCCTTTGATGCCCACACCTCCGTGGTCAAACCTTCCTTCTACCATCTTCAAAACATCTCCAAAGTCCGTCCCTACCTTTCCCTCCCAGATGCAGACATACTTTGTCATGTATTTGTCTCCTCTCGACTGGACTGCAACTCTCTATATGGAGGTCTTCCAGCACACACCATAAACCGACTGCAGCTAGTTCAGAATGTCGCTGCTAGGATCCTTACCAGATTTAAAAAACATGATCACATCGCACCCCGTCTCGCCCAGCTGCATTGGTTACCTGTAAAGTTCAGGATTACTCCATAACAATTTTTTTTTTTTTTTTTTTGTTCCTGGGTAGTAAGTGTTATTTCCTAATTGCTTATGCCTCAAAAGTATAGAAAATGGCTATTATTCCCCACAAACTTTGTTTTTGTGACCAGGACAGTGATATTTTGAAATTTACCTATTTTCCAGAACATTCCAGATAGATTCAGTGCTGAGTAAACTTGGAGTAACTTCTGGGACAGCAGGGACACCAAGGCGCACTACCACAGGCGGGACTGGCCACAGCGGACCGAGTTCTCTGTGGGGAGGAACAACGTCAAGTGGGAGCCACTGGTGGACCCCCGGAAGGTGCTGATGCCACCACTGCACATCAAATTGGGCCTCATGAAACAATTTGTCAGAGCTCTAGATAAGGAGTCGGCAGCCTTTAAGTACCTTCAAGACTTCTTCCCTAAGCTGTCTGTGGCAAAGGTCAAAGTCAGTGTCTTCGTCGGACCACTGATAAAGAAGATCCTGGAGTGCAATGAATTCCCCAAGAAGCTCACTAGTAAGGAGAAAGTGGCTTGGAACAGCTTTGTCACAGTGGTTCGGGGCTTCATGGGCAATCACAAGCTGGTTGGAGCTGGTTGAGACTCTGGTGAAGAACTACGGCACAATGGGCTGTAGGATGTCCTTCAAAGTCCATATCGTTGATGCTTATCTTGATAAATTCAAGGAGAACATGGGAGCGTACTCGGAGGAGCAAGGCAAGTGCTTCCACCAGGATATACTGGACTTTGAACGCTGCTACCAAGGACAGTATAACGAGAACATGATGGAAGACTACATTTGGGGGCTGATTCGTGAAAGTGATTTACAGTATAATCGTAAAAAAAACTACTCACTTCTAAATCTTTTGTAGTCATTTTTGTATTACTTTAGTATAAATACATGTTAATTTGGATTCATATGTTGTTTTTTTCTGACTTTATGTGAACGAAAATACTTTTTTTTCTCATTGGAAATAGGTTAATTTCAAAATATCACTGTCCTGGTCACAAAAGCAAAGTTTGTGGGGAATAATAGCCATTTTCTATACTTTTAAGGCATACGCAATTAGGAAATAACACTTACTACCCAGGAACAAAAATTGTGTTAGTGTTATTTTCAAAACACTCCTGCTCACCTGCAATGCCTTTCATCACATATGTTTTGAGTACCTCCTCAACCTGCTGACCCGCTATGTCACTGCCCACAAGCTGAGGTCCTCAGACTCTTTGGAACTCTCTTCCACATTTGGTGCATGATGCTCCCACTTTTGCTCACTTTAAATAAACCTTCAAGACCCACCTGTTCTCTCTTGCTTTCCATGCTCTTTAAGCCTGATATCTGCTATTAGCTGCTGTGTTGCTGCTACTATTTCATGTAATATGCACTTTCCACTGTATTTAATGTACTATGTCATGTATTATGCTATTCTCATGTATTGTGCACTTTCCACTGTATTTAATGTACTATTTCATGTACTGCATCCAGCTACCTACATCTCTCCCCACACCTCCACCCAACCTCTTCGCTCCGCCTGCACTAGAAGACTGGCTGTATCTCCTCTATGCTCCCCTGCCTCCAGAACCTGCTCCTTCTCCACCTTCGCCCCGCAGTGGTGGAACAACCTTCCTACGGATGTCAGGACTGCCCAGTCCATGACCACCTTCCGACACCTCCTCAAGACACACCTCTTCAGACAACAGCTGTAAAACTCAACTCCTCCCTTCTGGACATTATAGCACTTTGCCTTTAATTCACTTTAACTTGCACTTATCTGCTCCCTATTTTACTGTACTTCATCCTGCACTTAACCCAATCTGTAGAATTTTGTATTTCACCTGTACTCGTACCTAACCTTGATGTAACTATCAGCACTGTTATCTGCTCTTGAACTGACCCAATGTCAAATCGTACTGTGTTTTGTATTTGCTCTTATAAGGACTGAAGTCATTGTATTTTGTATCTTGCTCTTAATTTCATTGTCATTCTTGATATGTAGTTTTTGTATACAACATTCAGTCACCCTGGGTAAGGGTGACTGCTAAGAAATAAATAAATAAATAAATAATAATAATAATAATAATAATAATAATAATAATAATAAGCACTCAATGGTTCTAAACCTAGAAATACTAAAAGTGACTTAATATATTCAGTAACAAATGTTTCAACAAGAAGACTTTTTCAAGTAAAATAGTTTTTTAAATGATAAAACACTCCATAATAAACTGAAGACCAAGACAGGTGAGACTTGCAGGTTGCACAATCGCTGTAACAGCTCTTATCTAGTTTGTTCAGAGCAAATGGTCATGCATTATATAGGTTGTGTAAATAGAGTGCAATTAACAAGAGCCTGATTGCTCAGATTGTTGGCACCTGTTATTTGTAGTGACACTTATCAGCAAGGTAGTTCTAATAACCATGACTGGGCGAAGAACAAATCATTTGACTGGGTTTTTAGTAAAATTGATAATATCAGGTTTATCAGGAATGCAGATGAGATTGAAATCATGGCATAGGCACAGGCATAGGAGAAGCTGTGATTGGTACTGGGAAGTCGATGTGGGAAGCCTTGTATGGTAAACAAAGAGCAAACATTTTGAATGATTTGTTTTATTTATCAAGAAATGTATATTTAATGAAAAAAAGTCTAAAAAAAACCTCATGTAATCAACTGTGATACTTCACGACATGCAGTGCAGCATTGAGAAAAGTGAAAAAGGCATTCACAAATACCACTGAAAACCATTCACGTTTAACATAATGTGTTTACCTTTCCTATGGGAAAATGTTAAGAAAGACGTATTATTTAATTAGCACTATGCATTTTAAAGATGAAAACAACTACAGTGTTTTCTTATTGGAATTGCTTACACTAGTTTTGTTAATCATAACTGTGAAAAAAGGGTTCATTTAATTTGTTCACTTCAATTACAAGCCAGGATTTTTAAATCTATGATTCATTTCCTGGTTATCTAAGCTAAATGTAATTCCTTAGGAGACTCTGAATAACAAGGAACTGTATTTAATCTATTGGTTTTAAGCTGCATGCTCAGTTCATCAAGTGACTGGGAATGAATTTAGTGAGATCTGTCAAGAGACTGTGGGAGCTTCACACAAAAGCAGCAGAGATTGTACTGACAGATTATACTGTTTCTGTTAAAAAAAACAATCTAATCTCCATATTCTTTCATAAACATCATTCAAAATAATTAACATTAAACACTGAAAAGTAACTTTTGAAAACCTCCTAGTTTATGTGGCCTACAGAACAATCATGAGAAAGCAAAAGGATCTCAGTTGCTTCTTAAGGTTACTTCTCAACTGGCTCATCCCTCAGTGAAGTGGCTGTGTTGACCAGTGTGGCCATAAAGACTCCTGGATATTCCTGGAATGGTTTTGAGAAAATCACCATCAGAAAGAAAGCACAGCTTCAGTCACAAGCGGTTGGATCAAGCCTGGAGAGGCAGCTTGCACAAATAAGTGCTACAGTGTCCCAAATCACAGATACCTACAACACTGGACAAGACACCCGTTTCCATTTAAACAGTTTTTATATGTACAATTAATGTAAATTACATCTGTAGTATAGAAAAGATGCAAATCCCTGTTGCAAATCCATTTCAGCTACATGGGGAAAAACAGACTGGAGAAAATCTGGAAAACAGGCCTTGAGTTCCACCTCCAATATAACCTCCTTGAATTCCTCCAGAACAATCTGATACAGCCATTACGAATCAGTGCTTGTCACCCTCTTGGCAGTGTTATGGTATTGCCCAATTGAATATTTTCAAACAGGTGTTTCCAAACAACTTCTCAATGTTTGCTGTGACAGGGTGAACAGTATCATGAATACAATCCTCCCATTCAGAACACAAGAGAATGCCTGTGTACATGCCCAAATTAATTAAGAATGTGTCTACACGAGGGACCGATTTTGCTCTAAACCTCATAACTATTAGGAGACCATCATCCGTTCATTTAGTCTCATATAAACAGCTTGTTCAATTTCCTTTGCCATAATTTGTGTCCTTCCTTTTCTAAAGTGACTCTGCCAGCAGATGTGTTCGTGTTGTAAATTATTTTGTAATTTTGACTTTTTGTAATGTACATTTGAGCTGCATTATCTTCCCCATCTAAAAAACAACACAGAACCCTCTCAAACAGGCTCAACTGTTTACCAGCAAGTATTTAGTATGCATTCAAATTAAACTGCTAGAAAACTGAAGCAGAAACTAGCACTTCCTGCATATATTTCTAAATTTTATAGAGAATATTTTGTTTAGCCAGAATCATCTTCCCTACTGAATCTAATTTTCTTTATCTCTTCCTTCCTTTTCATCTTCAGTCCACTATGGAAGATCTGCCCCACCCTTTCCTCCTCTCCCTCTCCTCTTCTCAGTTAGTCTGTTAATATGTAGTTCTCACAGCGAGGGGATAACCCTTACTTACTGATATAAAAATAACACCATGTACACTGAAAAAGAAACGAGTCGAAACATTCGTCTACTTGTCATAGATTTCTTATACCCTTTTACCAAAACTGCTGTTTTAGTAACAATTGTATTCCCTTTTATTTTCTTAGGTTTACTTAATTTATATGGAATTTCTTACCTGTTCTTACCAAATTATTTTACCCCTTCTTTTCTCTCGCCGATTTAGATCAATTATGTTGCTTTACCGCAGCAATCCCAACAGCAACTCAGGAGAACTGATAGTCACTGGGTGATCCCAAAGTTAATTGCCTCTTTAGACCCAGGGGCTCTGCAGTGGATGCCAGCGAGCTACCAGGTCCAGCCCTGAGGGCACCTACTTGTGCACTGGGCGCCTGACCAGATTGTGCGACACACCCTGCACAGCACGTGCGTGTGTCTTTAGAAGGTGAGTCTTCAGAAGCATTTGTTGTAATGCTAATGAGAGGTAAGGAAAAAAAAATAAACCTTCATTATTATCCCTTGAATGATTTTTTCTCTTGGATGAAGTTGGTTTTCACTACTCCCTGATCTCTTACTGTCTCCCCAGTCTATCTAACTGAGCATGATGTGTATTTCCAGTAAGGGTTGTCAATTTCTTGTGGAAAACAAGCTTCTGGGTGATTATAATGTAAATGAACGTTACACCTTGTGTGTGGTCATTATCCTTCAGGCTGCTACTAATTTGTTCCCAAAGGCCCACTGTCATCACTTTTGTTCCCTTCAAATTCTACTACGTGAATATGTATAGCACCCATGTAATTAGAACACCAGCAAACTATCTGTAACAGCACACAACTGGGTCATTGCAACTAATCTTGTTTAAGTGCACACCTTTTACACTGGGAATCCATTGAAATTCATTTCTTCTGGTCCTTTACAAAGATGACTGACTGTAACTAGTAGCAGTTTAAGTGCATAGTGTGGGGAGACACACAGAAGGGTGCAGGAAGTAAAACATGGTATTCATCCAGAAATGGGGTCTTAATTATCTTCCAAATGATCTTAATGCCTTCCTTAAATGTA
Organism: Polyodon spathula; assembly: GCF_017654505.1. Classification (NCBI taxonomy): domain Eukaryota; kingdom Metazoa; phylum Chordata; class Actinopteri; order Acipenseriformes; family Polyodontidae; genus Polyodon; species Polyodon spathula. The sequence continues at coordinate 19,523,827 of NC_054550.1, forward strand.
TAAACCTGATTTTTCACAGACCTTCTATATTCTATGTTGCTATGAGAAAGGCCTCAGACCAGCCAAATGTGTTAAATAAATCAAACTCTCTATACTCCCTTAAAATTAAAGAAATCTGTTTGCAAGACATGCAAGACATGCTTTTAGACTGTCTTGCACTTCCTGGGTCATTTTACCCTAGAGGGTGAAATTGTCCCCACCCCTGCACTGGCTTATTTCTTATCAATAACCAATAATCTGCTTCCTCTGTTGACTAACTTGCTTCTAGCCAGTAACATGCTTGGACTCAGAAGACATGGATGAGGTGAAATGATCAAGTTAGTAAAGCAGTAACAAACTTCCTTGAAGGCAAGGCAAGCAAACTGAGAACTGAGTGTAGTACCAGATGTCTGTTTTAAAATAAAATTCACGTTTGCTGTAACATGTGTTTCTTTCCGAACTTCACATTTGAAAACTATTTAGCTGATGAAAGTGAAAAATGGGTAAGATTTTGAGACAAAAGACCACTCAGGATGTACATCAGTAAACCCCCCTGAAATAGTGGAAAATATCTAACAAACTCACTGTTTCAGATGGGGAAGAAATTTCCATTGACTATCTCTTGTGGCAATTTTTAAACAGACCTATGTCAAAGTGGTTGATAGTGTGCAGGTGCAGGTGATTAAAGAACAGACAGACAATTGTAATCCAGGTGAAAAGGTTTGTTTTATTTATTTTTAAGTCCAGTGCCTGACGGCAAAACAAACAGTAAATAATGAAGGTAAGTAATACAGTGGCATGTATTACTTAATTTATAGTCCCTGTGTTGCCCAGCAAATAACAATCCTGTTACTATTATACACCCACACAAAACACAAGTGCTTTAGTATGTGAATTAGTGCTAAAACGAATGCAGCTGTCTTTACAATCTGTGGCTGCTACATTGGTCCAGTTCCAGAAGGCAAAACGTTACCTTTGGCGTGGAAAAAGAGCTGACTGACTGAAGGGTTGGATCCCTTTCTTGACACAGTTCGGTCGGGAAGCCCGGAAGATTTTTTTTAATCGCGTAAATAGAGTGTCCAGCCCTCCCTCTAGATGTTAGTTCTCAAGAAGATAAAGTCACATGTATAGGTGGCGAGTCTCACGTCGAACTTCCTTTTCGGCGACTTAGATAGAAAGTGTAAATGGGGTGGGGGGGGGGTGGGGGGGGGGCCGAAAAAATAGTCGTAATTGTGGTACATGAAGGACTGCAAAGCCAGATACCACCGAGTTATCCGGGCATTGCTATCCTTCATAGTGCTTAAACACTTGAGTGAGGTGTGGTTTGTGACAAGATCAAATGAATGTCCCAGCAGGTAGTATCGTATGGATTGAGTAGCCCATTTAATGACAAACACTCCTTTTTGACTACGGAGCAGCAGTGCTCCCGAGGAAGCATCTTTTTACTAATATACAATATCAGGTGTTCTACAAAGTCAAACTTTTGGGACAAGACCGCACCCAAACCCACATCCGACGTATTGGTGTGGAGGATAAATCTCTTGGTGAAATCTGGTGTGATGAGAGTGGGGGCCTGGCACAGTTTATGCTTAATAATATCAAAACGCCGCCTGACACTCCGCTGACAATTTAATCAAATTTGGAGCACTCTTTCTGATGTGTTCGACTAAAGGGTTAACCACTGTGGCATACTCAGGAATAAACCGTCAGTAAGCGGCTAAGCCCAGTAGTGACCTCACCTGAGTCTTGGTTTTGGGGATCGCCGCATCGACCAAAGCCTGGACCTTGGTGACAACGGGTTTCACCCTTCCATTCCCCATTAAAAATCCCAAAAATTGAGTCTCTATTTTGGCAATCGCACTTTTCTCAAGTTGGCTATTAGCCAGGCTGCCCTTAGAGACTGAATGATGACTATAAACCAGGTCAAATGCTCTCGCCAGGTGGAGCTGTAAATCATCACATCATCAATATACACTGATGCATATACGTGATGTGGGCATAAAACCTGGTCTCTGAAAGGCAGCAGGCGCACCACATCTCTCACTGGGAAAAGGAGGTAGGGAAAAAGTGATGCCCAATGTTTCTACTCTTGCGTATCAAACAGTCTCAGCATCGACTTCAGTGTCTGATTAAAGCGTTCCACCAAACCGTCCATCTGTGGGTCATAAATAGACGTCCTGATGTGACGTATTTTTTATATTTTATACTCCTGCTGTAGCATGTTATACAGAAAGTTGGTTCCAATGATCAGTCAAGATCTCCTTGGGGATCCCTACTCTAGCCATAATCTGCACTAATTCTGTTGCTATCGCAGCTGCACTAGTGGACCTCAATGGAACTTCCCCTGGGTTTGTGTTGCATAATCTACCACTACTAATATATGCCTATACCCGGAGTGAGAAGTGGAAATAATCAGCAGTGGAACCAAAGGGGCAGGGGCACACTTGACCCGGCGCTACCCGATGGCAGTCTGGGCATGTGGCTACATATCTCAACACATCAGTATGAAGAACTACCCAAAAGAATAAAGCCAATATCTGCTCCCTTGTCTTGTCAGATCCGAGGTGCCCCTGTGTTACAGGCTGTCCTGTGCCTGTGGCTAGGTTTACCTTATACAGTAATTTCCCCTTGATATTGAAGTGTGAATATACTAGCGACCAGCGCCATCAACATCCTTACCTTCAATAGACCTGACTTGCCCCCAAGCGTGCAATAGTGACAGTTCATTATGTTGGCCCCACACTATGTCTGCACTTGAGTATCACATGTCCAGTACATTGAGAAGGGCGGAAGTAGCATCTGCCCTAAATAGCCCTAAATGTCCCCTCGGTCACACTGCGTTCCAACTCCTGTTGTTACCACCCGAGCATTCTCCCACCAGACCCCAGCCTTATCTTAATGATGCTCCCTCCCATTCTGCAGTCAGTCTCTCTTGATTCGGTTTTCTAGGACAAAAAATAGTGAAAATCACTTCAGCTTGAAAAGGAAACACTTTACCAATTTGTTTCTTTTCTTTTTTTCTGCCATATTTACGTGTGCACTCGAGACTGCCATTAATTTAACCAATTTTTTATAATTTGGCCAGTCTCAACCCAGAATTATTGGGTGTGGTAGCCGTTCCACCACCCCAACCACTAGGTGGCGTTTTATCGGTCCTACTGATAAATATAATTTTAGGGTGGGGTATGTCGTCATATCTCCATGGATGCAGGAGATCGCCACTTGGCCTCGTGGCAGCCACGACACATCACCCAAGAGAGCTGGTTTAATCATGAAGAGGAGGCACGGTAGCCCATTGGGGCCCGAGATCTAGGTCTAGATCCTGGTGTTGTAGGTGGAGCAAAGAGAGGAGGTGGTGTGCAGCTGCTCTGGTGGATGGGAGCTGTGGCTAGGTTGGTGTAGGCTGAGACCAGGGAGTCCTCGAAATCCTCTGCCAGCTTTATTGCTGTTCCAGCGTGGCAACAAGGATGTGGCGCTGTATCCATACCTGGGTTTCGGCGCCGACCACATAGCAGAATTGCTCCACTGTTATGGCTTTGCCCATCTGCTTAGCCAGTACACCATGTGATCAAACAACAGCTGCGCAACGACCCTGGGGCGTGTATCTGGGAATATTCGGTACTCCCGGAATCATACCGTTTCCCCCATGATGTTTAGCCAGCGTAGGATGGCTCGTTTTACCAGGTCGTAGTTGGCAACTTCGGTGTCCATCACGGCCTGATATGCTGCCTGAGTCTCCCCGATCGAAAGCAACTAGGTAAGCCTCGGGGTCATCCTCCGCCATCCCGTGCCCTAGGGACTATCACCACAGGTGCCGTTGGTACCGCGGTCTAGACTGCCAGACCAACCTTTTCCACCAACACCATGTACCCTCTCTCCCTCTCTCTGTCTCTCTGCAGCCTCCTGTCTGCTGTCGAGCGCATGCAGCAGCGCTGAAAGTGCTGCGTGATCCATAATCCTGTATTCTGACACCACGTGTGGCAAAGTAGTTGATAGTGTGAAGGTGAAGGTGATTAAAGACAGGAGTTAGTATTACAGTGGCGTGTATTACTTAATTAATAATCCCTGTGTTGCCCTGCAAATAATAGTTATTATTATACACCCACACAAAACACATATCCAAGTCTGTTAGTGAGGGAATTAGTGCTAGTGGTGCAAATACAGTTTTATTTGTGACAAAGGTGCAGTGCTTTCCGGTTTCATGCTGGCCCCTGGCGACAGCTCTGGAACTGTGTTAACTGTCTGGTAATGTACAAGACAAGACAATTACAAACAAACAAAAACAACAATACACTTTCTGGCAACAATTTTACTGACCTTCTGGCTTTTATCACTACAAACCAAATGCGAAGGAACAGATTACGATTCTCCATCCCCCTATATGCTGTCACGCATGACCCCTTGGTAAATGAATGCAGCTGCCTTTACAATCTGCAGCTGCTACATTGTTTCCCTGCCAGGTCAATACGTTCTTGCAACAGAGTCTCATCTTTTTCCAGACTGACGACTTCCCGACCCGGGGAAAGAACTGTCAAGCCAGCCCATCCAAAAAACTCTGTCCTCGCTTAGCACCCTCACAGGTCGGGAGGAAGATTTACAACCAAGGTTCATTGTATTTCTGTCACATGGCCTTATTTCAGAAATTCCACCTTGTTCAACATGCCAAATAAATGATCATTTAAGAACACATAATGAACAAATCTATACATAATATATAAATTATTTATTTGAAGAATCAGATCCCCACCCTTTTCACAGTCACATGATCGCTTTAGTTCAGCTTCTTATTATCTGTAAGTTTTGTTTCTGGTTGTATATGTCAATGTAGAATATGATTAGTACTAATCAAAGCTTGGAAAATGCATTTTACAATAGCATCTTTAAAGTGCTACAAGAAATACTTTGCTTTTAACAATCAGTAATATATTTTTCAACACACAGGGTGATTAGAAAGTAAGTTTACCACATGAACACACCATAACATTGATGTGGTAAACTTATTTTCTAATCACCCTGTACACTGCATAGGCAAATAAACTAGGGAATAATGTTATTCGACTTTTACTGAGGAATGTTCACCAGGTGAATTCTTCTTCTAAATATCACAGCGTATCAAGTTCATACTGGCCTCCTGCAACAATGCTGGTGCTCTGATTGAAATGGCTGGTTACTATGGGAACAGAAAACCAGCACTGTTGCAGGAGGAAGCATGAAATGTATTGGCTAGCTGATTTATGACCAACGATGTGCAATTAAAAATGTGTCTGCAATATGTGTAGAAATATAACACAGGACACAGCAAAGGTAACATCATGCCTTTCTTGTAAACACTGCAGGGGGCTCTGTAACACTAACACAAAAGCTAAAACTCAAATAAAGAAACAAAGGGCCTTCTTTTGTCTGTGAGGGATGTTTGCATACATTTATAGCATAAACTTGATTGTGAAACGACAGACTTGCACTAAGGCCATGGAATCAGTTTATGATTAAGCACACCGGAATCCGGAAACTCAACCTCCACAATACTAAATTAACAATTGAATCTCCTTGCACAATATAAGCAAAGTCCAATTTTTCTGATAAACTGGGAGGTTCATAATGGAGTCTGAGTAATCCAGTTATTTAAAGAAAGATTATGGATTTTAAAAGTGATTGGATTGACATTGAAAGCATAATAAAAAGCGTTCCTTGCTTGTTACATTTTTACTGTGCTGATTTGTTGTCAGAGGTATGGAAAAGTGTCTAATCTATATGCAAAGGTTCCTGAACAGACACCAGGCTTCACAATGGGTATTCTTGACTGCTAGATATAACAATTGTTTAAAAATATTTGATCCATACAAAGATGGAGTTATATAAATGCAGCAGATTGATGTTTTTAGCACTTCGGCAGTTGCCTTTTCCAATTAATGTCAAGACCAATAGCCCTCCTCTTTACCTTCACAGTATCTATGAAGGTAACCTAAGAGTGCTGGCAGAAATAAAAAATGAACTCATAAGACGTATCCATGCAATTATTTAATCTATTCATGTTATTCCAGTTTCATGTGAAAGGCTCATTATCATATCACCAGAACATGTATGTGTAAAACATTCCTCCAGATACTGATACTCAAAACAACTTGTGGTAGAGCATGTCATAGCCAGGTTTAAAAAATACACCTTAATTGGATAAGCTGCTCTTAAGATAAATACAAATTAAAGTGTGATTCAAATGTGCAAACAAGACAAGTATCTTCTCCTATCACTAGATTTGGATACGCTCACTAACGTGCCAAACCAAGCATCATTACTATTGGATTAGTCTGTCTCTCTTTTTATTTATAAAAAGACTGATGCTGTTCTTAAAGTTTAAAATGTTCAAATCTTCAACACGTTTAGGCAGAATAGAAGATAATATTTAATAACAAGAAACAAAGTCAAGCAGACGCAGCTTGTTTCAGCGTACGCCTTCGTCACTGTGCTAGCCGAAACGTTGTCTATTGGACTTGTTTCTTGTTGAGTGCTGCTTTCTATTCTGACTGAGCGTTTTTAAAGTTGCACAGTGACTTACACACTAAATGTCAGCCTGAGCATACTCCATGAATGTGTATGAGTACTGTAGTTATGTGACGAATGAGGATGGACAAATAACCCAAGTTGTTCATGGCCATCCTTTCTATTTATCCAAGAGCAATGCATCAAAAAAAAAAGTATGCAAGGTACAGTAGATTCCAAAATGAGATCTGGTAAAAACTAAAAGTGTATATATATATACACACACACACACACACACACACACACAGTGCCATGAAAGTATTTGCCCCCTGTCTGATTTTCTGCATTTTTGCATATTTTTGACACTGACTGTTATCAGATCTTCAACCAAAATCTAATATTAGATAAAGGGACCCTGAGTGAACAAATAACACAACACTTTGATACTTATTTCATTTATTTATTTAAAAAAGTTAAACAACACTGTCACAATGACGGCTGCAGTGGGTGACGTCAGACCAGAAATAGGAAATAAACAACAGAGAGAGGTGGAGTTTGGTGGAGCTGAGCAAAGAAATCAGCCAGAAAATAAACGGTTGTAACAAACACAAAAACACAGGACACAGCACATTCGCCAAAACAAGGAGAGACAAACAAAACGGACTAACACTACACAAAACACGGTTAGCAGATATTTTAACTTTACATTATTATTTTATTATTTATTACCTTTGCCTCCAATCCTGTTCTCCACTCACCGAACACCCAACCCTGAGTGGGTGAAAACATGCAGCTTTTATGCAGCTATACCGTGACTCGATTGCTAATCAATCATTCAAATGGAGTCGCGGTACAACTGCAAGTGAATTAATAAAGTGCAATTCCCCGTGCTCACATATTACTTTTTACTTACATGTGAAGTGCTGTGTAATCCTCGTGCCTAAATAGAAATATACATTTTAAGCACTCGTGTTACACAGACCCATTTACATTCCGTGTACCAATGACTATACACCAACATTAACACACAACACAAAATACACACAGGGGTGGGCACTTTGCCACAAACACCCAATGCCCCGTGTGAAAAAGTAATCGCTCCCTTAGACTCAGACTTAGACTGGTTACGCCAACTTTAGCAGTAAAAACTGCAGCCAAATGCTTCCTGTAGTTATTGCTCAGTCTCTCACAGTGCTGTTGAGGAATTTTGGCCCCCTTCTTCATGTAGAAGTGCTTCAACTCAGTAACATTTGTGGGTTTTCGAGCATAAATGGCTCGTTTCAGGTCCTGCCACAACATCTCAATGGGGTTTAGGTCTGGACTTTGACTAGGTCATTCCAAAACTTTAAATTTCTTGTTCTACAACCATTCTGATGTAGACTTGCTTGTGTTTTTCGGATCATTGTCTTGCTGCATGACCCAACTGTGCTTCAGCTTCAGCTCATTGAGGATGGCCTGATATTTTCCTGTAGAATTCTCTGACACAGAGCAGAATTCATGGTTCCTTCAATGATGGCAAGTCGTCAGGTCCTGATGCAGCAAAGCATCCCAAAAATCATGACACTACCACCACCATGCTTGACCGTTGGTAAGAGGTTCTTACTGTGGAATGCAGTGTTTGGTTGTCTCCAGACATAACTGAGCGCATGTTGGCCAAACAGTTCCACTTTTGACTCATCTGTCCATAGAACAGTGTTCCAGAACTCTTGAGGATCATCCAGGTGATTTTTGGCAAACTTGAGATGAGCATTCATGTTCTTCTTAGTAGCAGTGGTTTCCACCTTGCTACTCTGCCATGAAACCCATTTTTTCCCAGTGTCATTCTGATGGTGGAATCATGAACACTGACCTTAGCCAAGGCGAGAGAGAGGCCTGCAGATGTTGTTCTAGGGTTCTTTGTGACTTCCTGGACGATTTTACACTTTGCTCTTGGAGAGATTTTGTCAGAACGGCGTCTCCTGGGAAGATTCTACTGTCCCAAACTTTCTGGAGCCCCAGAGCCTTAGAAATGGCTTTGTAACCCCTTTACAACAACCCCCCCCCCCCCCCCCCCCCAGGTCTTCCGGAATTTCTTTTGATTGTGGCATGATGTGCCTCTAGAACCTGTGTGCTGACAACTTCACTCTGATGGTAAGGGCCAAAGTTAGTCAGATTTATATTGGGCAGGGCTGAGTCAAATCAGGCCTGAATGTTAACCAAAGTATTCAAACAGCTGACCCTAATTATCCCTTTAACTGGGTTGAGTTAACTAGGGGGGCAGTAATTTTTTCACACATGCCGATTGCATTTTTGATTACATTGCACAACAAACAAATGAAAGAAGCACCAAACTTTGGTGTCATTTTTTTTCTCTCAGACTCCCTCTATATACTACTACAACCCACAAAAAGATCTGACCAAATTCAATGTGAAAAATGTGAAAAAATGTAGAAAATCAGACAGGGGGAAAATAGTTTTCACGGCAGTGTATATATTCACAATGGATTGTTGAATACTAAAGAATTATTTAATGCTAGATCTCTTAATTCTTGTTTATGTGTATATATACAGTATGTATGTATGTGTATATGTAGAACTCAACTCGCTGACATAAGTACTACTGACAGATGCCTTCACTATATCCCTATTGCCGGAGGATATGCATCATCAGTGGAGATAATAAATGTGAGCTACATTGTGGAACCTATACATAGTTAATACAAAAGAGGCCAACAGGTATTAAGCTATAAATAATTACTGAGATTGTGTTCCTTTTCCAGCAGTATTTGTATTCTGTGTCGTAGCAGAAGTTTCGTCTAATGAAATTGTTTAGATGAACAATGAACAAGCAGGGGTGCTTAACCTCCCTGTGCTCCATCTTTCAGGTGAGACGTTGTTGTAAGTGACTTTGCAGCTAGTACATATTTCACACACCCTAGTCTTGTATCTTGTAAAGCACTTTGTGGTCCACTACGAAGGGCACTATATAAAAATAACAATTATTTATTTATTATCAACAAATCCAAGCCGTCTTAATGGAAGTAGAAAACCTGTTTGCGCTAACTGGCGGGCCACAGAGATGCATCGGCTGATGAATCTTACATGTAATAGACGGCTCTTTTTTAGAAAGCAAAGCTGGAATGGCAGAAGGCCTGATGGATGAAACTTGCTGCTAAAGACTGCAGGTGAACGACATGGGGAGCGATATCTCAGAATGATGTTGTACCTTTTTATGTGCTTTTCCCCCAGCCTGTGAAGTCTGAAATCCCTGGGGTTTTATGAACGCATTAGGTCATATAGAGTGGCTGCACCTGGGGATTTTTGGTCTTCTTTTGACAGCTATGGAGTTTAGACGAGACAGCTCTGGGATGGATTATCTTCCTCTTTGCCTATAAAAGATGGTGGGTAGCTGCATTGATCCAATGGGATATCCATCCCCATCCTGCACCCTTCAGCTATCCTGTAAGTGGGTCAGTGCACACCCCCTGATTTATACACCTTGCAGTGCTTGCTTCTCACAGCTGCAACTCCATTTTTTAAAGATGCATTTTTAAACTGGATTACATTGTCTACAATCTTTAGACTCCATTAAAGAAAATGTTTACTTAAAAAATCCCTTTTTGTATTTGCAATCACTGCGAGTAGTTCTGAGTGTTGCTGCTCACATGTCCTTTTGGTTGTATTGATTCTTTTCACGTGGAAAGTTGCTTTTGAAGTGTTTTGAAAGCCCAGCATCCTATTGAAGTTGCCCGAATTTCTCATTTCTCTCCCCCTTTTTAGGAAGCGGATTTCCATGGCTATCAATAGCTTGACTTCTGCACAACACAAGTTATTTTCTTGCTAATACTCATGATACTTACAAGTATATTCCCCACCATTGCTGTAACTGTACAATATAATAACCCACTATGAGCTACATCCACCGTATAGTACAGATATGAAAAATGTGACATGCGGGCAGACAGGTGCCTTCCTATATACTTTTGTTACACATCAAGATTCAACTTGTTAAGCTGTTTTCTATCTATGTGTAAAAATGTAAATGTGACAAACAGATAGATGCTGTATACTCCCAGATTCTGATGACATCAATTTAATGACTTTACTAAAGAAAGTTTTTGCCATCCTTCATCACAACTGGATATGCGATTCTCTACAGTGTGATGTACATGATCACACGCTCCCCATTATCAGGGATATGCACCCCCTGCAAGGGAAAATAAATACCCTCTGCATCCGATGAACACCAAAACATCTCTTTCGTTCCAGTGGGAATTGTGTGGCAGTTTGTGCATCAACAGATCATTACTGAAAAGCACTTGACCACTTTGCATTAAGGTTTTTATTGTCAGTTGAGACAGGACAAAAGATAAGACCTTCTACTCACATGTGACAAAAGACCATGGAAACTGGAAAGCAATCAATAGTAAACACTAAAATAGACTAATAAATGGCTTCTTAGCGAACACATTTATCCAGCGAAAAAACCCTAAAGTGTAATCCATTTCAGCTGGCATAAAAAGGGTAATTTAGTGTGTTTTTAAAAGTACAAATGATTTTAAAATACACCTCTGGTCAGACTCTGCAGTCTAACTACATTCAGACCATGTGATCAGAGGCCAGTGATATTGTTGCTATTTCTTACAAGCAACATCACTATCAATTGCATGAAAAGTAAAGTAACTCACATCCAGCATATTCACACAATGTAAACGTGACACACTGACAGATGGACAAGTTCCTCCAAAAACCACATCCAAAGATTCTGATGCTCTCAATGGCACACGGTCCAGAAGAATGTCGTAACCAAGGTTCATCATAAATTTGATTCTCTAGATGCAAATATACTGGTGCACTGCGCTTAAGACTCCTGTGTAAACCGATACTGTATATAAGAAATATGTTACAAATAATGACTGATCAAAATCAGTTACAACAACCTCAGCATTTTGGACAGTCCATTTCACTTTCCCTCATTTCCCTTTCCTGTTTGTTTGCTACCTTGCTTGAAAAAACTTTATGTCCTGAATTTAAAGTGAGTATTTATATGTGTGAAAGTTTAACAAAACAGAGCTTACCTTGTTTTTTTTGTTGTTTACTTTCCTTTTACTTTGTTTGCTTTCTTTCGGCTCGTACTGTATATGCAATTTTAGCATGAAAATGATCTCTCCTCAGAAATTGACAAAATATCCCCATCAACATGGCTGAGCATGCTTGTTACTCTGACCAAATATTTTCATGACCCTCCAAAGAAAAGCTACAGTGGTCTGATGCAAATTGACCCCTTAGCGATCAGGTGTTTATGCACAAGACTCAGGTACTGTACCATATAGATTATTGACAGATAGACAGCTAAACAGCCCTTTAGTCACTTAAAGGCTTTCTGCAGTGACCGTATCCAAAAGCCCTTATTTAAATACTAAATCTGTATATTATATTAATGAATTTTAAACAAAAAAATGGTCCATACGGTCATCTGCACTCTATTCCCTGTACTAAAACCTATGGGTTTAAAAGCCCTGGTTATCACAGCTTTAAGCATCCTGTTTTACATGAAAACAATCTTGCTATACTTGGCAGTTTGAGATTACCCCATTCCACTTGCAAGCAATGCCATGCCTCTGAATGAGCCAAAAACGCCTGGCTGTGATGCAGAGAAACAGCCCAAACTGTATCATGAGTTCAACTAAAGTAGCTATACCACCACACAGAATCTCCCCTGTTCTTGTTACTATATTCAGATTCCATGCTAATTAAATAGAATGCATTATAAGCCCATGCATTATTAACATTTGAGTTAAAACCCAAAGCAGATTAACACTGTTAAGACCTCTCAGTACCCTGTATAAAGGATTGGAAATGGTTCACGCTAAATTATCCCCTAACTGGGTTTGACAAAAAAGCAGAGCAAAGCCGACAAACCCATGATGAAAATATTATAGGTTTATCTTTCAAAATGCTATACATAAATGATCTTTGTTTTGTTGCTTTTGAACTAAAACATTGGTTATGCATAACATTGCCTCCCCCCTGCGGTTGCAGGTAGTAGCAGGGTGGCTGTTAAGTTCACATGGTGATCAAGAGGTAGGAAGGCTTCAAGGAGGGAGGCAGCTTGTGCACCTGCAGTTAGGGGTGCAGTCACACTTGGTTCATTTGGCTTGATTTTTTTTTTTTCTAAAACTAGCGGTTCAGTTAGTTTTAGAAGCATATGTGAATGCTCTAAAAGAACTCCGTCCCATTCAGAGTTTGTTTAAATTGAACCAAACCTTCAAGAGGTGGTCTTACCTTTTGGGCAAAAGGATTGAGCTTGGTTAGTTTATTTCAGTGCAATGAAAAAGCATTGCAAAACTACCATAGGCAATGTAAACAAACTGGTAAGCCAACAATATCTTAGCTGAAGCAGAGTACTCACTTTAACTGCAATACTGGTGTATTAGTAGAAGGCTTAATGCCATTGTAATTAGCCTCTGCTTTTGTGCCTTTTGATTAATCAGTATTTTTATTTTTATTTTACCTTTTGAATAAGTACTGTTAAATGTCAAAAGAGAAAAATGAGTCAGCTTATGAGACATGTACAACTGTGCTTGTGGTCAAAAGACTTTGAGGAACACTGGCGTCGATGATACAGGCAACCTGTAAGAACAGCAGGACTCTAATGTAAACAGACCCCCTGCTTTGTGGTCTTTATTATGACAAAATGGTTGTCAATTCCACAGTGGATGGGGAAAAATAACCAAGATCTACAGTTTTGATTGTCCGATTTAAATATCTTACTCCTGACCCAAAGCTAATGTCCCTTTCACTCATTACACAAGTAAAATCATTTCTTTTTTATTGTTGTTTTGTGTAAATTCATTTTACAGATGCTTTTTTTCTCTGTTCCAGTTCAATCTTTCACTAAAGCTATACTAATGGTGACCTTAATGTGTGGTAACCGAGAGAGGGAAGGGAGGGAGCTTTCAGCAATGGCCCAGTTAAGAATGCCATATGGGGTGAACAATTGATTTTCCAGAATCCCAATCCCAATGCAATCCCACAATGATGTTCAATTTCTTGGTATTTGTTAACTCCCCTCCCCATAGTTTAGACTCATCAGAACTCTGTTGACAGTCTAGTTAGTTAACATTTCGGAAAGGTTTTTTTTTTTTTTTTTTAAACTGTACAGACTCCCCCCTCACTGTTTTTGCAAAGTTTTATTGGTGTCATAAGGTCTTTTGATAAAGATGTGTGTGGTAAAGCATAGGCATGCACTGCAAACATAGAGAGGTATGGTAAAGTATATTAAAAAACGTGGCAAACCAAGGTAAACAATAGTAAATACAAAGTATAACCACGAGAAAAGCAGAGGAAAACAGAGAAATTACATATTTACACTAGTTATTTTACAAGAGTTTGTATGCATGTATGTATGTATGTATGTAAACTGTGTGGCGACACTGTCAAGGGCACTGGAGTTGAATCAACTGATTGATGACGGATCTAACCCCCCCCCCCCCCCCCCCCCCCCCCGTATGCTTGCCTGAGCTAATCCTAGCAGGAGAAAGATACTTGAACGAGACACAATAGCTACTGCTGCCACTCGTCATCTCCAGGAAGAGAAGCGAACACAAGCAATCCCTGGAGCCCGCAGCAAAGCGACTCCAGCAGCTTGTTGTTAATTATGCTCCTTACCTGACCAGTGGCCTGTGGATGTTCCTGATCTGTCAGTGCACGACTCGCTGACAGCTTTGAAGACAGACTCCCAGCCGCTCGTGGCATAGCGCCAGTTTTGGGACTCCAGGATGAGGGTACGCTGGGTGCCGTAGGCGATCATGAAGCAGTAGACAACGTGATGGAGCTGACAGCCGTAACCGCAGCCCTTGTTGATGTTGCAAACCAGCTTCCTGGCCTTGCTGCAGTCCTTGGGGTTCTGAGATTAGGTGGGAAAAAAACAAAAACAAAGTCAAATCAGTTCTGAAATAAACTGCACTCTGACCTGCGTGAACTGCTGCCATCAATCATCTCAATGTGATTTTAACATGCAGGGACGTAATCATAGGCATGTGGTACAGAGGGGAGAAGTTATTCAGTGGTTAGTGTAGAATTCAGTCCGAGTATATTTTTGTTTTGGTTTATTTCTGTGTCACAGCGACGGCCGAAGTGGGCGGCGTCAGCACCAGGAAAAGGAATGAAATACACAAAACACAGGACGGATGAAATGAAATGATGATGGCGCTGGCTGGCGCCGGTTTATTGTAAAATAAAAGGGTTTAACAAACAAAAGACAGGACATGGCACTCTATGCCAAAATAAAAAGACAAACAAAAACGGACTAGTACTAAACAAAAATACGGTGAGCAGATACTTTATGTTGTTATTATTATTATTATTATTTCCTCCGTCTCCAATCCCATTCTTCACTCACCGAACACCCAACCGCGAGTATGTGACAACGTGCATCTATATATACTGTTGTGCTGGGATTCAATTACCAATTAATTATTCACTTGAATCCCAGCACGTGAATTAATAAAGTGCAATTCCCTGTGCTCACATATTATTACATTTTACTTGCACGTGAAGTGCTGTGCAATCCTCGTGCCTAAATACACATATCCATTTTTAACACTCGTGTTACACAGACCTGTTTATATCCCGTGTACCAATGTCTATACACCAACATTTAAACACACCACACACAACACATAACAGATAATATACACAGGGGCGGGCACTTTGTCGCATTCTGATACTTTTAAACCAGTTTTTGATTTTACAGATACAGATTGATACAGATAGCTGTCCAGTGGATGTCTCTTGAGCCATACAGTATATAGCTCACTGATCTCCCCAATATGACTATTTTGATTCAGCGTTGAAGTATCCCATTCAGGCTCTTAAGGGGTCTGAAAAGACTACAGGGGCAATTGGTAGTCTGCTAGAAGCAAGTACTGTAAGCCAAAATGCAGCAAAATCAGTGTTGTGTTTAAAAATGACACATGCTTAATGAGCAGTCTGGCTAGATCTAGTAAACACAAGTTATTGTATGTCTTGTCATTAAGTTTTTAAGATCTCCCAGGTCAACAGTATGGATCTTTTAGGTCAGCTCTGTGTTGAACTAAATAAAGTCGAGACAAGCAGTTCATGAAACCTTTCAACTGACTTAGACTTAAGAGTTTATATTGCCTTAGTTTATTCTATAAAATAAATACAGTTTACCTTTTTTACACTTTGAACTCAGAGTCCAGTATGTTTGTAGCTAAGACTGTACAATGCTCTAGTTAGACCCCACCTACAATACTGTGTGCAGCGTTGGTCACCCCACGACAAAAAATACATCATTGCATTTGAGATGGTACAGAGAATCGCAACTAGGGTGATCCTAGGACTTAATGACATGAGCTATGAGGAAAGGTTAAAAAAAGTAATCTCTTCAGCCTAGAAAAAGGAAGGAAAAGAGGGGACTTGACTGTCTAACTTCAAAGTTAGCACAGAGAGCAGTTTCCAGGTAAGGAGTTTGCTAAGGCACCATTTTGAAATGTTCTGACATACCTTTGTACAATACAGTGGAATGCAAAACACTGCAACGTGTTACAGCTTTAGGTGACAATAAAACGTGCCATCCAGTAGAAGATTTTACAAAGAACGGTATTATAATAAAGAAATAAATACTGTCTTTTTTCTGTGTTATTGGAATACTATTGTCGACATTTATAACTTTGAAGTGAAAACTTTCTGCAACTCCATTTCACAGTAGAAGGGTTGTATGGGTGGTGTCAATATACATTTTGTGAATTTATACTTCTCTGAATACTATACAATTGTAGCGCTTCACTGTGTATTTCATACAGTAATGCATTTGTGCTCTCAGACTACTGATGCACTATGCCTTGACTGCTCTCCTCTCTGTTTGCTACTTAATTTAACAATGGCAATATCAAGTACAGTGTCTGACTTTGTCGTAATGTAGAACTGTAATACGGTGGCATCAAAGCAAATTAGAGAGCAACTGTTTCAATATGCATAGTTCTGTATATTGAATAAGGTTCATTTGCAGAAGAAGCTAAATTGAGAATGATAAATAAAATATTGTAATACAATTTAAGAACACAAGTCTGCATGATGACCAAAAATAAAAGATTTACTACACAAGTTGTGTCACCTTTTAATGGAACTAGCTCAGAGGCATACTTGCAGAAATGAAGTTGTCTGTTGCCACGATCTTCTTTTCTTTCCATGTGTACAGCTGGTCCACTTATGCAGTTTTCTTATTAGGTTAATTCTTCTTACTCTGCGTCCATTGTTTACTGTGAGTGCCATCTTTAAACCACTTCAGTCTCCAGGTTAGCATTAGAGATGTGATGAATAATAAAAGTTGATATTGTTTTAAAGATGGCACTCGCATTAAAAAAAGCATGCAAAGTAGGAAAACTGGTACTAAACATATACCCAATGGAGAGGAGAAACTATTTTTAAGGTACATCTTTTTATATTTGGTCGTCAGTTGTAGGCAAAATTCCCATCTTTAGACCCTTGTAAAACGACTACAGTAGAGGTCCTTCAAAACAAATAATTATTAAAATACGGTTCTGGTAAAATAATGTAAAATATTGCATTTTAAAATGCATTATTGTTAGTCTCAAAGAAACCTATGTTGTGACTGGTGGAGATATATGAGTAGGTGGAGCCAGGGGCTCTTTATATCCCCTTTGGCCACAATTTTTTAATTTAGTTTTTTGAAAATTTTAAAACAGTTTGTATGAACTCTATGGAGTTTGTGAAGTTGCCAAAACTGGAAAAAAAAAAACCCCAAAAAACATTATGCATTCTAAAATAGATACATACAGTAGAGAGGAAACTTAACATGGTTCAATTATACACACTCAGTGACTGAGGACGATATACTGGTTCACCCTCTCATAGAGTCAGGGAGGAATAGACTGCCAGTTAGCCGGTTTGAATAAGTCCTTAGCTAGGAGGTGCAACTGTGTTTGCATTTTTGTGTTTTTTTATGTTTTAATTCTTCCACTAATCTATCTTTATAACTTTTCCATCATACTGTGTGGTCTGGAATTTGTTACTTCCTTCAGTTATCTAGTGTTGCCTGTTGTCCTCCCACTATCTTCAAGGTGGAGGTTGTGTGACAAATCCCTTTCCATTCAATTGGAATCCCTTTAATCCAGCCTTGATGTTACAAATCCCCTGAATGAAAGTCTCCCACTCAAGATAGGTAATTGACATGGAATTAACATGTTCTGTGTCTTTGTGGCAAATTCAAGTAACAGGTTTGTTCCTGTAAAACTAGAAAATCTGATAGGCACGAGCCTGATATCAATGCACAGACAGTCCAGCAATTAGTCTTTAAACTCGCACTTCAAAAAGCCGTCCTAGTTTCTATTTTGATCCTAATAATGCCAGTTAGTATTTCAAATGCTAATTGCCATTAATGTTAGCTAATGGCTTCAGGTATATTAAAGCAGTGACGCATGGATTACACACTCCATTTTACTCTGTGCATTAGGGTTCTTGTTGTCTACATGCAGGTTATTAAAAAAACTCAATATTACATTTGCAGTTAACTTCAGCATGAAAGAAACATGTTACTTATGTTGCCACACAGAAACATACACTACCGGTCAAAAGTTTTAGAACACCTCCATTTTTCCAGTTTTTATTGAAATTTACACAGTTTAATGTCTCAATGTACTCTGAAATTAAAGCATAGAACAAATAAACAATTGGACATAAAAAAAGAAATCATGGAATCGTTTTGTTTAACAAAATTTAATCTAAATTTTTGACTCAACAAAGTAGCCATCTTTTGCAGATATAACAGCCGAACACACTCTTGGCATTCTTTCTACAATGGAAATAAAATATTGTTCGGAAAGTTCTACCCAACACTGTAGCAGAAGTTCCCACAAATGTGTTGCACTTGTAGGTTGCTTTGCTTTCATCCTTATGTCCAGTTAGTCCCAAACCAGCTCGATGGGGTTTAAGCCTGGAGACTGTGCTGGTCATTCCATGACTTGAAGCCTACCGTCTTGTTCTTTTCTTCTAAGGTAGTTCTGACATAGCCTGGAGGTATGTTTTGGGTCATTATCTTGCTGTAGGATGAACCCCTGACCAACTAGGCGTATACCAGAGGGTACTGCATGGCGCTGCAAAATGCTATGGTAGCCGTTTTGGTTCAGGGTGCCACTCACTCTGTGCAAGTCGCCGACTCTGGATCCAGCAAAAGAGCCCCAGACCATCACGCTTCATCCTCCATGATTGACAGTTTTTCAAGTAGTCTTCAGCAGTTCACTGGCGGTGCTTCATGGCCCAGGAAAGCCAGTTTTTCTTATTTTGCCATCTTAGCAATGGCTTTCTTACTGCCACTCGACCTGTCAAACCTGCTGCTCAAAGTCTTTTCTTCACAGTTGAAACTGAGACTTGCTTACTTCGACCAGTGTTAAGCTGTGCTTGAAGCTGTTGTCCTGTGAGCCGCCTATCATGCAAGCTGTTGACTCTCAGAAACTTGTCTTCTGATTCTATTGTGGCTTTGGGTCTGCCAGACCTCTTCCTGTCAGAGTTTCCTCCAGTTTCCAAGTGCCTTTTGATGGTGTAGGAAACTATACTCCCTGACACCTTGGCTTTCTTTGCAATTTCTCTAAAGGAAAGACCTACACTTTTAAGGGTTATAATGGTCTGTCTGTCTTCCTTTGTTAATTGCCTTTTTCTCGCCATTATGATAGCAATACACTACTTCCTGCAGTACAATACTGTCCAAATAATGCTTAAATGGGTGTAGTAACAGTTTGTTCCAACACTGCTTTTATACAGACAGAGGGTTTGTAAGTAATCCACAAAGGTTGGGACACCTGTAGGAATTGTTAGCATCAACTTTCAAGGCTTAATTTACTTCCATTGCCTCAGAACAGCTGTAAGTTGTTAACCCATTACTTGTTCCCTGAAAAAGGCCTTTTTGTATAACTCTGAAATGTACATTATTTTTCAGTTTTTGGTAACCTAAACTTTTTTTTTAACCTCTGGCAGTTTACCGCTTACCTTTGTACCATTTCAGGTTATTCACTGGACTTGAACTGCTTAAATTTCAATAAAAACTGGAAAAATGGGGGTGTTCTAAAACTTTTGACTGGTAGTATAATTGTGTGTCAATTACTGACTAAATCCAGGCCTTTGACTAAACAAACTTTCCAGACACTGCATGCTAAATTAATGCAATGTGTATAAAACACAAGGGTGACTCCTAGCCATTGTCACTGGGCCTGTTATTATTATTATTATTATTATTATTATTATTATTATTGATGAGTATACATTTTCAAGTACCACACCATAGATTACAAGCATTTTAACCTGCTGTTCCCTGGCACCTGACTTCCTGTGCTGTAGGTCCCATGGTCTAATTTCAGCTTGAGTATTAATGACTGACATGCTTTGCAGGCAGTAACATGACCCAGGAAGATGCTGCGGAGTTGAAATGATCCAGGGTAAATAACAGACTAAGGCGCTCACACTGTGAACTTTCTTTTTTGTACTGCCTCTAACTTTTTATGTGGTTCTTACTGCAATTACTCCAATGTTGTCTGTGTTAAGATGCTTTGCCCTGAATTCAGCAGCTGCTCTTCAGTTCCAGTTGCTTGCTATAGATATATGCAGCATAAGGCTATAGTCTTTATATTGACAAACGCCAGCACCGTCTTGTCACTGAACTCTCGAAATGATTCCAGTATCTTTCAGTAAAAAAACCCCCAAAAAACAAACAAAAAAACCACAAGCTTAAAAAAGACATCTTTATGGTGAAAGAAATTGAACAGATGTTACCCTACATACGCTGTTCTGCAGTATGTCAGACAGATTTGAAGTATAATAGTTTAGGGATGTCTGGGTTTTATGAGATGATTAAAACTTAAAACTTCAATATAGTTTCAAAGCCTTTACTCCAGCCAGTTTCCTATCAAACAAGTGAAGGGTTAATTTTATTTTTCAAAACCTAAACCAATATTTCAATGCGAAGAAAAACAATATTTTGAATTGGCTTTTAAACCTCATTAACAACAGCTTATAACACCTAATGTCATGATTTGTATTATTTTTGCATTAATCTGGAAAATCTCCCATCAAATTGTGAATAAACATTTCCCTGCTTGTCCTTATTCTACACTATTCTGTACATGCTAGTGACGTATGTCATGGTCATCAATGTTTTGGTCATACTGACGGCTCTTCGAATCTGTGCTGCTAGGATGCACTGTGATGAAACCACACATTTTCTGAGTCTTTGTTAAAATCAAAAGGATGCATACTTTCTTAATTAGATATGAAGTCATCACTGGGGAATTGGTAACCATAAGCCATTTCCAGGAGCTAATGGAATACCCGCTTTGTGTTACATGAAGCTTCTGGGATTGTACCTCACTCATTAAACACACATACAAGTAGGGCCATTACTGAATCTAAAAAGGGTCGAGATGAAGCTGTCTCTCGACCAACCAAAACATGGCAGGCTAGAGCGCATCAATAATTCATTGTAGTTTCACAGTAACGGTCCCTTCGCTACTATGCCGCTTATTCACAGGTTATCAATAAATGATGCATCTTACATCTTCAGGATTTGAGAAATAAAATCAAGTAAAACCCTTTTAATATGACTTCAAAGCCACTGATGGAAGTGGTGGCAATGAGCGGAGCTGACTATCTGGAATTCACCAACAGCCCTGACAGAACTGGAAACATAGTACTGTGGGTACTGCTTTGATGACAGTAGTGTTCATTAATATCATTTCTATTTAATGCCCACTCAACATGCACTGCAGTACTGCAGTATGCTCTCAGACGTTACATGTTGGAAGATTTCAATACTTTACAGCAACTTGCCGTACATGTACACCCTTTAGTCATATGTTTTTACTTACCAAAGCGATTTTAAGTTGTGTGAATATAAGTTGAATGAATGATAAATGTAAAGCGATACTAACCAGAGGGTGACAATAAACACAATTACCAGGAGCTTGTGCCCATTGACTCCCATTATATTCTGGCCAGGTCATTTCAGTGCTGTGATAATCAGTAGAGGGTGACAGTAACAGGGCGATATTTAGAAATTAGACTCTGTAAATATTGACAAAAAATACAACAGAGATTTGACCTGCAAGGTGATTAAATAGGGTATTATCACGTAAATGTGCTGCAAATGCACATCAAATTGTTACTATTATCCCGTCTATTGGATAACATCTACTGGAACATGTGTCTTACATTAAAGAGGTTATAGGCTCTCAGTTTGCATGCCTTACTTTCAGGTAGTCAGTTATTATTTAGCTTCATGGGCCATTGCACCTGTCTCCGGGGACAAATCATGTCACCGGCTGCAAAGCATGTCAGTCGTTAGGGGAGGCAGCTGGTTGGTTAATGACATAAATGAAGACCTTCACGGGGTTATATGACCAAGAAAGTGCAACACTACTTGAAAGTAAGGCATGCAAAAACAGCTTTCTTTAATTTTGCACCAGATATCATTTCAAACTGCACATGTGAGACCAATAAAAAGACTGGAAGTGCACGGCTAATAAGATTTATGTAATTATTTTATTAGTTATGACGACTTTAATTAAATGCAAGGCACCACATTTCTAAACAAGTAATATACTGGGCACATATTTCAGGTCCCTCTAAGCTATTATTTACCTCAGCAAGTAGCACTGTTAAAAGAAATAAAGAAAAAACAAGCAGCTAAACATTCTACAGTCACTAAGCCTCAACATGCCTTAATGTACAATATGCATCTACATACTGTTTAGATTAATGGTACACATTTCCCTTTCTCTGGTACTAAAAGCTACAAGCAAGAAAGACTTGTATGTACTGCTTGAGCACAGACATTGATTTTGTGTTAATGTGCCTGTTCTAGGGGGCTGACACCTGAAGTCATTGGCTTAGATAAATGGTTGGATTGAGTCTCAAACGGAGAGTGAAAGGGAAAGATGGCCAGCATTTCAAAGTGCATAAGAAGATTAACGACAGTGCCAGGCACCATGAAATACAAACGTTAATCGGGATGGAATCGCAGAGAAGCTCTCTCCCATGGGCTCAAACTCATTAGAAAAGAAGAAGCCAGTGACAAGGCTTCTCAAGGAGCTATAGGGGGCTGGAGTTCACAATGACAGATGCCAGCGTCCAAAGGATTCTCTGTAAGACAGAGAGCAACACTTTTTATTAATGAAGTGTGGAAAGTCACCTGTTGATGGGGCTCTGTCTGGCTACCACTTGCTAATGTGGAAAATAAAGGAAGAGCCTGTTAAGCAAGACTAGTGCTATTGTATGAACCTGATAAGACCAAGCTTAGGAAGGGCTGTGTTAAAGTGGGTATTATTATGCTAAACGCAAACGGTACTGCTTCAGCTGTGTCTGGCTATGTGCGCCATGCTGAATTCCATATGACTGCTTATTATTCCTCCTGTTTCAAACATGACAAAATTATCTTCCAAGTGTTATTGATTACCTTGGATATTAATGCTGTATTTGTTTATGTATTACAAGTGGAATTAACTTTCACTGGGATTCCATATCTTGTTATCTTACACAACACTGTACAGTTTGGATAAACAAACGTCACCAAGTGTCACACTGACAGCAGCAGATATCTGCTCAGACATTATAATCCTGGTCCTTAAAGAAGAAAAAAAAAAACTAAATAGGTGTCATTTAATACCTGGTGCTAATTGTAAATTGGAGCCAGGTGCAGGGTATTTAAAGGATACTGCCAGTCTGTTCAGGGCTGCTGAGTGGAGGGAGGCAGAAGGTGTGGTCTGCTTCCGAGCAGTCAAGGTGAAGTGCTGTGTTAAACCTGTGTGAGTTTTTGTGTTTGGTAACAGGTAAATGGCTTAGCCGTCCTGCGTGTTAGTCAGGGACCTGTTGGTGTATAGTCAGAGCTCCAAAACGGAGTTAGGTTTTGTTTCTGTTTTTGATTATTTGATTGGTGTCTATTAAAAGTGCGTGCAAGCGCCGTAAAAATCTATTTCTGTTTCCTGGGTCTGGTTTTTAAAGGGGCAACGAACCGTGAGAGTGCGAGGATCGTTTACTATATATATATATATGTTCCATAGTTTAGCTGTGCACTCTAACATTACCAACTGTATCATCAATAGTGTATACCCTTTAAATTTGCATATGTTTCTTCTACGTTTAATATATAATTATATGTGTTATTAATCTGCACTCATGGATACTTGACATATTTTTTACAAGCCTGATCCAGGTGTAATCTCTATAACAAGGTCAGTATAGAAATGAGCTTTAGGGGTGGCCAGCAGCAATTTCTCCTTCCCTACGATAGTCTTTTAAAGATTTTTAATGCAAAATACAAACTAACAATTTCTAAATGATTATAAGAGACACAGATAAAGGGAAAACAAATTCAGATAGTAAAAGGGATTTCTTGCAGTTTACCTGAAGGTATGTGATTCTGTTCTGAACCAGACTGGACAGGTCCCTGGCTTCCTTCTCTCTCCAGTCACCAGCCCCATCTGTTTGACTGAGGTAGTGCAGATCAGTCATGATTGACCTGCAATAAAGAGGCATGTCACCCATGTATATAACAAGTCACACTGATCACAGATCTTCTCTGTTGTGCACTTCCATTCACTGACATCACAAACAGAGATTTTCATTTGAACACATCTGGTACTCTTCTAGGTTAATGAAAGTTCTCACTCTCTTTGCTTGCTTTCGATGACATGCGTTACCCTTGCACTTCCTAGATCATTTCACCTCTGTCTTTGGGATCGAGCATGTTACCAATTATAAAGCATGTCAGTCATTAGGGAAGTAGCTAGTTGGTTATGACAGGAAAGAAAGCCCGAAGGGGTGGGGACCACAAAAGTACAAGACTATCTGAAAGCCAGGTCTGCAAACAGAGATTTCCTTAACCTAGAGTAGAACCAGATATCATGTTTTAAAATGAATACATGTGTGGTAGGAATATTATGCATTCTCTTTTATTTTAGAAGCACAGCAACGTGCTTTACAGGATATATGCTATGTATATAGGAACTGTACGGTATACAAACCCATTTTTCTTGCAGCAAAAGCTGATATTATAGTCAAGCCTTTATTTATGCAATGATGTCACATTAAGATTAGCTATACTCTTTAAATGTTATTGATTAATTCATACCACCCAACATCTGGGACAACAAAATTTGTGTGATACTTTGCCCGTCGGACAAATACTTTTTATTTATTTATTTTTCCTATGTTCATTCTGTTGCTAGAAAGACACTCCGGTATACTTCAACGGAGCCACTCAAGTTTCTGAAAACTGAACTGTGGAAGTCTAGCACCTACACACATTCTAAAAAGTTTTTCCTTGGGCGGTGCAAAGTAGGCATCCTTGGGCGGTGCAAGGCAGGCAGTGCAAGGTAGGCATCCTTGGGCAGTGCAAGGCAGGCATCCTTGAGTGATGATGCATTGGCGTTCCCGGGTGAAGTAAAGCAACGGCAGCAGTGGACCCTTGGGAGGCGATGGTGGCAGTGGACCCTCGGGAGGCAATGGTGGCAGCAGACCCTCAGGAGGCGACGGCAGCAGGAGCTCCACTTCTCCCTGTGAGGGAGCCAGGACTATTGGTGGTGCTGGGGTTAGCCCTCTTTGCAGCTGCTGCGGCCGGGTGGTTTTCACCCTTCCTCACCTCAGCAACCTATGCAGAGGCTGCTGAGGACCACCAACATCCTGTCGAAGGCGGCAGGGGCTCCCCCCCTTCTGGCTGCAGTGGGGGGACCAGCAGGCATACTCCCTCTGCTGGTGGAGATGGGAGCGGCAAGCAGTCCTTCAACAGCGGTGGACGCAGAACCAACAGGTACTCTCCCTCTGCTGGTGCCTTGGGCCCTGGACCTGTGGGCTTCCCCTTCTTGGGTGGTGGACGCACCGACTCCCCCCTCTTGGGCTGTGGACGCACCGACTCCACCCTTCTAAGTGCTGGATGCTCAGGCTCCACCCTTCTCGGTACTGGACGTTTGGGCTCCTCTGTTCTGGGCGTAAGACGTTTGAGCTCCTCCCACTTGGGTGCAGGATGTTCGTGCTCCTCCCACTTAGGCGTAGGACGTTTGGGCTCCTCTCACTTGAGCGTAGGACGTTCGGGCTCCTCCCAATCGAGGTCTGTGTTCTGGAAGATCTCCAGGCAGTGGTGCTGCTCATGCCCGTAACACATGCAGTTGGTGCACCACTCTTCTTCCTCCCACACCTTCCTTACTCTCTCTCCTGTCACTGCTGCAGCTTCCTTCCCATTTTTCTCCCAAAAATAATAAAAACAAATCTAAAATAAAAATAAGTCACCTGCAGTACCTTTTCTCTGGCCTGAGTCTAGGAGGCACTGCAATCCCACGCAGGACACCACGTGTGACAGGGTAGCCGGGTGGTGACGTCAGGCCAGAAGCAGGAAGACACAGACAATGCAGTACTGCAGGGCAAAAAGGCGCTGTGGCGCCGTTTATTTTTTAACCCCCACAAAAATAAATAAAAAGGGTTTTAACAAAAACAGTGCTCACAGAATAAAATAAATCTCGCTCTCCCGTACTCTCCTCTGTACAGCCACCCACAGTGCAGCGAGCTGCAGGCTTATATGCAGGTGACCATGGTCACCCTCTGCACAAGATTTTTAATTACTCCTGGCAGAGGACGAGCTACTGACCTTGCCTCTGTCAGAACACGTTTAAATAAAAACAAAACAATAGCAAAACACGGCTAAGCCATCATATTTAAATATAAGAAATAAATCACAATAATAACAATATAACAAAACAAATACAAAATAATAAACAGTAAACACAAGGGCGGAGGGGTACCCCGTTCTAAAAATAAACAAATAAATAAACGATCATCGCCCTCTTGCAGGACCTTAATTGGTAATAAAATGTTATTTTTAATGCAAACATTATGGAATTTTCCTGACACACTGGATTCTATAGTAAAAATGTTTAACACAAATTCAATATTACTGAGACTATTTCTAAAGCACTTATTTTGTATTATTAGGAACACAATATAATAGAAAATAAGAATGCTGTAAGTCACAGTGCATTAGGGTTATTTTATAGACAGCTTATGTGGAGGTGTATAGCCTTCAGAAAAAATAATGCTAGCACCGAATTTATGGAACACTGTTTGAGTATAGAGCCCTATTACAAAGTGGATGTAACCTGACACATTAAAATGTCAAGCTGAAAAGCAAATTATTGCTTAATAGGCGGCAATGATGCACCCTCCCATCAATTTCAGTGCATAAAAATATGTGTTGAAGTTAGAGCAAAGCTTATCATTGCAACTCATTTTTATTTATTTATTTATTTATTTGATTTTATTTATTATTTTTCAATCTACATAAACAAGATCTTCCACTCAGCTCAGTATTTAAAATGTCACATTAAAAAATATTCTTATGGAATTACCGATTTAAGAACTTGCAAATATGGTTTTCATCTTGTCATTCAATGACATAGGGTTAATTACTGACAAACCGTTTAAAAAATATATTTATTAAATGTCTATAAATACAAATTGTATTGAAAGGCAGAATATTTTATTTAAAGCAATATTAGAAGCAGCTTTGTTATTGGCATTTAATTGTGTTAATAATTCAGAACTGTGGGTACACTGATTATTATATCATTATCTTGTTTCCCATAATCTTTATTTAATTATTTTACAAATGATAAATAATTACAGTACGAATCCAAGATCAATTTTCATACCTGTTTTTTGTACTCTCATTCGCTCGGTTTACACGCACATGAAAATCGACTCTACAGTTAGCTCGACTTTAAAGGCTGGGTCATTCGCTTTCTCACGATAAAAATAGCCGTAAAAACCGATATAAACCTGAACAGGGATCGTGCTTGTGGCTCACGAGATTTCAGCAGTCAAGATCCAGTTCTTCTGACTTAATATCACGTAATCACCAGCAGAAGGGTCGTACAAAACACACACAAAATGTACATTTATGGACTACTAGAACTGCCGCGGTTATACTCATACCTACCACTGCCGACGGCAGTCATTATCACAGTACATTTTAAATATCTATTTTAGTTAATAGCACTTATATTACTGAATGGAAATATATTCCTGAACAAGATTTCAGTTTGAAACTTACACAATTTACCGCTAGCCCCCTCCCGCCATAACATAAATGTCAAAATACAGAACCGTTTACTTTACCGTTACAAGAAAGGAGAGCTGCATCTTTGCTGTAACCCCCTATTTTCTTTAATGACGTTTCAATCCGTGTCACCTGATCTGAGAGCAGGGTTGCCAACAGACTCCAGAATCACAGGACACATTAAGTCAGGTTTTGTAACTCACCTCTTTAAACTGCAATGTATTCAGTAAAGTGAGTGTGAATTGTGAGAACTGTCGCTGAATTATTTGAAATCGCCACAATTAAACAATGAAATAAATTTACTATACTGCTGAAGTAATTCACAGTCTCTTTACATGTTGAACATATTGCAGTTAAAGAGGTGAGTTAAAAAACCTGACCTGCCTTAAAGTGTCCCGAGATTCTGGAGCCTGTTGACAACCCTATCTGAGAGCTTTAAGTTAAAAATTACAGTGATAAGTGATCTGAATCTCCCTGCAAAATAAAACTCACATTGATTTAAATGCACCATGTGTGTAACACATATCAAATGGTTTTAAAAATATTTTAATAAAACACACCAGTTCCCAAATAAATCAACTTGTACTGGCACATTACAATAACATCATTTAATTTACTAAAGCATATTGTTCAACAACGCCTTGCACATCTGACAGTTGTAAAGTAAAGTTATATATATATATATATATATATATATATATATATATATATATATATATATATATATATATATATATATATATATGCGCACCGGTTATTTTTATTTATTTATTTTTTTATATCAGTACGGTCTCTAGAACATGTTTGACAGACAAAGCAACAAAGCACTAAAGTCTACAACAGTTTGCCGTTATTATATATTACAGATTTACTGCATATCTTTACTCCATCAAAAACGTGATGTGAATGTGCTGTTGCATACGGGGGTATGTTTGCATTTGGCAGCTGAGTGACGTGTTTAGTGTGTTTCACCGAATCCTAAGTATTCAGCCGAATCCGAACCCTGCTCAAAAAGTAGCTATTCGGGCCGAATCCGCAACAGAATCCTAGATTCAATGCATCCCTAGTTTTTAATATAAAATGGAAATAACATATGATTTCTCTTGTGTGTGTCACTCGCAGCACAGAATCCAGGTTGAGCTGCTGATATTTTCCCTGGTGCATTTCTTGTACAAAACAGTAATTGATGGCTGCTAGGTCAAGTAGAGATAACAATAACAACAGGCTTGTGTGTATGTGTGTATGTGTGTGTGTGTGTGTGTGTGTGTGTGTGTGTGTGTGTGTGTATATATATATATATATATATATATATATATATATATATATATATATATATATATATATTGTAGGTTATAGGTTATATAAAATAAAACATGTATTGTAAAAGGCGGTTCAATGCCATTGCCCCTTGATTATCCTACATTACCCATGTTTTATTGTCGTTGTTAGGTAAAGGTTCAGAACTGACATATGATTTGGCCTAGTAATCGGTACTGAAAGGTTTGGAGTGATAGCCAGAAAACTGTATTACAGCCCTGAATTATTTATATGGTTTATCATCGTGTAGGGAATGAATCCAGGAGAAATAGGCTCAGGTTCCCAGCCCTAACCTCCTGGAATATTTCAGAGTGCACTGTTAAATCTAGTACACACACACACACACACACACACACACACACATATATATATATATATATATATATATATATATATATATATATATATATTTTAACCTCACTAGCTGCGACAGTACCAGTAACGGTACTAAACGGTTTTCAAACAGGAGTCGGCCTTAGCCTGTGGCAACTGAATCTTTTTCTAAGTGTATTTAATTTCATTTCTGCCTGTTAAGAAATCAAAATAACTGATGTTTTCAAATTATACAGCTCTAAAACTCATTGACCAAATCCTAGAATTATTATTTTGTGCAAATTAAGTTAATGGTTGCTGACAATGCTTTCCCTTTAAAGAACACAATTATTCCAGTAAATCTTACTTGATTGCCACCATTTCAAAGGTGGTACACTTTTCTATATGAAAGAGGCGGGCATTTCGGTATATTTTAGTTAACCAGTGGTGGATCCATAAAAATATATAAACCTAGTATATATACTCATTCACCCCCTACCACTAATGTCACATTTTAGTGAAATATTTGCCCATTCTTTATGGGAAAATTGCTCCAATCCTGATAAGTTTGTTGGGGATCGTCGATGGACTTCAATCTTCAAGTCTCGCCATAAATTTTCAATTGGATTCAAGTCAGGACTTTGACTGGGCCACTCAAGAACATTAATTCTCTTCTTGTTCAACAACTCCAGTGTGGCTTTGACTTTGTGTCATTGTCCTGCTGAAATGTGAATTTCCTCCCAAGTTTCAGAAATGGCTGACTCAAACAGGTTTTCTTCAAGGATTCACCTGCACTTTGCACCATCGGTTCTCCCCTCTATCCAGACAGGCTTCCCATTCCCTGCTGAAGAGATGCATCCCCATAACATGATGCTGCCACCACCATGCTTGACAGTTGAGATTGTGTTGACTGGATGATGTGCAGTGTTGGGCTTGCGCCAGACCTAACGCTTGGAATTTAGTTCAATTTTTGTCTTGTTTGACCACAAAACCTTTTTCCACATGTCTGCAGTATCATCTACATGTTTCTTCTCAAACAATACGTGATTTAAGATGAGGCTTTTTGAGTAATGGGTTCTTCCTTGCCATCCATCCTAGGGCTCGCAAAATCGCTAACATGACGTTCCGGGACAAGGTGTTCTGTGCTTTAATCAAACAGCGGTTTCTCAATCGAGATTCTGCTCACAGATCATCCCAGTAAAACACAGGGATGTTTTTCCCCAGTAAAACAAACAGCGGTTTCTCAATCGAGATTCTGCTCACAGATCACCCCAGTAAAACACGTTGTAGACCAAATCCCATGAGGAATGCTGTAACACCCCTGACAACTCAAGCAATCCTATCTAGTCAGCGCGCTGGTATATGTCACATGACCGTGTCGCTACACTGAAACGACGGTTAAAGTGGACGCTACGACAGGCAAAGTAAATACTTTAAAGGCTATGATTTTTTTTTTTTTTAAACGGTTACAGACTGGAATTACAAGCTACAGTACTCTGCTCACCATGATTCACATTTTGTTATCTTGTTGTTACCTTTATTAAATCGTTAATGTTATTTCCCAACCCAGGAAAAAAAAAAAAAAAAAAAGATAGTTATTATCACTGACTCAGATTTAGCACGTAGCATGTTGACATCGCTTTTTTCATGTCTTTAATGTGATTTATAAAATGTACCGGTAATTTTTATTTTAACTGTGTGGTGCTTGTTTGTAACTTACAGTACCGAGTGCAGCAACGGCCTGGGGTCCAAACCGACGATTAAACAATGATTTAAAAATTAAAATTAAAAAAAAAATCAAACTGCTACTGATGTTGGCTTGTCAGCTCTATGCAACCGGCACGGCAAAGCAACATATTATTTATTTATTTATTTATTTTTTAAATAAGGAACCATGATTTCAATTAACATTTGCAATTCAAACAAAACTGAAACTTTAATGCGCTTTTATTCATTTTTCAATGAAGAGGATATAGCCAGAATACTGGATGCAGAATGCCACAAATTGGGTAATGTACTTATAATTCTACTTTGACTCACAATCTCATTATTATTATTATTATTATTATTATTATTATTATTATTATTATTATTATTATTATTATTAGTGCTAGTAGTGATAAATACTGTAATAATAAAGATAATCAAAGAATAAAACAGTTCTAATATTATTAATAATTTAACTAATGCATTTATCCAAGGTGACTTCCTTAACTTACTCCTGCAGTTTATATTGTTCATTTTGGATTGTCCTTTTACAATAGCGAAGAAAGGCTTTGGATCCAAACAGGGTTGTTATAGCGAAGGTGTACTGTGTTTAGTATTTGACTTATATGCTTAATACACGACACTTGCACATTTTAATATATATAATGCATGCACATTTATTATGTCTTTTTAGTTATTTTTTACCTCCCACAGTGTTCAACATTTAACAGAGGGTATAAAGAAGTTTGGACAGAATCCAGTATCATCCCTTACAAAAAAGTAATATACTGCAAGTATACTTGTGCCAAAATTATCTTGTTTTAGTATACTATTGGTACCATTATACTATCCTATTTTGGCACAAGTGTACTTGCAGTATACAACTTTGTATATTCTTTTTTAAACAATGCAACATCGTTCTCAAATACTGGGCATTTCTTAGATTGTATCTTACTTCTCTTCTGCATACCTGCATTGTCTCTTGCTAGATATGCACCTCCAGATTCTGACAAATACTTTTAGAAAACCAGGAGCAACTTCTGCTCTAGATCAAAAAGCTATAATGCTCTGCAGCTGCCTGCCTATGTGGATAACTATTAAAAAACTAGTAGAAACTAACTAAAAAACAAGTCTGGGAAAAAGAAATGGAAGTCTGGAAAAAGTATGGAACTTTGATGTTGAAAAAGTGCATGAGCCCTGAGATACTGTACCTATATTGAGTAGAGTGTACTTTGTACAAACCACAAGTCCATAGGTCAGTTATGGGCAACTTGACATTTTTTTGGACAACTAAATGTCGACAATGGACTGTCCGGAGGACAAGTACCATTACCAAAATTTTGCGAGCCCTGTGTCCATACAGGCCAGCTTTGTGTAGCGACCGGCTTATTGTTGATGTGTGAACATTGACTCACATCTCAGACAGAGAACTTGAGATCTCTCAAGGTTATTGTTGGCATCAGAGTAACATCCTGGACCAGTTTCCTGCTTGCCCAGTTGCTCACTTTGGGAGGGCGACCTGATCTGGGTAGTGTCTGGGTCCATTTCTTACTGTGCTGAGAGGGATACTCAGCGCCTTTAGAATTTCCTTCTCCTGCTCTGTGCCTCTCTACCACTTTATCCCAGACTTGTTTCAAAAGCTCCTTGGTCTTCATGGTTGCTTTGTTTGATCACTATGTGAGTTGCAGCTTGAAAGTCTTTGTATACCAGAGGGAAATGATCTACAAGTTAAACCACTTTGAGTACACACAGGCTGAAACCATTTCACAAATGTTGTGACTTTTCAAACAAATCATTTGTACCTGAGATGATTTAGGGCTAAAGTAGCAAACAAGCTGAATACTTACGCAACTGCAATTAATCTGTTTTGCTTTGTAAATCTTACTTATTTATATTCTATATGCATTTTTTATTTTATTGTTATCATGTGGAGTTACACCTCATAAACGAGCAATTTTTTCGTGCACATCAAAAACATTGTCAGAGCAGAAGGAAGCAAGTTTTCTTCCAGGACAACCTTGTACTTGGCTTGATTCATGCCAAAGCTGCCCGATTCCAGCCTTGCTGAAGCACCCCCAGATCATCACCGATCCTCCACCACATTTCACAGTGGGTGCGAGACACTGTGGCTTGTAGGCCTCTCCAGGTCTCC
This sequence comes from Polyodon spathula, assembly GCF_017654505.1. Lineage (NCBI taxonomy): Eukaryota > Metazoa > Chordata > Actinopteri > Acipenseriformes > Polyodontidae > Polyodon > Polyodon spathula. The sequence continues at coordinate 19,556,886 of NC_054550.1, forward strand.
GTCTAACCATTAGACGACCAGGTGTTGGGCAAAGCTGAAAATTGGACTCATCTGGGGGTGCTTCAGCAAGGCTGGAATCAGGCAGATTTGTCTTTGTGAAGGGTGCATGAATCAAGCCAAGTACAAGGTTGTCCTGGAAGAAAACTTGCTTCCTTCTGCTCTGACAATGTTCCCCAACTCTGAGGATTGGTTTTTCCAGCAGGACAATGCTCCATGCCACACAGCCAGGTCAATCAAGGTGTGGATGGAGGACCACCAGATCAAGACCCTGTCATGGCTAGCCCAATCTCCAGACCTGAACCCCATTGAAAACCTCTGGAATGTGATCAAGAGGAAGATGGATGGTCACAAGCCATCAAACAAAGACGAGCTGCTTGATGGTCACAAGCCATCAAACAAAGCCGAGCTGCTTGAATTTTTGCGCCAGGAGTGGCATAAAGTCACCCAACATCAATGTGAAAGACTGGTGGAGAGCATGCCAAGACGCATGAAAGCTGTGCTTGAAAATCAGGGTTATTCCACCAAACATTGATTTCTGAACTCTTCCTAAGTTAAAACATTAGTATTGTGTTGCTTAAAAATGAATATGAACTTATTTTCTTTGCATTATTCGAGGTCTGACAACACTGGATCTTTTTTGTTATTTTGACCAGTTGTCATTTTCTGCAAATAAATGCTCTAAATGACAATATTTTTATTTGGAATTTGGGAGAAATGTTGTCAGTAGTTTATAGAATAAAACAAAAATGTTCATTTTACCCAAACACATACGTATAAATAGTAAAACCAGAGAAACTGATAATTTTGCAGTGGTCTCTTAATTTTTTTCAGGTGTGTGTGTGTGTGTGTGTGTGTGTGTGTGTGTGTGTGTGTGTGTGTGTGTGTGTGTGTGTGTGTGTGTGTGTGTGTGTGTGTGTGTGTGTGTGTGTGTGTGTGTGTGTGTGTGTGTGTGTGTGTGTGTGTGTGTGTGTGTGTGTGTGTGTGTGTGTGTGTGTGTGTAGTAGTGTGCACATTTTTTATTTAGATCTCCCAGAGTGTAGATTATTAAAATAGAACCAATTATTTGATTTTATGTCAAGTAGACAATGTTTTGTGACCTCGATTACTATTTTATTTTCTTTCAATTAGTGAAATAAACAAAGCTGTTGTTGGTCCTTTTGTACGCAGTCGAGTCAACTGTTTCAACTTTGAAAATGGCAGATACTACAAAAACATCAGTAGTTTGGAGGTATTTTGTTTTGGAGGACACCTAAAAAAAAGTTAAGTGTCAGCTTTACAAGAAAACTCTTGCATATAATCAATCAACTTCGGCCTTGCTTAAACATTTAAAACATATAATTCCAAAGAAAGCAGAGGACAAGATACGCTGGTGTGTTTATATTTGTTAAATTAAAGATGCAGTTGTAGTCAACAATTATATATCTAAAGGCCTATGTGATTTCTTTTGATCAGTTTGTAAAGTAATTTGGTCCACTTAAGCTTCATACGTGTTTTTTAAATTTGTGTTGAGACCTGAATGCAACGGGGTCGGAGATATTATTAAATCAATGTAACAAAGTATTTCGGAATGCATTCATCAGAAACGTTGAATATTAAAACAGGTTAATTCTTTATTTCAATATGCTGATACATGGATAAATAAGACTTTATAAGCTGGTCTCGTGGCGTCCTTTACCGTACTCTATACATAGGGTGATAACTTTAAACACCTTGATCGTTTTAGAATGTTGCATCTGGGGTTTCTAGTGGACCCTCTAAAAGCGAAGCTTCCACTGTCAACACCTCCGCCCAGCAAGAAGCTAACACAGCAAGGCATTCGCACTTATTTGACAAAAACACCTTGTGCAGGTAAGTAAGTTTAAAACACATTGCAGTCAAATTAAAACATTTTTTAACTGCATAAAGAATTACAATTTGAGTCCTTTATTTACCAGTATTTCATTTTAAGGTTGTCATTTTGTATTTGGTTGCTTACTATTTATTGCACTTTTTTGTTTCATAAGTGAATATTGTACTTGAACTAGTTATTATTTTGTGTCATTGAATTCTATAAGTTGGTTTGGATAAGGGTGTGTGTGCTAATAAATAAGTAAATGAATAAATAAAATCGCACAATACTTCAATTACACTGTGTAACAATTTTTTTTTTTTTTTTGTTCCTGGGCAGTATGTGTTATTTCCTAATTTCTTATGCCTCAAAAGTATAGAAAATGGCTATTATTCCCCACAAACTTTGCTTTTGTGACCAGGACAGTGATATTTCAAAATATCACTATTTCCAATGGGAAAATGGGCAAATGTGTGTCTTTTCGTTCACATAGTCAGAAAAAAACAACATATGAATCCAAATTAACATGTATTTATACTAAAGTAATACAAAGATGACTACAAAAGATTTAGAAGTGAGAAGTTTTTCTAGATTTAGAATTATACTGTATTTACAGTATAATTGTAAATCTCGAAAAACTACTCATTTTCAGGGGTGAGGCAGTAATTACATGTGAATAGAGAACTAATTTATTTAATTGTATTTTCTAGGCCATTCCATTTGTGTCACTCACCACTGACATGTGGACCTCAGTAGGTACAGACTCCTGTCTTGCAGTGACATGTCTGATGACTTCAAGATTATCTGCAAATTGCTGGATGTATACAGGTATATATTTTTTTTTTATTAAAAAAAAAAAAGTAGGCTTTGAAGAAAAATATAACATAATTTTGCGTTTGAATTTGCCATTTTTATGCCATTAGCTTTTAGACTGATAATGTTAAAATAATAAATACACAATAAGTGTATTTTTAATTCTAAATATTTAAAGTTTCAGTTCTAAGAAGTTTATTGTATTTTTTTTCAGTGTGATTCTATTCAGTGTGATTCTATTAACTTTTTTCAGGTTTGTGGAACGACACAGTGCAGATGCTATTGCTACATGTCTGGACAGTATTATTCTAGAATGGGGGTTATCTGGTGAAATCAAGTGCATTACTACCGACAATGGGCCAAACATGATTTTAGCAGTCAAAAAACGGAACCTTTGGCATATGCCATGTTTTGTCCGCACTCTGAATTTAATTGTGAAAGGTAGCTTGGCTGCAGTTCCAGAACTTGCTGAAGTAAGAGACAAGTCAGAAGAATTGTTGGCTTTTTTGGTCAAACACAGTTGCAAAGGAGAAGCTTGCAAGTTTACAGCGAGACCAGAAAAGTAGGGAACTGAAGCTAATGCAAGAGGTTGAGACAAGATGGAACTCCACATTTCTAAGGTTGGAACGATTTGTGACGCTGAAGGAATCCCTTTCAGCAGCAGTAGTTACACTAGAGGCATCCCTTCCCACTATCTTTCCACAGGACTGGGCAGCAATGGAAGATGCAATAAAGGTAAATCTGACCTCTTTATTATTTTCTATTTAAACAATTTACATTTACTTTAGGATGAATAAAACATCACTTTCAATAAAAGTGACTCTTAACAAACTAATTGTTATATAAAAGTGAAATTATAAATCATTAATAATGATTACTAATGTTAAACCTGAAGAGGAAAGTAATGTTTATACATGATTTCCACTCATTTCTTATATGCAGGTATTGACACCATTTCTGTTTATAACTGAGGAGATTTCGGATGAGCAGAATGTAACTGCCTCCAAGGTGATCATTTTGGTCCAAAATCTACAGAGAAATACTGTGACAATGTGCCAACAATTCCAAAAAGGTTCCATTGGTCACAGTATATCTGATGCACTGAATATGTGCCTTGGCAAGTGATGTGGCAGCTATGAAAGCACAAGGTACAGTACAAACTCCTTCTGCTATTCTTATTAGAAAAAATAAGAAATTATAAAGTAATTGTCTGAGAATGTGTTTTTTTATACTTGGCATAAGTAATTATTCCTGTTTCCAAAATGGATGCAATGGCACTCATAAACAGTTATGTAGTTTCCTACATTTGACTTCTTCTTTTGTGTTCATAGTTATTCTAAATCCATTTGTAGATTCCTTGCTGCGGCCATGCTGTTGGACAGATTTAAAAAACTTGCCTTTGGAAACGAGGAAAATGCCGAAATGGCGATAAGGGCACTGACCAATGAAGCAAACCAGTTCCAGCTTCCAGAAGCCTCTGGTCCTCCAGCTGCTGCTGAAACAGCACCATGATCATGGAAGCACCATGGAAGCCCTGATGTTTGGGCAGAGTTTGATTCCAAGGTAAGGAAAAGTTAATTGTGACCCTATTGAGTTCATACTTTTCATCTGAATTAGTTAACTGTCAGATTTTATCTACTATAGTCAAAGGATTGGTAATTCCAGATTGCAATATTGTACCTTTCTTTGTGTCTTTTTTTCACAATCTTAAAACTGAATTTGCTTAATACCATCTTTTGCTCATTATTTGAATTTGAAATAAAAAATAATAACCTGTTCCTTTTTCTAATATTACAAGTGACACAGCAACATCCAAATTTAGATGTTGTGTCTGAAGTCAGAATGTTCCTGAGACTCCCCAGTACCCTGAGGAGATCATGTCCACTTGACTTTTGGAAGTCTCAAGGTACAAAATTTAGCATTTTAGTTAAACTTTGTAAGAAATATCTGTGCACCCCTGCAACTTCTGTTCCAAGTGAAAGGGTCTTTTCTAAGTTGGGCCAGCTTATTTAAAAAAAAAAAAAAAAAAAAAAAAAAACACTCCTCTCTAGGAGCAAAACAAGTTGTGGCACTGTTTCAGCACCACAGTTGCACCAGTTAATATGTCATTGTATAAATGGGTCAAATTCTATTAAACAAATGTATAAAAGTTGCTCTGTGTAAGGGGGATTAGAGCTTGTTATTGTTTATTTTAGTTTTTAGTTTCTAAATAATTTATTGGTTTTATTATTTATTTTAGTTTTTGTAAATAGTTTATATATATATATATATATATATATATATATATATATATATATATATATATATATATATATATATATATATATATATATATAAAATAATATACTTGTTTACAGAAAAGTGTACAGGAATGTCTTTTTTTAATGGAATGGAATCGGAATTGGGTGGAATGGCTTTTTATAGAATCTGAATCGGCTGGAATAGCTTTTGGGAATCGACTCCTGGGATCAATTCCACCAGTTCTCAAAATTAGAATCGATTCTGGAATTGACTCCAAAAAAATTGGAATCGAACAGCACTACTTTCAATACTTTTGCTGATTATTTAATTATTTAATTAACTTATTTATTATTGAATTGTTTTTATTAGGTCTACACAGAATGCAACAGACTTAAAAACTTCCAGCTTCATCTTTTCACTTCTTAGGATGCATTTTTTTAACAAGAGGTTTAGGTTGGGTATACCGGTTTGCGTATGCCCGCTAGTACAAGCACCAGCACCTTTTTAATCAACAAACTGGTTCAGAAATCTGGAAAGAAAAAAGATCTGTTGTGTCGTAACTGTTGATTTATGTTACCATATATACCTTAATAAGGGACCAGCTCACGAAAATGCCACCGACTTTGTTTCGGTTCAGTTGTATCTTTTTTTCGGTATTGTTCAGTTTGGAATTTTATGCAAATGTTAGTTTCGGTTTGGCAAAATTGTAGTTGAAATTAATAAATTGATAATTTCCAATTTAAGTACCTTTGCTGGTGTCCAAGATCTTCCAATAACCCAGCTGTATATTTCTGTAGATCACTTCTTTCCATCTGTGTGACTTTCTTTAATTCACTACGGATGAAATACCACAGCTCCGTCACGCCGTTGGCAATTCTGCGCCGTAAAATCTCTTGATTTTTTCCAGGACCTGCCAAAAAGAAAGAAAAAAAAAAAGATTTAAGCAATAAATAAACATTGAAATGCAACCACAGAAGAGTGTGTCAATGGTGGGTTAGTAATTATAATTGGAGGTGAGTGTTGCAGGGGGACAGGTTAATAGTTACACTCTGGTGTGCCTGGTGTACTTGGAGGGTTAGACATGATTCTGAGAGTTCTAGAGGCCACAGGGATAGAATGACTTATTATCCAGGATATAAACTTAAACAGAAAACAATACATACCTAAGCAACATAAATACATGTATTAAGATAAGTCTTATTTCCTATTGTAGTGGGTCTGGGGCCAAGCACATAAGGTGATTGTTTATTGTAAATATGAGTGTTGTGATGGTAGAAATAAATAATAGTGGGATTCGTTTTTAACACTCTGTGTGAAGCAGCCTGCCTGCTGTGTTTATCAGCGTGTGTGTGATTATCAGCTGCGAGCTGCTAATCAGCAGGTGGGTGTGGTGCAGCAGAGCACCAGGAATAAAAGGGTCCCGATTATACAGATCAGGGCTGCTGTTAGTCATAGAGGTCTGAGCGCTGCTCCTGCCCAAACATTGGTCTGTCTGTGCTGCTGAAACGACTGGGTTCTGGAAATGAAGCGACCCCCTAATGGAACTCTAATGGAGACCAAGCATATATCCAAGGTTGGAGTTGGGTGAACTGCCTGAGCAACAGGAATTTAGTTTCAAGATAGAAGATTCCACCCAGTATAGCAGACAGGTGTGGAAGAGGGACCTCCATTTTGTTAGTGGAGTAGCGCACGCCATTTTCATGGCAACTTTATTTGGATTTTTTTTTGTACAGTGTTTATTTTTGCTTTTTGTACGCTGGAAGTATGTTCCCCGTGCGCTACCATTGTTGGTAGCGTCACGTGGGAGGAAGCTGTTTGTGTAAATAAAGCAGTACTCGAGGGAATGCCGCAAAGTGCTAGTGGTATTCAGACACAACGTGTGGGTTGAGACTCTGGACTGACCGTCTCCAGCCTGCTTCCTGAAGTTCTCGATCTGCTCTTTGGCCTTAATGAGCTGCTCTTCCAGCGCCCGTACTCTTCCTGCCGAGGCAGGGCCCTGATCAATGGGACCTTCAGGGATTCTGCAAGAGAAGAAACATACAGATTAGAACACAATGTTCCTTCAGTAGAATTCTGCATTCTCAGTGGTCCATCAGTTTTCTAAGCTGTTCCAATATCCAACACAATGTCAGGATTAGGAACTATGTGCTAACCACGTATCACTGCGCCACCATAACCAAAGAAAGCACCTGTCAAAATACCTGCTGTCACGGAGTTGTCTTGTCATATCTTCCAGTTTATATCAGTTTGCACTATGAACCAGTTTGATATTTTAAACGCTGTTTTGGTATTCTATTTGTAGTACGTACCATTTTTTGTAACTTCGGACGGATGCAGTTGTCAGACATTCAGTTTTATTTTACTCCTTTAAGTTGGTATCAGCTGTCGTTTTGTGAAATTGACTCCATTTTTAACTGGATATTTTAATATTTTTCGACAGTATTACATTAGTACATGTGATATCTTAACCATCCAACTCTTGCCTTTCTTGACTCTTGTCTCCTTTACTACCGCGCACTCACTTTACAGTGACAAAAAAAAAAAACTCGAAATGACATTAATTGGACAAATGGCATAAATTGGACTGTTAAATACTTAAATGACTGGCTTTCTGAAAAACAAAAAAAATCTATTTCACTTTAAATTAATTACTTAATAATTAATAATCTTCATCCCAACAAAGCATCTTAAACTCTTGTTTGGTATACGCTAGAGCCAATGGGAGTGAATTACCTAGCAACAATGTTACTTAGAACATGCAGAAAGGCAGGCACATCGCAGAACAGGGTTTTAGCTGTCAGAACAGAGGGCAGACCAGCAAGCTCTCATTTACGTGAGGATCATCTAAAACTTGAAAATTTCAATGGAAGCTCCTGAGAATATTAAAACTTTGATTTGGAAAGAGCACGTGGGTGCTAAAAGAAAAATTAAAGAACTTTTAAACAGCAAAACTGTAAATAGTTATGATGGTGATAGCTACCCGCAGAGACATTGGTAGATTTTCTACAACACTGATTTTCACGTCAACGGGGGATTTTCAAAAGAAAACATTTTATGGTAAGCTTGTTTTTATGTTTATTTCTACTACCATTATTTATACTGTGTACTGCTTTGCATGTTAACTTTGTTTTCTGAAATAGTTACACTGGAAAATAATTTAATTTTGTTGATGCAATATGTAAAAACGCAGATGTCACAGTTGAAAACGCAGATTTTGAGATGGTATGCTTTTTACAAATGCACATTTTTTTATTGTCTTATTTAGTGGTCGCCAATTATTTTTATTGTTTTCTCCCCAATTTAGTAATGTCCAATTAATTTTGTGCTGTGCTGACTCGGGATGGGCGAAGATGAACACACGCTGTCCTCCGAAGTGTTTGCCGTCAGCCAAACACTTCTTTACACACTACAGACTCACCATGCAGCCACCCAGAGCTACAGCGTCGGAGGACAACACAGCCCTGGGCAGCTTACAGGCAAGCCCAGCTAGACCACAGGGGTCGCTGGTGTGTGGTGAGCCAAGGACATCCTGGCCAACCTAGCCCTCCCTCCTCCCGGGTGGTGCTCGGCCAATTGAACGCCACCCCCCTGGGAGCTTCCATCCTCGGTCGGCAAAGGACTCAAACCGGCGACGTCCAGTCTATAGGCACATCCTGCACTCCACGCAGAGCGCCTTTACTGGATGCGCCAATCGGGAGCCACAAATGCACATTTTTAAAGGCTTGCGCGACCTCTGCATCTCATTGCTTAAATAACCTTCTGATGTGCGCTTAACCATTCGGAACCATGACTTCTACATTTAACACATTTTTTATCTCCAAGACTCATCAGACTGAAGCAATATCTTATTGTAGTAACGTATTGCAAGCTTATTGTAATGAATCCCACTGCTTTTATATATAAGCTTATCATCTTTTCAACCACGCATCTAATGATCCACACGGTGATATCTGTTTACTTGAAGTACCACTTTCATAGCCTATTGTCACTCCTGGAATAATCCACCAACAACACGTTATATTGGAGAGGGCATTGGCAATGTTCATAGCCATTCTTCTCAAACGTGTTGCAACCCCCTTCAAAATGACTTTTGTCATGTATATTTTCTAACAAATAAACAGTATTTAAATCTGTTTAGCTCTGTGGTGAATAAACAGGAAATATATAAATAATGGTAATGATGTGGTCTGCTAATGGTTCTGTTACAGAATCTTCTGGGGAATATAATGGGACCCTAATGACAAGCATTAAACTATTAATATACTGGGGAATTATTTAACTAACACATGGCAGTAATGACTCAGAAAGACATAAATAGGGCAATTGTAGAGTGCATAGCTCAAGAGAATAGCTTGCTTTACACGTTGAAAAGTTAAAATGTTCCTAATTAACAGTCATCTTTATTTTAATCTTGTTAAAAAAATAGTTTTAAACAATGCACTGTCATACTTCTAATTATCTTGACTGTTCCCTTGTTACTTGAAATTTTAACTATTTTAAGTTTGAGGCTTTAAAACCAAAGTGTTTTTACATTTTCTGCATGGCAAAGGAGGAAAGGAGGAGGAAATGGGAGAGGAGAAGTATGACAACATCTTGACAACTAAACAGCTGTGCTTCCTTTTTTGTTACAGGGTTTATGCATGTTCAGATTCAAGGTTCTGTTAATTTGGCTGTTCCAAATTGTGGAATTTGCAGGCCCCCACGGAATTTGCAGTCTTCTACAGATTTGTCATATTCTGCAGCTACATGGTCATCATAATGACTATACAAAGACTGCTAAAGTGACCTGAAATATATAACTCAGTTGTTCAGTTCTAGTTTTGTTAAATTAACAGATGTTTTGTTTCCTTCAAAAAATAGTTATTTAAAGACTGGAGTTAAGGCTTTGAAAATGTGGCCCAATAAAAAGTTTCGTGTGGTGTCATGGGAAGTTTTTGTTTGACAGTTTCTAAAGATTTTACTGCAAAAAATGTTTGCTATATGAAATTGGAAGTGCTTACCCCATAGATTGTTTGATATGATTATGTTTACTTGATTTACATTTGTATAAGCCATTATTAACACAAATACTAAACACAGAAGTTGCTCCACAGAACACTCTGCAGATATTTACTGAAAATGTCTGCATTTTTTTGCACACTTTCCCACAGATTTGGACTCCCTTTGCACATGACACCTTCATTTAATAAAACGGCCTTCCTGACAGTATGCTGCATGTCATTTTCAGAAAACAGATCTGATAGTGTGTGCTTGATTGGCAGGTGCTTCCATGTCCTGAGATTACTGATGTCTCACAAGGATCTCAAATTGAGGAATGTACTGTATCTCTCTTGAACAACTTAAACACCTTACAGCCTCGTCGAGTGGCCCTGCACCCTGCTGACAGGGTAACAGCACCCAGCACCCTACTGACCGAGTAACAGCACACTCATCTTTTGTCCAACCTCTTGTGTTCATTATGTACTAATAAAACAGCTTTACTTCCCTCCAGTGTACTAACTAATAGACTTGTCAAGCTCATTGTTCCCAGAGTTCCCTATGATCGCCTATTCAATTCAATTCAACTACAATATTCCATGCTGCTGCCAAGCTGTCTGTAAGCGATTGAATTGAGGTGACTTTGTAGATCATGTTCCACCTGTGTATTTCACTGATCATATTTCTGTTATCAAGATTAAACTACTACAGAATGCACACTTTACATATCAAGTTACTAAACAGTGATTGCTGTTTTTTCTAACATGATCCTTATTAAGTCAACTGATATTTTTTTGTGAATGGAAAAAGACTTACAAAATAAATAAATAGTCTAGACCAGAGAGCTACCAACATGTAAGCATGTATTTTTCCATGCTAGGATGAACATGTTTGAATATTCTTTGACTATGTGTATATATATATATATATATATATATATATATATATATATATATATATATATATATATATATAATTTAGAATGCCCAGTTGCTTTTCTCCCCATCGCAGCAATTTCCACATGCCCCAGGTCCCGATGCTCCCACTGTTAAAGTATGCCATTTTCAAGTTTCATTACAATAGTGTAAGTATAAGGCGTTCTATAGATGTATTAAAAAATGTAAGAACATCAGGCAAATAGCCTCCATACACTGCTCTGAATCTGATAGACCGAGCTGTACTTTCAAAGTGTTTACTCCACTCTGTAATTAACAGAGAATAAAAATCATGTTACCGAATCAGGTTACCAAATGAGACAGACAATGTGAGGGTGCTTGGGAGACATCATATTGTATTACCCTATTGTTGGTTCTTCATTTTTCATATTAATAGGTGTTTTTCTCCATGCAAAAATATGAGATAATGAAAGACTGGAGTTAACGCCTTGAAAATATAACCCACTATACTGTATAACTTATACTAAGTAGGTCCTGAGCAAGGTCTGTGATCATTGGACTAGAAGCTCTCTAGATATGTACACAACTTTAAACTGATCTGTTTAATTCATTTTAATGTTTTGGACATCAGGTCGCTTTAATAAGCTACAATCTGCAATCGTTTTCATTTGCTACGCTTTACAATGTCTGTCAATAATTTCCCTCTATTTACCTGGGAATATTCAGGAAACAAATTTGTTGTACTGTGATTTTGAACCGTCTTTTCATGCTTTTGATTATTTCAGAGGAATCACCAGGCATCCTTCATCCCTGTGCTACATACATCAGTATGTAGCACTTTTGTATGGAGCATACAAAAGGGGGCTTGGCCCAGGGTTCTGCTCCTGCTGGCAAGGTACTGTGAGAGAGAGCGAGAGAGAGCGAGCAAGCAAGCGAAAACGAAAACAAACAACGAACGGAAAAACAAAGCAAGGGAGTTGAAAGACAGGTTGTCTGTGTTCTGGGCTGACCTGTTAATCCCGTCTCCTTTTTGTATTTTATAGAGCACTAACAGGACGCTCCGGGAGTACGTCGGAGGAGCGACAACCCAGAAGATCTGGGGTTATTATCCCCCATGTTTTTCCCGTTCCCAGACTCACAGAAGGAAGACAGATTGTTTTTCTGTTTATTATTTGGGACTGCAAACCCCCGTTTCTCTTTGCTTTGTCGGGTTACACATCGTTGTGTATCCCGGCGGCTCTATTGTTTATTATTATTATTATTATTATTATTATTATTATTATTATTATTATTATTATTATTTGTTTAAATGCGTATTTGGTGACCTGTTTTTTTTGGAAATAAAACCAAGAGCATTAATTGGAATTACACCACACGTTCATCCTGTCACACATGGCGTCAGAAGAGGGAATGGATCCAGCGGGCCCCGTGATGGTGGCCCCGAAGGCCCGGGCCCAGAAAATGACGGCGGAGGATGTCCCGGAAGCCTACCTTGTGGCCTTTGAGCGACTGGCCACCACTGCAGCATGGCCCCGGGAGTACTGGGTGAGCCAACTTGGCCCCTGCTTAATTGGGGAAGCTCAAGCAGCGTACTGGGCCATGACAGACGACGACGCTGCCCAGTACGACCTGGTGAAACAGGCTATCCTCCGCCCTCTTACCATCACGGGGGAGACTCACCGGGTCAGGTTCCGAGAGTTCCGGCAGCCACCGAACACCCGGCCCAGGGTGGTGGCCCAGCGGTTATGCGACCACATGGCGCAATGGCTGAACACTACCCAGAAGACCGGGGTTCAGATGGGGGAGGCCATTGTTATGGAGCAGTTCTGCCATGTGGTCGGGGCTGAAACGCAGGCCTGGATTTGCCGGCACAACCCCGCTACCCTGGACCAGGCCGTGGCGTTGGACGAAAATTTTGAGGACGCCCTTATGTCTTCCCAATCCACCCTGATGAACTGCCCTTCCCCAGGGACCACCATCAAAACACCCCCCGGACCAACACCTGCCAGATCACCGACCCCGTCGGGCCATCCGGCCCCCTTGCCATGGCGGCAGAGGTTGGCCCCCAGCTGGGGTAGAATGGTTTCCCTCGCCCCTCTGTCATACCAACAGCGGGACAAATATGTACCGGCCCTGACCTCTGCCCCACCAGTCTGTTTTAGGTGCCAGCAGCCGGGACACATTGCCAGGTACTGCCCGGCAGCTATGGAGTGCGACGTGGCTGCGTGTCACCTGGCATCAGAGATAGGTAGGAAACGGGGAAATGGTCGGGAGGGCCCGTGTATGGTTGATGTTATGCTGGGGAATGTGAAGACCCACGCGTTAGTGGACACGGTGTGAGCAAACGTTGTGTCGTGGCAGCCACAAGGTCAGGTGGCGATCTCTTGTATCCATGGAGACACGGCGACATACCCCACCCTAAAAGTATATTTAGCGGTAGGCCCGATAAAGCGCCACCTGGTAGTATGGGTGGTGGAAAAATTACCACATCCAATTATTCTGGGTCAAGACTGGCCGCAATATAAGGATTTGGTAAAAATATCGACAGCCTCGACCACGCGTGTAGACATGGCAGACCCCCGAGGAAAGGAAGTAATTGGCACCATTTTTCCTTTCCATGCAGAACTGTTTTCTCCACTTTTTCATCCTAGGAAAACACACAAGGAGAGACGGAGGGAAAAGTGGGAAGGTGCCTTCAGACACGGTTTGGGCCTGACGGGGGAAGGGTCTGATGGTCCCAAATGGCAATCGAAGGGATTGGGAACACAGTGTGACCGGGCGGGCGAGGTTACTGGACCCTTGAGGGTGGAGACTGCTCCAGCCCCTGTCAGTATCCCGGATGTGTGGGCCTCATGCGCAGACCTAGTGTGGGAGCAGAACAACGACCCCACACTGCTGCACGCTTGGGAACAGGCTCGGTCTATTGAGGGTAAGGATGTTGACAGCATCAGGACGTTGGTATATCCCCACTTTGTTGTAGAGGGGCACTTACTATATAGGGTAAATCTAGCCCCGGGCACAGGACAGCCTGTCAAACAGTTGATGGTTCCCCCGTCCTGTCAACCCGAGGTCATGAGGCTGGCGCATGACGTTCCCTTTGCAGGAAACTTGGTGTTGACAAGACGAGGGACCGAATACTGGCTTGATTTTATTGGGTAGGACTCTACACCGAGGTGGCGAAATATGTAGCTACATGCCCGGAATGCCAGAGAGTAGCGCCGGGTCGAGTGCGACACGCCCCTTTGGTCCCACTGCCTATTATCTCCACTACCTTCGAACGCGTTGCAATGGAAATAGTTGGGCTGGTGCTGCCTTCTGATTCCAGGTACACGCACATATTAGTAATGGTGGATTATGCAACGCGGTACCCGGAAGCAGTTCCTTTGCGTTCCACTAGTGCCACTGCAATTGCGAAAGAGTTAAGTCAGATTATGGCTAGAGTAGGGATTCCCAAAGAAATATTAACTGATCACGGAACGAACTTCTTATCAAAAACACTACAGCAGGTGTACAAAATTCTAAAGATACGTCCCATCAGGACGTCTGTTTATCATCCCCAAATGGACAGTTTGGTGGAACGTTTTAACCAAACATTGAAGCAAATGCTGAGACTGTTTGTGAGTCAGGAGCAGAAACATTGGGCTACTCTTCCTTACTTACTCTTCGCTGTGAGGGAGGTGCCTCAGAGCTCAACAGGATTTTCCCCCTTTGAGTTTTTATATGGCCGGCAGCCACGGGGCATCCTCGACCTGTTGAGAGAAGGTTGGGAAGAACATAAAAGCTCCTCTAAAAATGTAGTCCAGCATGTGCTCCTACTAATGGGAACATCTTGATTTAATTGGTCGCTTAGCTCAAGACAATCTTAGATCGGCTCAACATCGGCAACAGCAGCATTACAATACTAATGCATGAATTCTAACCTTTCGACCATGAGATAAAGTAATGCTGCTTCTTCCATCTTTGGAATCGAAACTGTGTGCTAAATGGCAGGGGCCGTATGAGGCGATACGGGCCGCAGGACTAGTAAATTATGAAATTAGGCAACCCGACCGCCGAAACAAAACAGAAATTTACCATATCAACTTATTAAAGCCCTGGAAGGCAAGGGAGGTCTTATTCATAGCCCCAGGCGAGATGGAGGATGACCTAGGACCCTGCATAGAGGCCCCTAGCCCCAGTCCAATTTCAATGGGGGAACAGTTACTTCCGGATCAGCAGGTGGAATTGCGTAAGTTGATCGGGAAATTTGGGAATGTGTTTTCTGAAGTGCCCGGCAGAACTAACCTTACCAAATATGCTGTTATTACTCCGCCAGGGAACATTGTTCGGGAGAGGCCCTACCAGATCCCAGAAAGCCGGTGGAGTGGCGTCCAGAACGAGGTGAGGGCGATGCTCGAACTTGGGGTCATTGAGCCTTCCAGAAGCGAGTGGTACAGTCCCATTGTTATAGTGGCTAAGAAGGATGGCACTAATCGCTTCTGTGTTGACTTTCAAAAGGTCAATGCTATCGCCAAGTTCGACGCCTACCCCATGCCTCGGATCAACGAACTCCTCAACTGACTGGGGACGGCCAGGTTTATCTCAACTCTGGACCTGACAAAGGGATATTGGCAGATCTCTTTGACCCGCGATTCATGTAAAAAAACTGCATTTTCAACTCCAGATGGACTGTTCCATTTTAAAACCATGTCGTTTGGGCTACATGGTGCGCCCGCCGCCTTTCAAAGACTGATGGACGAGGTGTTACATCCCCATCGTGAGTATGCAGCAGTGTATATTGACGATGTGGTTATATATATATATAGCTCCACCTGGAGAGAACATGTAATTCGACTCACAGCCGTCCTTCAGTCTCTAAGGGCTGCCTGGCTGACAGCCAACCTGAGGAAATGTGCGTTTGCTAAATTAGAGACCCAGTACCTAGGATTTATCATGGGAAACGGACGGGTGAAACCCATGGCCACCAAGGTCCAGGCTTTGGTGGACGCGGCGGTCCCCAAAACCAAGTCCCAGATGAGGTCACTATTGGGATTGGCTGGTTATTACCGCCGCTTTATCCCTGAGTATGCCACCATGGTCAATCCCCTGGTAGACCTCACTAAGAAGTGTGCGCCAAATTTAGTGAAGTTGTCAGCAGAGTGTCAGGGAGCGTTTGAGACCATTAAACAAAAACTGTGCCAGGCTCCTGCGCTAATATCACCAGATTTTAGCAAGAGGTTTTTCCTCCATACCGAAGCGTCAGAAGTTGGTTTGGGGGCGGTCTTGTCCCAGAAAGTTGATGGGGTGGAGCACCCCATCCTCTACATCAGCAAAAACATGCTTCCTCGGGAGCGTAAATACTCGGTTGTGGAAAAAGAGTGCCTGGCTATTAAATGGGCTACCCACTCCCTCAGATATTACTTACCGGGACATTCATTTGATCTGGTCACGGACCACGCCCCACTCAGATGGTTAAGCACCATGAAGGATAGCAATGCTCGAATAACTCGGTGGTATTTGGCATTGCAGCCTATATGTATCATATGGTACATCATGCAGGGAAAGATCACCAAAATGCGGATTATTTTTCCCGGGAGGTGGGAGTAATGGGAAGGTTAGATTTGGCCGAGTGTTCCTTCGGCTCCACTCTGAACGGTGGGATATGTGACAAAGAAAGAATGAACTCTTGTTTTAGATCTCCCTCCCGAGCAGTGAGGGCGTTAGGGAGGAGAAGCAGTCATCCCCAGGGGAGGTGGAAGTCGGCCACCTGGAAAGGGGATGGCGCCGCGGTGCGCAACGTCATCGCCCAATCGGAAAGCGTGGTGGCACTCACGTATTGGTTGACGGTGGTTGCCCTCGCTGACCAATGGGAACGGGATGGAGCGCACAAAAGGGGGCGTAGCCCAGGGTTCTGCTCCTGCTGGCAATGTACTGTGAGAGAGAGAGAGAGAAAACGAGAACGGTTTTCATGCTTTTGATTATTTCAGAGGAATCACCAGGCATCCTTCATCCCTGTGCTACATACATCAGTATGTAGCACTTTTGTATGGAGCATACAAAAGGGGGCATGGCCCAGGGTTCTGCTCCTGCTGGCAAGGTACTGTGAGAGAGAGAGCGAGCGAGCGAAAACAAAAACGAAAACAAACGACGAACGGAGAAACAAAGCAAGGGAGTTGAAAGACGGGTTGTCTGTGTTCTGGGCTGACCTGTTAATCCCTTCTCCTTTTTGTATTTTACAGAGCACTAACGGGACACTCCGGGAGTGCTGGGTTTATTATCCCCCGTGTTTTTCCCGTTCCCAGACTCACGGAAGGAAGACGGATTGTTTTTCTGTTTATTATTTGGGACTGCAAACCCCCGTTTCTCTTTGCTTTGTCGGGTTACACATCGTTGTGTATCCCGGCGGCTCTATTGTTTATTATTATTATTATTATTATTTGTTTAAATGCATATTTGGTGACCTGGTTATTTTAAAAATAAAATAAAACCAAGCCCATTAATTGGAAAACTGGACTGGAGTCTGTTGTCTTACACCACACATTCATCCTGTCACAGGCAGTCATAGTTGACTCATTATTAAACATATTGTATACTTGATAGAGTTTCAATCAATTATCTGCCATGAGAATGCTGATACATGGCACTCCTGTGTGTATGTACCATTAGTTAAGGAACCATCTGTCAACAAGATATTGTATGTCACATCTATGTTGCAATGAGGCTCTAGCTGGAATAAATCAAAATAATAGTGGCTCTACAGTTACAATGGAGCTCGACTGACACCACATTTGATGGCATAATATTGTTAGTTTGACTTTAAAAGGAGATACATTGTGGGACGTTTTATACTGCCCTATTCTATTACTATTCTTTGGTGCTAGCCCCACACACTCAATGAACTCTATGAATGTAGAGAAAGTGTGGCTGGCAGAGTTGATAGGTTACAATGTCACGTTATTTGAATGGAAGGCTGTTCCGTCCTGGCACTTAAGATTCTGTCGGACACTATAAAGTAAGTGAGAAGTTGACAGTCCAGTTTGTTTTCATTCCCCAAAGTTGTAGAGCCCCACCCCCTCACCCCAACTGTAAACCTGTTTGCTGCAGTGTGATATCTTAATATATTTTTTAATTGTTTTGTTTTTGTCCAAAGGCATTACTAGTAATTTTTGAGAACAGAGAGCAATCCATGTTTAACAAAACCATTCTGCTTTAATCCTCCACCTTTGCACTTAAACCTGTATTACAAGTATGCTGTAGTGTTTTTAAAAAGACTGTACAGTGAAAGACCTAGCTGACATATTTAATAACCTCTAACTTGTGAGACATAAAAAATAAACGAGAGTTGAAGTGATTATGAGAGACTTTGTTTCAAATCTCAAATTACACATGAGCCTTCTTAACTGCAAAAGCATGACGCTATGTCACAATAAATTTGTATGCAGATAAATCACGCAACACTGAATCGGTCAAGGACAGTACACAACGGGGTGAGATAAAATGATTTGATGTTTTTGAATGTGAACGGGCAATCGTGTCTCATGTGATTTATCGGTTGCGTCAACAAACGGTGAACTCTCCTGAAGGAGAAGGCCTCAATTTCCACTCCATCAGCGGGCTCATGAAGCACAGCCAAGCCGGACACACAGGGAGCCGGCCAGGGCTGATGGACATACAGGAGATTAGGGCTGATGCAGCAGAGTTCAACGCTCCAAGTAGAGAGAAGGGTATCAGCAAACAGAGGGAGCACTGGCAATTAGGAAAAAAAATCGACTGAACAAAATTGGGATGTCACCACTGAAAGGCTTAATTAGCTGATCCGTAAAAGTGGTCATCTGGCTGAAGCAGGTTTTTAATGTGAGGAGAACATTAAAATACCAGGAGAACATGCCCCACAGGAGGGCTATGCCAAATCTAAATCAGGTAGACATGTCCTAATAAAGTGGCCAGGCACAAATGTATGTATTTATTTATCTGTTCATATTCAATTGTATTTGTACAGTACTGTGTGCTGCAGTCCATTATTTGTTCAATAATTCATGCTTAATATTTTAGTGCCGTTCTGGTAGCTTCAGATTTAGGCCTACAGTACTGATGGAAGGACAATGGAAGTGGGTCTGAGTGTTGTAAAGATGTCAGATTTCCAAGTACATTTAGAGAACGTTTTGGTGATGGGCTCAGACTTCTAACCGGTGCTGAATATTTCACCCAATATCCATCGTTTATTTATTATGTTTAGTATTTATTTAAAAAAAAAAACATTCAAAAGTGGCTAAAAAAATATTAGTGATACATTTCAGAGATGTTATGTTTACACACAATAATATCCAAGATGTATTTTAATTTAATATTGGTATTTATTGTTTTTATTACTGTACATATTATTGTTCCTATGGACTCTCATTATATTCTGGCAAGGACATTTCAATGTGACATTAACATGAGTGATATTAAGCGGGTTAAACTGTATTCAAATTCGACCTAACAAGTATATAAAAGCACAGCAATTTAAAAAAAGTTAAAACTCCATTCATTTAGTACACCAGGAATGGAAATAAGACTTCTATTGCATAGCAGATTCACCCATTCCAGGTTTTAGTCACAGTGTATAGGTAAAAAGCTCAGATGAGTCTCATTAAACGCACAGTAAAACCAGGAATGGAGCAAACTGTTATGCAATGGGAGTCTTATTGCCATCCCTGTATAACAGGAAAACACCTGGACAAAGCTGCATCCAATCAGCTTGACAGGTCCTATTAGAGTCACAGCTGTAAATGCAAAATCAGTAACACTAAATGATGCACATGTACAAATGTTTGACATTAAGACAGATAGACAGATGCTGCCACATACTCAGAGATTCTGATACTAACCAATTCTCATCCAAACTCAATAAGCAGTTCTTTACATATACATAAACACGTAAGAGGAACCTACAGACAGACCAGTTTCTGATTCTACTCCCCTCTCTCTATATAGAGTATATAAAACTCTAGTGTTTAACACATTCCTATACAAATACATGCACAAGTCCAGACGGTAATATTATTAAAAAACGGGAACATGCATTCATGCGTATTAGTCAAGTTTTAAAATATCTTTAACCAGTAACGGTTTATAAGCTTTAACATAAAAGAACTCAGAGTTATGTGAGAAAAATATGTTTAATTTGGGGATTAAATGTGACTTACATCTGTTCAAACAGTTCAAAGAAAACCATGTAGTCTAAAATGAAGCCAGAGAAGCAGATATCACAGAAATCCATTACTTACATAGAGATGCATGTACATCCATTACTTCAAACACATTCGTAAACGCTGAGGTGACAAAGTGTGGCAAAGTGCCCACCCTTGTGTATATAGTATATGTGCGGTGTTATTTATTGTATTATGATTTATTGTTTATAAGTGACGGTGAATAGCTGTGTGTTTTTGTTATTGTTTGACAGCATGGATGGGGTTAAAAGCCCCATCATAAAAACCCTGTGCCGAAAGTGACCATCCCCCTTGAGTTCATTTATTGATTAATTGTTGTTAATCCAGAGATGGTCACCTGTATAAAAAGCCTGTGAAAGGCTACTGCCCAGCCTGATTTGTATTGCTTAATGTTCGTGATTTTGTTTTGTTTGACTCTTTATTTTTACTCTGTGTGTTTATTTTTGTTCAAACCTTTTATTTTATTGTTTTGATAATAAATGGCCCCGCAGAGCCTTCTGCCCTGCAGCACTTGCCTCTGTGTTTGTTCCTGCATTTGGCCTGACGTCACCACTCAGAACTTTCTGTGACAGGAACTAACACCGACAATTACCTCACTTGACTGACAGTTAATGCTTCCAAAACAGAAAATGTAGCCTACTGACTTGCTGCAGAATATACAGTAATACCACATGTTACATGTTTTATGTGTAGAGGGTGTACTAACACAAAGCAACATTATCCTTTATCATTTTGCTAACACTTCCCTGTTTTCAGTGAAGGTAATCTCTCCAGCCACAACACTACAGATTCACTTCCTGTCCAGCAGGTACCCACACTCAGTACAGGACTTTATTGGCTGTTTTCACAGACCCTAATTAGCAAGAATCACGTACTATCTTCTGTTAGTGGTAATCTCAGTGTGTTAAAACAGTTTAGGTAGTGTTGCAATACCAGTTGTACAGGAAGTGTATTTATAATGTGGTGGCAGGATATATTAAGGGGTGACTGTTACTATAAGGAAACTAGTGTCACAGTTCCATTTGCCCCATGAAAGCAGTTTTTAAAACTCAATCACATTCTGTGGAAGGGCAGGGCCATGTCTGTAAATATTGTGGGGTGGTGATTTGGTGTTGGTTGGCATGGATGGGGTTAATTTCCTATCCCTGCCAAAATACATGTGAGAATGTGGCTGGAGCTAATTGAATAATTGATAATTAGGCTCCAGCCACATGCTATATAAAAGGGGGAAATTACTTTGTTTGGTGGAGGTGTTTTGGGGTGAGTGTTATGGTGTTTGGTTGATGTTACAAAGTTCAGTGAAGGCTCTGCCCAGCCTGAACAGTTTTGTTTAAACTTTTGTTTTGGCCCTTGTGCCACTTATTTTGTAAGGGTTTATTGTGTGTGAGATTTGTGTTTTGTTTGACCTTTTATTTTTGTTGATTAAACAGTGCAACAGCGCTTTCACTGCAGTTTTACTGTCTCTGAGTCTCTGTCCTCCCGGCTATCCTGCCACACATTCCAATATCAAACTGGGGCAACAGGCGTTTCCATCTGCAGTCAATAACACTATGTAACACAATTTTTGTTCCTGGGTAGTAAGTGTTATTTCCTAATTGCTGATGCCTCAAAAGTATAGAAAATGGCTACTATTCCCCACAAACTTTGCTTTTATGACCAGGACAGTGATATTTCAAAATATCACTATTTCCAATGGGAAAACAGGCAAATGTGTGTCTTTTCGTTCACATAAAGTCAGAAAAAACACAACATATGAATCCAAATTAACACGTATTTATACTAAAGCAATACAAAAATGACTACAAAAGATTTAGAAGTGAGTAGTTTTTTGAGATTTACGATTATACTGTAAATATAGTATAATTGTAAATCTTGAAAAACTGAAAAAAATGCAGAGGGAACCTACAGGAACTGTTGAATTTATCCTGAAATCATGTGAATCACTACAATTCAACACAGGTGGAGACCACCTAACTTAGTGTCTGATTTTGAAGGTGATTGGTTACACCTGAGCTAATTTTGGATTGCTATTACAAGGAGGGTGGACAATTATCCACCCAAACTATTTCACTATTTATTTTTTATTAATTTTCTATAAATTTCTAGAATATTTTTTTCATTTGGAAGTGGTTTGGTAGGGTGTGTAGATAAATTAAAAAAAAAAAAAAACTTTTAATTTCAGGCTGTAAGGCAACAAAAGGTGAAACTTTTGAAAGGGGGTGTAGACTTTCTATAGGCACTGTATATATATATATATATATATATATATATATATATATATATATATATATATATATATATATATATACACACACACACACATATTCTGCAGAAGTATTCACCCCTACCAACATTTTGTTGAATTACAAAAAATGTGTGCACAGTTTTTCAAACAAAGGTTTTTTATTCAAACCTGTAGTGGGTAAATTGAACACTGTTATATGATGAGGAGATTAAATGTCAGCAAAACTTGCAAAGAAATTGTACAAAATGGATTTTACTGGTTGCATAAGTATTCAACCCCTTAAGTCAGTACTTGGTAGAAGCTCCTTTTGCAGCAATTACTGCTGAGTCTTTCTGGATAGGTCTCTACTAGCTTTGCACAGTAGAAAGTTGAAATTTTTGCCCATTCTTGACAGGAAAATTGCTCTATTTCCAGTCTTGGCTGACTCAAACAGGTTTTCCTCAAGGATTCACCTGTACTTTGCATCATCCATTTTCCCCTCTATCCTGACATTCTTCCCAGTCCCTACTGAAGAGAAGTATCCCCATAACATGATGCTGCCACCACAGTGCTTGGCAGTTGGGATGGTGTTGACTGGGTGATGTGCAGTGTTGGCTTGCGCCAGACATAACACTTGGAATTTGGACCGCAAAGTTCAAATTTTGTCTGGTCTGACCACAAAATACAAAGATACATCACTCTTATACTGAGGTACAGCTCCCTTACACTGAGGTACAGCTCCCTTACACTGAGATACATCACTCTTACACGGAGATACATCACTCTTACACTGAGATACATCACTCTTATACTGAGGTACAGCTCCCTTACACTGACGTACAGCCCCTTTATACTGAGATACATCACTCTTATATTGAGATACATCACTCTTACACTGAGATACATCACCCTTACACTGAGACACATCACTCTTATACTGAGATACAGCTCCCTTACACTGAGATACATCACTCTTACACTGAGATACATCACTCTTACACTGAGATACATCACTCTTATACTGAGATACATCACTCTTACACTGAGGTACAGCTCCCTTACACTGAGATACATCACTCTTACACTGAGATACATCACTCTTACACTGAGATACATCACTCTTACACACTCTTACACTGAGATACAGCACTCTTACACTGAGATACATCACTCTTACACTGAGATACATCACTCTTACACTGAGATACATCACTCTTACACTGAGATACATCACTCTTACACTGAGATACATCACTCTTACACTGAGATACATCACTCTTACACTGAGATACATCACTGAGATACATCACTGAGATACAACGAGGCAGTCTTCCCAGCGACAGCGAGTGGAAGCGACAGCGAGTGGGAGAAGTACAGGCGTGGAAAAGTACAGAGCAGTTTCGAAGCAGAAAGGAGAAATTGCATCTTGAATTGCTTTAATCAGAAAACAGAGCCAACAGCACAGCAGAACAACGCAGTTAAACGCGGCAGTCTTCCCAGCGACAGCGAGTGGAAGAAGTACAGAGGAGAAGTACAGAGCAGTTTCGAAGCAGTTTGAAAGCAGGTTGACAGCTGCAGAAGAAACTAAACTTCAAAAAAAAAAAAAAAAAACCTCAACATGGTCTTCAAGCCAGTAATCTGTGACACCTGCTTGATGTGGGAAATCCGAGAAAACCCAGCGGAGCTAAACCAAGTGTGCGTAAAGTGCCGCGCGATCCAGGATTTGCATAAACTAGTAAGTATGCTAGAAATGGAGCTGGAAGAAGTGAGACAGCAACAGGATCTTGAGGAACTGGCACACCCACAATTCATGGAAGTCTGCATCACCCCTAACAGACTGAAAGCCACCAGGGAGATAGAAGGTCAGAACAGCTGGGTTCAGGTAGGCAGAAGCAGGGAAAAAAAGAAACTTCGTCAAACACAACCACCAGAAATCAAAACAACCAACAGATTTGAGTCACTTCAGAATTTTGATGAGCAGAACCAACAACAAGAGAATGAAAGGAACAACATCCAGGACCCTATTGACAGTGGTGACCAGACAGCAAAAAGAAGGGAGGTCATGATTGTTGGGGACTCCATATTGAGAAACACAGCAAGTTCAGTTCGCAGTTTGGACCCCCTTACTACAACAGTGTGCTGCCTTCCGGGAGCCTCGGTCAAGCACATCACTGAGAACGTGGACAGGCTCCTAGAACGAACAGGAGACGACCCGGTAGTAGTCGTCCACATCGGTACAAACAACATTGGAAGAGACAGACCAAAATCCCTGCAAAACAAATTCAGAGAGCTAGGAAGGAAATTAAAAGAGAAAACCAAAACTGTGGTATTTTCTGGTATACTACCCGCACCTTGCAAAGGACCATATGGACAGCTGGAAATAATTAATCAAAACGCATGGCTGAAGACGTGGTGCACACGGGAAGGCTTCACCTATCTTGATCATTGGACCACATTCTACAACGAGGACTATCTGTATAGACGGGATGGACTGCATTTAAATAACAAGGGAACTAGTCTACTCGGAGAAAAGATCCTCGAGCAGGTTCAGAAGCATTTAAACTAGAAAGGAAGGGGGGAGAAATCAACAAAAAAAAACAGAAGGGAGACCGCATCAAAACAAGAACAACAACTCAGGTAAGACAACCATTAAATGTATTTATCTAAATGCTAGAAGTATCAGAAACAAAATTCTAGAACTTGAAGCTACTGCACTAACAGGTAACTATGATGTGATAGGTGTTACAGAAACTTGGTTGTCTGAGAGTGATGGGGACGAATTTAATATTTGTGGGTATACACTGTATAGGAAAGACAGGCAGGACAGAAGAGGAGGAGGGGTAGCGCTATACATAAGAAACAGTCTTGAAGCCCAGGTGTTAAACCTGGACAAAGAAAATAAAACCGAATCAATATGGGTCAGAATAACGGACAAAAATTCAAAAGGCATAATAATAGGAGCATGCTATAGACCGCCAGATTCAGACGGTGAGCAAAATAATCTGTTATACAATGACATTAGAAATGTGTGTAGCAAAGGAGAAGCCATACTAATGGGGGATTTCAACTTCCCCCAAATAAAATGGGAAAACCCGGTGGGTGGCGCGAAGGATGAAATAGAAATGGTGGAAATGACAAATGACTGCTTCCTAACACAATTTGTGAAGGCACCCACTAGAGGGGAGGCATGCCTTGATTTAGTCTTTTCAAATAACGAAGATAGAATAACTAAAACAGAGGTCAGAGAACCACTGGCAAACTCAGACCACAACATGGTCTCATTTGAAGTGTTTTTTAAATCCCCAAAAGAAATGACTAAAGCTAAGGTTTACAATTTTAGAAAAGCAAACTATGAAGGTATGAAACAGAGACTAACAGAAGTAGATTGGAGTAAGATAGAGAAAACACCCACAGAAGAAGGATGGTTGTTCTTCAAAAATGTAGTACTAGAGGCACAAAACAATTATATCCCTAAAGTAGACAAATCTAAATGTAAAACTAAATTGCCAAAATGGTTTAATAGATCAATTAAAAAAAATATTCAGCGAAAAAAGGCACTTTACAGAGCATTAAAAAAGGACCAAAAAGAAAGTACGCAGAAAGAGTACACAGAACTGCAAACGCAAGTCAAAAAGGAAGTTAGAAAGGCCAAGAGAGAAATAGAAATAAACATTGCTAAGGGAGCTAAAACCAATTCCAAAATGTTTTTCCAATATTACAACAGCAAGAGAACATTCAAAGAGGAGTTTAAGAGATACAAATGGCAAAATCGTAGATGAAGAAAAAAAAATAGCAAATGTTAAATAATTACTTTTCACAAGTTTTTACAAAGGAAGATACTGACAACATGCCCCACATGTCATCCAGTTCCTATCCAGTTTTAAATAACTTTAGCATAACTGAGGCAGAAGTGTTAAAGGGACTAGGAGCTCTTAAAATAAACAAATCCCCTGGGCTGGATGAGATCCTCCCAGTAGTACTCAAAGAAATGAAAGAAGTAATTTACAAACCGCTAACCAAGATCATGCAGCAGTCTCTTGACACAGGGGTGGTACCGACAGACTGGAAAATTGCAAACATAATACCGATCCACAAAAAGGGAAACAAAGCTGAACCAGGTAACTACAGACCAGTAAGCCTGACTTCTATTATATGCAAACTTATGGAAACTATAATAAGATCCAAAATGGAAAATTACCTATATGGTAACAGGGTACTGGGAGACAGTCAGCATGGTTTTAGGAAAGGGAGATCGTGCCTAACTAACTTGCTTGATTTTTTTGAGGATGCAACATCCATAATGGATAATTGCAAAGCATATGACATGGTTTATTTAGATTTCCAGAAAGCTTTTGACAAAGTCCCGCACAAAAGATTAATTCTCAAACTGAACGCAGTTGGGATTCAAGGAAACACATGTACATGGATTAGGGAGTGGTTAACATGTAGAAAACAGAAAGTACTGATTAGAGGAAAAACCTCAGAATGGAGTGTGGTAACCAGCGGTGTACCACAGGGATCAGTATTAGGTCCTCTGCTATTCCTAATCTACATTAATGATTTAGATTCTGGTATAGTAAGCAAACTTGTTAAATTTGCAGACGACACAAAAGTAGGAGGAGTGGCAAACACTGTTGCAGCAGCAAAGGTCATTCAAAATGATCTAGACAAGATTCAGAACTGGGCAGACACATGGCAAATGACATTTAATAGAGAAAAGTGTAAGGTACTGCATGCAGGAAATAAAAATGTACATTATAAATATCATATGGGAGATATTGAAATTGGAGAAGGAATCTATGAAAAAGACCTAGGAGTTTTTGTTGACTCAGAAATGTCTTCATCTAGACAATGTGGGGAAGCTATAAAAAAGGCTAACAAGATGCTCGGATACATTGTGAAAAGTGTTGAATTTAAATCAAGGGAAGTAATGTTAAAACTGTACAATGCACTAGTAAGACCTCATCTTGAATATTGTGTTCAGTTCTGGTCACCTCGCTATAAAAAAGATATTGCTGCTCTAGAAAGAGTGCAAAGAAGAGCGACCAGAATTATTCCGGGCTTAGAAGGCATGTCATATGCAGACAGGCTAAAAGAATTGAATCTGTTCAGTCTTGAACAAAGAAGACTACGTGGCGACCTAATTCAAGCATTCAAAATTCTAAAAGGTATTGACAGTGTCGACCCAAGGGACTTTTTCAGCCTGAAAAAAGAAACAAGGACCAGGGGTCACAAATGGAGTTTAGAAAAAGGTGCATTCAGAACAGAAAATAGGAGACACTTTTTTACACAGAGAATTGTGAGGGTCTGGAATCAACTCCCCAGTAATGTTGTTGAAGCTGACACCCTGGGATCCTTCAAGAAGCTGCTTGATGAGATTTTGGGATCAATAAGCTACTAACAACCAAACGAGCAAGATGGGCCGAATGGCCTCCTCTCGTTTGTAAACTTTCTTATGTTCTTATGTTCTAGGTACAGCTCCCTTATACCGAGATACGTCACTCTTATACTGAGATACATCACTCTTACACTGAGATACATCACTCTTATACTGAGATACAGCACTCTTACACTGAGATACAGCACTCTTACACTGAGATACATCACTCTTACACTGAGGTACAGCTCCCTTACACTGAGATACATCACTCTTATACTGAGATACATCATTCTTATACCGAGATACGTCACTCTTATACTGAGCTACATCACTCTTACACTGAGATACATCACTCTTATACTGAGATACATCATTCTTATACCGAGATACAGCTCCCTTACAGTGATATACATCACTCTTACACAGAGATACATCAATCTTACACTGAGGTACAGCTCCCTTACACTGAGATACATCACTCTTACACTGAGATACATCACTCTTATATTGATACATCACTCTTATACTGAGATACATCACCCTTACACTGAGATACAGCACTCTTACACTGAGATACATCACTCTTATACTGAGATACAGCTCCTTTACACTGAGATACATCACTCTTATACTGAGATACAGCTCCCTTACACTGAGATACAGCTCCCTTACACTGAGATACATCACTCTTACACTGAGATACATCACTCTTATATTGAGATACATCACTCTTGTACTGAGGGACAGCTCCCTTACAGTGATATACATCACTCTTACACAGAGATACATCACTCTTACACTGAGGTACAGCTCCCTTACACTGAGATACATCACTCTTACACTGAGATACATCACTCTTATACTGAGATACATCACTCTTATACTGAGATACATCACTCTTATACTGAGATACAGCACTCTTATACTGAGATACATCACTCTTACACTGAGATACATCACTCTTATACTGAGGGACAGCTCCCTTACACTGAGATACATCACTCTTATACTGAGATACATCACTCTTACACTGAGATACATCACTCTTATATTGAGATACATCACTCTTACACTGAGATACATCATTCTTATACCGAGATATGTCACTCTTATACTGAGATACATCACTCTTACACTGAGGTACAGCTCCCTTACACTGAGATACATCACTCTTATACTGAGATACAGCTCCTTTACACTGAGATACATCACTCTTACACTGAGGTACAGCTCCCTTACACTGAGATACATCACTCTTATACTGAGGTGCAGCCCCCTTATACTGAGGGTACAGACCTTTTATAATGAAGTTCACCCCCTTATACACTCTCATAGTGAGGTTCAGCTCCTTTATCCACCCTTATACTGAGGTAAAGTGTAAAGTGGCTTTTTTATGTGGCACAACCAGAGAGGTAGCATTCTATTCTGCTTGGCAACAAACAAGGTTAACAACTCAATTTTAATAATTAAAAATAAACAAACAAACATATTTTGTCATTAGAAGCATTGAAGTGGCACTGTTCCGTTTTGTTCACTACAGTAGATAATGCCAACAGGGTTTGTCACCACGGTTACATTGTAAATTGTGAAAGACTCAATAGCTGAGTAAGCAGCTAAGAAGGAGTTATGAGATTTATATTATATTTCTTTTAGATGTGTATTTCTGTTTTCTTAAAAGCTTGAGAGGGCCACTGTGTTTTAAAAACACATGTTTTTTTGATGGTTTACTGTGTTCTTTAATATACTTTACCACACTGTGCTTCTCTGGGCTTTATAATGCTGACCTAACCTTTACTATGGTTTTACTATGCTTTCCTTTGGTAAACTTTTATAAAGGGTCTTTCTGGCTGCTCTGACCTTGAGTCAGCTTCTGTCTTACCCAACACTCTATCCTGTATGTTTTATGATATAGTTAAATAAGAATAACTAAACAGTATAGCTAATCTTGAGGTGATGTAATTCCCATTGGATACAAAGAAAATGCACTTGCCTTTCACCTGTTCACATCTTGCTTTGATTCCAGTTTGATTTAGGGTTTTATTCTCCCAAATATCTCTTAAATATTGTAACTGAATGACCTACCAGTATTTTTGTGTGTAAAATGAAGAACAGAAAACTGTCTTGAGAAGGATGGTGTACAGATAATATTGCAAGATCAAAGGTTTGGTCCCAATTACAGATAACTCATTGACTTAGAATATTTCAAATGAATATCAATATTAAAAATGTGATTTAATGTAGATAGACCTTACCGGTTCCAATTACATCTGAGTATAAAAAACCAATTTAAAAAAGTATGTTGCATTTTTACATGCATTTACTGTTTCATGTAGTTCTCAATCTCTCTGTCAATACAAAAGCAGGAGGGGCTGACGGGTGACATGTCACATGGTTTGAGTGGTTTGAGGAAGTGTGTTCAGAATTCTCCAGACAAGCTCAAGGTCAAGGTAGATTTAGAGAAAAAGCAGAACTCAAATAAAAGCAGAACTCAAATAAAAGCAGAACTCAGATTTGGAGAAAAAGAGGCAGGCTTACAGCAGCCCCGATCACAGTGATCACCATGTTTTTATGCTAATGCTCCACTGAGACATGCCCACCTGCCTGCTGGAACAGCTGATTCTTTCAGCTGCTCCTCCACCCAGGCCTGTAGTCGTCCCTGGCAGAGCGCCACAGCACTTAAACAATTAATTCAATCAACCTATTTACAACAATTAACCCCCAAATATACAATAAACTACATATTTCCCATGTGCAGGGCTTCCGCCCTGTCACAAACACCCTATCAATATTCAAAAAATGTTTTTTGTAATACATATAGTGCATAATTACAGTAGAGTATTAATTACATGCTTTTCATGCAAAGTTCCTATGAAACAGACACTTTTCTTGTCTTTTTCTTGTAAACCCTAATTCCCTATTGAGTTCCCTGTATAGTGTAAAATCTGTGTGCAATGCTCGCTTACATAACTTGCTTTACACCCCAACCCCATCATAGAGGCAGTAATCCAACTAAAACTGAGTTTCTTTATGTTTTGAATATCACAGTGAACTTGAGTCACCTACGTTACCAGCAGACCAACAAATAATATGCTGCTAGCTGTAGTACTCACTCTGGCCTTCTGCTAGCTGTTGATAAACTGCAAGGCTGCACAAGGGTTAAACCCAATCTAGACTATTTCTGATCGTGAGAATTTAAAATAACACAAAGGTACTCATCTACGAAATTCAAAAACTCAATACATATGAAAAGCTAATTAAAAAGCAGTTTGAATTCAGTGACAATTAAGCTAGTTGAACTCTATATGAATATTATAAAGTAATTATTTCCGGAAAGAAAATTTAAACTGAAGGCAAGTTTCACAGACTTTAGTTAGCATTAATCTAGGGGACTACAATGCTTTACAGAATTAGTGTTAATAATCAAGGATCCATCACACAGTCGCTATTTGTTTAATTGCCCAGGGAATGTGATGACTAATCAATTGGCAAACTAGTGCATGTTTATTTGGTACCTTTACGTGAAGAAACATTTTCCTTTTAGCAAATAACTTTTTCATTTCTAAAAGGAACATGATTAAAAGTCTTTTAATCTGAATACAATACTGTTAGGTGGTGAATTTATAGTGTTGAAGCAATGTTTCAATATAAGCATTACACAATTCTTCACCTATGGGCTTCAGTGCATAATGTAAAGCTCTCCCTGAAAACTGCCCTAAGCAAATCATGAGAATAACTAATCTAAATGGTTTGTAGTATTAGTACATATTACACCACTGAATGTTTTACAGTTATGAATAAACCTATTAGTAGGCTACACGTACTGAAGTAAAAAATAAGGTCTGGAAAAACAGACCAATAGGGAATACTTGTTTGTTATGCTGTAAAGCCATGCGGATATCAAACCCTGGCATATACTAAAAATATGAAGGAGATTCTAAATGCACAGGTGCAGTCAGAGATGCTGTTTTAAAGATTCATGATGGGAGCCGTTTCGTTAGACTGAATAGACCCCACCAGCTCAGTACACTGCCAGAGATGGTTTGTCCTGCTTCCCATCATTTACATTCTACTGGCCAACAAAACCCTGATCCATCAACAGCTGTGGTAGCACTTTTCCAGCTTTCTGATAGGCTAGCAGCTTTTTAAAGACTGCAATCTCGCAGAATGAGCAGAAACACTGGACTGATCTGAGATACAATCCTAAGAAATAGTACTTTTTTTCTGTACTGTTTGTTTGCTTGATCTCAGAAAGCTCTTGAAGTTGTCTTTCATTCCGGACACTGTGAATAACCTCATCTAGGAAGCTGTCCAGGAGACGTTTTGCAGAGCTACTAAATCTTTCCTCAGGCTGCGGCCTTGTATAATTGATGAATTTTATTTGAAGCACAACAGTAGGAAAGGGACTGGGAGAGAGCCTGCGACATCGCTGTGGGGGACTGGCCTTAGCGCCCGTTTATCAACCATACGCTGCTCTAGGCCATGCAGTCGTGTTATCAAACGATGCAGGAGGTCGGGTAGCCTGCATGCAATGTTTATAAGCTCCCAGTTCAAGCAAGTACTTACAATTTCATAGTGCTCAAGTAATAGAACACTGCCATAGCTTTAAATAAGTGACCTGTATAACGTATATTACTCCATCAGGAAGGCGGCAGCACTAGGAAATGTATTTATTATTATTTTTGTAAAAGGTTTTAGTCAACGTGAATTGATTAACCATTTCCACAGTTTTTCCATTGTTATCCAGTGTTTATTGGCTATCCACCGATTTCATTTTTTACTTATAATTTATGTTTTATCGGTTAAAACATGTGTGCATGTGATCAGTGGTGTAACTTTGGTTTCAAAAGTGTGTCTGTGTGTGTGGGGGGCAGTTTCTGTAGCTGGGGCATTGTGCTATTTATTTGAGTTTTATGTCATTGGTACACTGGATATAAATGGGTCTGTGTAACATGAGTGATTTAAAATGTATATTTGTATTTAGGCATGAGGATTGCACAGCACTTCACGTGCAGGTAAAATGTAATAATATGTGAGCAGGGGAAATTGCACTAACTTAATTCACATGCAGTTGTACCGAGACTCCAATTGAATGACTGATAAGCAATCAAGTCTCAGTACAGCTGCATAAAAGCAGCATGTTTTCACTCACTCAGGGTTGTGTGTTTTGAGTGGAGTACATTTTAAACACTTGTGCGCATACCTCATATTACATCCTGTGTACCAATGACTACAAACACATTAACACACTACACACAACATACAACACAGAAATACACCCAGGGGCTTTAAGGGGCTCATGGGCGGCAATGTTGCCAGTAGCCAGACTGCTATTGGTCATGCGAGTCTCTTCTGCCGCTGTACCACTGGCCGTGGAAATGCTGCCAATGGTGAGGCTGTCAGCAGACGTGCTGACAGCTCCCAGACTGACTCCTTCAGCAGGGGCAATTCTAGCAGCGGAAAAGCTGCTGGGGTTGGTGGTCTCCAGACCTTCCCCCCATTCATAGCTGGCAGCTCCCTCTGGTGGAGCTCCTCTGGCCCCACTGATGCAGCCAAGCAGACCTGCGGCCACCCCTGGTGAAGCAGTTCCGGCGACCCTAGACGATGCGGAGAAGCAGGCAACCCCAGGCGATGCCAGGCGGGCATCCTTGGGTGAAGTGAGGCAGGCATCCTTGGGCGAAGCGAAGCAGGAATGCTTGGGTGATGATGTGCGGGGAGTCAAAACAAGGTAGTGTGCAGGTTTTAGCCCTCTTCTCAGCCACTGCGGCCGGGCGGTTCTTCTGAGCGCTTCCTTCAGCAGCCTATGCAAGGGCTGCTGAAGACCGCCAGCATCCAGTCCTGGTCCTTCTGGTGAAGGGAGAGGCAGCTCCTGCTCCTCTCCTCCTGATGCTGATGGTGGCAGAGGCAGCTCCTTGTGATGGTTGGGGAAGTTATACCAGCAGGCATTCATACTCTGCTGGTGGACAGGGAACCAGCAGGCATTCACCCTCTGCTGGTGGAGGTGGTGTTAGCCGAGGCAGCTCCTGCTGTTCTGCTCCTGTTGGTGCCGGAGGCAGAGGCAGCTCCTGCTGCTCTGCTCCTGGCGGTGGAAGCGGCAAAGGCAGCTCCTGCTGCTCTGCTCCCTGGCAGTGGAGGTGGTAGAGGCAGCTCCTGCTGCTCTGCTCCTGGCAGTGGAGGTGGTGGAGACAGAGGCAGCTCCTGCTGCTCTGTTCCTGGTGGTGGAAGCAGTGGAGGTTGGAGCAGCGCATAGCCTCCTGGCGATGGAGGTGGAAGTGGCCTGTAACCTCCTGGCGATGGAGGTGGAAGTAACGTGTAACCTCCTGGCGACGGAGGTGGGAGCGGCATGCAGTCTCCTGGCGACGGAGGTAGAAGCGACGTGTAGTCTACCCTTGTTACAGGGGACTGGTGCGGCTCTCCTTCACTTGCAGAGGTAGGTGATGGAGGCAGAGGCAGCACCTGCTCCTCTCCTCTGTGTGGTGACAGTGGGGTAAGTGATACCAGCAGTCATTCACCCTCTGCTGGTGGAAGTGGGAAGAGCTCCCTCTCGGGCTTTGGATTCCCGCAGTCTGGATTCTCGCGGTCCCCCCGTCTGGGCAATGGACTCTTGCAGTCCCCCCGTCTGGATGCTGGAGACCCTGCTACCTGGGCTGCTGTTCTATTTACAGCTGCCTCCAGGTAGCAGAGGACCAACTCCACACCTTCCTCCAGGGAGTTTGGCGTGTGTTCCCTCTCATAAGCCTCCCATCGCTCCCTATCCATCAGCAACAGGACACGGATGGCTATGGGCATAGACTGGGCCTCCAGCCCAGCATTGTTCTCGATCCAGTCCCTCAGCCTGATGGCATCTTCTGCCATTGCTCTTTAATATAGATTTTTTTTTTTTTTCCACACACACACACAAAAACCCAGCAGTCCTTTTATTTATTTATTTTTCAAAACAACTGTGGTCCCTACTCTGGTCTGCATCTAGGAGGCGCTGGTAATCCCGGTTATCACACCATGTCACAAAGATGGCTGCAGTGAGTGATGTCAGACCAGAAAAAGGAACCAACACAAAATAATCAGAGAGGTGGAGTTTTGGTGAAGCTGAGTGCTTGCTTGCACTCAGCGTTTAATAAATGAACAGACAGAAAATAAAAGGTTGTAAGACAAACAAAACACAGGACACAGCACTTTAGCCAAAACAAAGAGACAAACAAAACGGCTACACAGACAAAGACGGTGAGCTAAAATCAATTATTTATGTTAGTTTTACTTTCTCTGCTCCACACCCATTCTCCAGTCACCAAGCACACAACCCCAAGTGAGTGAAAACATGCTGCTTTTATGCAGCTGTACCGAGACTCGATTGCTAATCAATCATTCAATTGGAGTCTCGGTACAACTGCACGTGAATTAATAAGTGCAATTCCCAGTGACTAAATACAAATATACATTTTAAACACTTGTGTTACACAGACCCATTTATATCCTGTGTACCAATGACTATACACGAACATTTAACGCACCACACGCAACATATAACAGATAATATACACAGGGGTGAACACAGACAGCTCTTATGATTTATATGCTGTTTATTCTTAAGTAAAAACAAGTTTAAATTGCAGTGAGTTCGTTCTGGTATATTTACGAAATTAAATACACCTCAGCAAGCACATTGTCATACTTTCATTAGCACAAATTTGAGCTAAATTTAATAAATTTTGTGTGTTTCAGCTCATCTGGAATCTTGTGCAATTAACTCATACTTATACTGCTAACGGTAAACAATGTAACAAAGTATTATATCTGAGATGTAAGACGCAACAGAAGTGTTGACTTTATTTAGGCGCTCTACAATTTGACTGACAAAAGATAACATTGGTTTATTGGAGTTTGTAAAGCTTGGTACAGCAACCTTTTCATTTCCTAGTTTGTTTAATTCTTGCGCTTTTTGCCGCATTACAGCCCTTCATTAATTATTTTCTTTATTGTAAGTTTCCAGGGCATTTTGTTAATATCACGTGTGCAATACACAAACCTTAAGTGTATTTCTATTTGTTGGTGTTCTTGTTTTACGTTTCTTAAATGCAACTGTTCATTTAAAGCTACTTTTTTTTTTTTTTTTTTTTTTTTTTTTTTTTACACAACAGTACTCACACATAAGAACATAAGAAAGTTTACAAACGAGAGGAGGCCATTCGGCCCATCTTGCTCGTTTGGTTGTAGGCATGTTTACCAACATCTGTACAAATCAGTGGTAGTGTTGACAACGTTCTTTCACCCCAATTTATAAGATTCGCAAATTATATATATATATATATATATATATATATATATATATATATATATATATATATATATATATATATATATATATATATATATATATAGAAATCTACACCCCCTTTCAAAATGTTCACCTTTTGTTGCCTTATAGCCTGTAATTGAAATGCATTTATAGATGACGGCGAACCGCCGTGTGTTTTGTTTGTTTATTATTTTGTATGACCGCGTAGCTATGCTTTAGTTTTGTTATTGTTTTGCAGCGTGGATGGGAAGTCCAACCACATTCTAAAACTCGTGCAGAAGGTGGCCATCTCCCATTAGTTAAGTGATTAATTTTTTGCTTATTGAGAGATGGTCACCTGTATAAATACCTTCAGCTCTCTGCACTCCGGGTGTATTCAGAGCCGGAATGAGAGTGAGTGAGTGAGTCAGCGAGTCAGTGAGTCAGTGAGTCAGTGAGTGAGTCAGTGAGTGAGTGAGTGAGTGAGTCAGTGGGTGAGTGAGTGAGTGAGCGAGGAGAGGAAATCTGAAATCTAAAATAATACAGGATCAGTGATAGCAATCTGCCCATCCTGACCTGTATGTGTAATTTATTTTGTGTTCGTGATTATTTTTGTTTAATTATTTATTTTCTGTGCTCTGTGAGCATGTGCTTGTTTAAATATTTTATTTATTTTTGTATTAAATAAATTATTTGCTTTAAATAAAATGGCTCACACGCATGTGCACCGTACTTTTGTTTTTGTTGTGCTTTCTTCTGATCTGGGTTACCGCAACGCCATTTCCTGCCACACGTGGTGTCCAGGATGGGATCTCCAGAGCCCCCACAGATCTCCACTCAGGCCAGAAGAGGTACTGCAGAAGGGTACTGCAGTTTCGTTTTTTTTTTTTAATTAATTGTTATAATTTTTTTTTTTTTTTTTTTTTGAAGTGAGGAAGAGGATGGAAGGATGGGAGGAAAGAGGAGTGTGGCAGAGCACAGCTCTGCTCTTTAGAAATTGGCAGGGATGGGGTTAAATTCCCCTACCTGCCTTGGTTCATTGTGTTCAGGTGGCTGGGGTTGATTAGATGATTAGTTTAATTAACGATCAATCAGCGCCCAGCCACCTGACATAAAAGGAGGCCTCTGCTTTTCATTTGGGAGGAGGAAGCTGAGGAAGCAGGTTGGTGTTTTGGTGTTTGTGATTTTTGAATGTTTTGAATCCAGTGAAGGCATTGCCCAGCCTGGAAACCTTTATTTTTGTGAGTGTATTTTTGCTTTATTTTGTTTATTTTGTGTTTAAATTGCTTTGTTTTGGCCCTTGTGCCCTTTCATTTTTGTGTTTATAATAAAATAGTTATTTTTTTGAACTCCAGACTGTCTCTGGGCCTCTATCCACTCACCAGCCTGCCACAAGGAGGAACTGCAAGAAGCAGCAGCAGAGGCAACAGCAGCAGCTGCAGCAACCGCAGCAGCAGAAGAGGTGGCGGACCTGGGCTCCAGCTCGGTTTGGACCTCTGGACTGGGCAGCCGAGCAGGAAGAATGGAGGGCTGAAGGGGCCCACATGTGCGGAGCATGTGGTGAGTTTGGGCACATTCAGGAGGACTGCCCCTATGCTGACCCCAAATATGAGGAGGCCTGGAACCAGGGCCTGGTTGGGGATGCAGCAGAGTGGTTCTGGGTGAGATAACAGACTCTGCCAATGCCCAAGAGGGAGGATCCCGAACAGCCACAGCCCAAGCCTGCCCCAGCGGAGGAAGAGTGCCTGCTGGTCCCACCACAGCCACTGGAGGTTGGCTGGGAAGCCCTCCTCCGCAGCATGGGATTGCTGCTGCATCTGTGGGGAGTGGGGGCATTTCCCAGCCAACTTCCCCCTCCCACCAGAGGAACGCCTGCTGTGCCCAGCCCCACTTCATCCTGAGTGGGAGGAGCCCGAGCATCCACAGCCCAAGAAGGGGGAGCCGGTGAATCCATAGCCCAGGTACCCACCAGCAGAGGGAGAATGCCTGCTGGTTCTGCCTCTACCTCAATGGAAGGACTGCTTGTCACTCCCATCTCCACCAGCAGAGGGAGAATACCTGCTGGTTCCACCTCCACCTCAATGGGAGGACTGCTTGTCGCTCCCACCTCCACCAGCAGAGGGAGAATACCTGCTGGTGGCACCTCCACCACCGTAGGAGGACTACGTGCCGCTCCCACCTCCACCAGCAGAGGGATTATGCCTGCTGGTTTCCCCTTCTCTGCCAGAAGGGGAGGAGCCCCGGCCGCCGGCACTGCCAGAAGGGGAGGAGCCCCGGCCGCCGGCGCTGCCAGAAGGGGAGGAGCCCCGGCCGCCGGCGCTAGGAGCAGAGCAGCAGGAGCTGCCTCTGTCTCCACCACCACCAGGAGCAGAGCAGCAGGAGCTGCCTCTGTCTCCAACCCCGCTAGAGGGAAAGAAGCAGGAGCTGCTTCTCCTTTCAGCATTGGATGGACCGGGGCAGGATGCTGCCGGACTTCCACAGCCCCTGCATAGGTTGCTGAGGGGAGCACGGGGGAAAAACACCCAGCCACAGTGGCTATGAAGAGGGCCAAACCCCGCACCACAGCTACGCGTGGCTCTCCTCCCGTCGTCTCCACCCTGAGGGTCCGCTGCTGCCCTGCCTCACACCGCCCAAGGATGCTTGCCTCACACCGCCCAAGGATGCCTGTCGCTCCGCATCGCCTGGGACTGCTTCTCTTTCTCTTATCGCCTGGGGTCACAGAGGGTCTCACTTCGCCTGGGTTGCCTGTCTCTCCTCTGCTTCACCTGGGGTCGTCGAGGGTCCCGCTTTGCCTGGGGTTGCTTTTCTCTCCTCTGCTTCTCCTGGAGCTACTGCCGGCACTGCTTTGCCTTGTGTCACTGTCCGGCTTGCGCTGCCTGGAGCCGATACTAGTCCTGCAGGACCGCAGGAAGCAAAGAAGGGGGGGAGGTCAGGAGACCAGCTCCCCCATCCGCACTTTCGCGGCACGATGTACGGTGGTCGGAGCCACACAAATGGGAGCTGCTGGCCATGAAGGAGGGGGAGGACAGAAGACCAGCTCCCCCAGCCACACTTTCGCAGCAGGAGGAACAGTGGCTGAAGCCCTGGAAGAGGGAGCTGCCAGCCAGGAAGACATGGGGGGGGAGGAGGACTTCCCACCATGGCCACCCCCACACCGTCGTATGTCTTGTTTGATTGTTTATTATTTTGTATGACCGCATAGCTGTGCTTTAGTTTTGTTATTGTTTTGCAGCGTGGATGGAAAGCCCAATCCACATTTTGGGCGCCAGTGCACCGTACTTTTGTTTTTGTTGTGCTTTCTTCTGGTCTGGGTCACTGCAACGCCATTTCCTGCCACAAGTACAAAGAAAAAAGTATTTGCCCTCTGTCTGATTTTCTGCATTTTTGCATATTTTTGACATTGAATGTTATCAGATCTTCAAACAAAATCTAATACTAGATAAAAGGGACCCTGCGTGAACAAATAACACAAAATGTTGATACTTATTTCATTTATTTATTAAAGAAAGTTATGCAATACCCAATGCCCCTGTGTAAAAAAGTAATCGCCCCCTTAGACTGAATAACTGGTTACACCACCTTTAGCAGCAATAATTGCAAATGCTTCCTGTAGTTA
This sequence comes from Polyodon spathula, assembly GCF_017654505.1. Taxonomy (NCBI): domain Eukaryota; kingdom Metazoa; phylum Chordata; class Actinopteri; order Acipenseriformes; family Polyodontidae; genus Polyodon; species Polyodon spathula. The sequence continues at coordinate 19,596,321 of NC_054550.1, forward strand.
TTGCTCTCTCACAGAGCCATGGAGGAATTTTGGCCCACTCCTTCATGCAGAACTGCTTCAGCTCAATGACATCAATAAACTGTTCGTTTCAGGTCTTGCCACAACATCTCAATGGGGTTTTGGTCTGGAATTTGACTACGCCATTCTAAAACTTTAAATTTTTTGTTCTTCAACCATTCTGATGTAGACTTGCTTGTGTGTTTTGGATCATTGTCTTGCTGCATGACCCAGCTGTGCTTCAACTTCAGCTCACGGACGGATGGCCTGACATTCTCCTGTAGAATTCTCTGACACAGAGCAGAATTCATGGTTCCTTCAATGATGGTAAGTCGTCCAAGTCCTGATGCAGCAAAGCACCCCAAAATCATGACATTACCACCACCATGCTTGACTGTTGGTATGAGGTTCTTACTGTGCAATGCAGTGTTTGGTTGTTGCCAGACATAACGGGGCCCATGTTGGCCAAAAAATTCCACTTTTGACTCATCTGTCCATAGAACAGTGTTCCAGGACTCTTCAGGTTCATCCAGGTGCTTTCTGGCAAACTTGAGACAAGCATTCATGTTCTTCTTAGTAAACAGTGGTTTCCACCTTACTACTCTGCCATGAAACCCATTTTTGCCCAGTGTCGTTCTGATGGTGGAATCATGAACACTGACCTTAGCCAAGGCGAGAGAGGCCTGCAGATCCCTAGATGTTGTTCTAGGGTTCTTTGTGACTTCCTGGACGATTTTACACCTTGCTCTTGGAGAGATTTTGGCAGGACGCCCTCTCCTGGGAAGATTCACTAATGTCCCAAACTTTCTCCATTTGGACAATATGGCTCTAACCGTGGTTTTTTGGAGCCCCAGAGCCTTAAAACTGGCTTTGTAACCCTTTCCAGACTGATAGACATCAACAAATTCAGGAATTTCTTTTGATCGTGGCATGATGTGCCTCTAGAACCTGTGTGCTGAGAACTTCACTCCTGAAGGTAAGGGCCAAAGTTAGTCAGATTTATATTGGGCAGGGCTGGCCCAAATCAGGCCTGATTGTTAACCAAAATATTCAAACAGCTGACCCTAATTATCCATTTAATTTGGTTGAGTTAACTAGGGGTCAATAACTTTTTCAGACCTGAAGATTACATGTTTGATTACCTTGCAAACCAAATAAATTAAAGAAGCACCAAATTTTGGTGTCATTTTTTTTCTCCCAGACTTATGCAAGCAAGATATTTCAGTTTATATATCCAGATATCCAGACTCCCTCTATATACTACTACAACCCACAAAAAAATCTGATCAAATTCAATGTGAAAAATGTGCAAACATGCAGAAAATCAGACAGGGAGCAATACTTTTTCACAGCACTGTATATATATATATATATATATATATATATATATATATATATATATATATATATATATATATATATATATATATGCGTGTGTGTGTGTGTATATGTGTGTGTGTAAATAAATGAAAAGAGAAAACATTTTTATTTATTTACACATCCTACCCCACAACTTCCAAGTGAGAAAAATATTCTAGAAATGTGTAGAAAATTTATTTAAAAAAAAAAAAAAATGAAATAGCTTGGTTGGATAAGTGTCCAGCTCAAGTGTAACCAATCACCTTCAAAATCACACACCATGTTAAGTGGCCTCCACCCGTGTTAAAGTGTAGTGATTCACATGATTTCAGGATAAATTCAGCAGTTACTGTAGGTTCCCTCTGCTGGTTAGTGCATTTCAAAGCAAAGACTCAACCATTACACTTTCAAACACTTTCAAAAGAACTCCTGGACAAAGTTGTTGAAAGGCACAGATCAAGGGATGGGTATAAAAAGTCCTTGAATATCCCTTGGAGCACAGTCAAGACGATTATTAAGAGGTGGAAGGTGTACCCTCAGCAAGAAGGAGACTGATCAGAGAGGCTACCAAGAGGCCAATGGCAACTTTGCAAGAGCTACAGGATTTTATGGCCAAGACTGGTCAAAGTGTGCATGTGACAAACAATATCCCAAGCACTCCACAAATCTGGCCTGTATGGTAGTGTGGCAAGAAGGAAGCCATTACTTAAGAAAGCCCACCTTGAATCCTGTTTGAAGTAAGCAAGAAAATACTCCGGAGATTCTGTAGCCATGTGGCAATATGTTTTGTGGTCTAACAAAACTAAAATGGAACTTTTTGGCCTAAATGCAAAGCGTTATGTTTGGCGCAAACCCAACACAACGCATCACCCAAAGAACACCATCCCTACTGTGAAGCACGGTGGTGGCAGCATCACGTTATGGGGATGTTTCTCATCGGCAGGGACTGGGGTACTTGAAACGATAGAAGGGAAAATTAATGGAGAAGTCCTTGAGGAAAACTTGTTGCCCTCTGCAAGAAACCTGAAACTGAGGACGGAAGTTCACCTTTCAGCATGACAACGAACCAAAGCACACAGTAAAAGTTACCCTGGAGTGGCTAAGGAACAAAAAGGTAAATGTCCTTGAGTGGCCCAGTCAGAGCCTCGACCTAAATCATATCCAAAATTTGTGGCATGACTTGAAGATTGCTGTCCATCAACGCTCCCCAAAGAACTTGACAGAGCTTGTACAGTTTTGTAAAGAAGAATGGTCAAATAATGCCAAATCTAGGTGTGCAAAGTTGGTAGAGACCTATCCCAACAGACTCACATCTGTAATTGTTGCCAAAGGTGCTTCCATCAAGTATTAACTCAGGGGGGTGGAGACTTATCCAATTATGATATTTCTGTTTTGTATTTTTTATATTGTATATAATTTTTTTTCTCTCAATAAAAAACTTTTTTCCCTTAACAGTGTGGAGTATGGTGTGTAGATAAGTGGGGAAAAAATTGTTACTTAAATGCATGAAACTTAAATGGCAATGACACAACAAAATATGAAAAAAGTTCAAGGGGGTGTATACTTTCTATAGGCACTATATATATATAGTGCCTTGCAAAAGAATTCAGACCCCTGACCAATTCTGTCATATTACTGAATTACAAATGGTACATTGAAATTTCGTTCTGTTCGATATTTTATTTTAAAACATTTAAACTCAAAATCAATTATTGTAAGGTGACATTGGTTTTATGTTGGTAAATATTTTTAAGAAAAATAAAAAACTGAAATATCTTGCTTGCATAATTATTCAACCCCCACACATTAATATTTGGTAGAGCCACCGTTCGCTGCAATAACAGCTTTAAGTCATTTGGGGTAAGTATGTACCAGCTTTGCACACAGTGTCAGAGTGATTTTGGCCCATTCTTCTTGGCAGATTTGCTCCAGGTTGTTCAGGTTGGTTGGACGACGCTTGTGGACCGCAATTTTCAAATAGTGCCACAGATTCTCAATGGGATTGAGATCAGGACTTTGACTAGGCCACTGTAGGACATTCACCTTTTTGCTCTTGAGCCACTCCAATGTTGCTTTGGCCTTGTGCTTGGGATCATTGCCCTGCTGAAAGATGAATTTCCTCCAAAGCTTCAGTTTTTAGCGGACTGAAGCAGATTCTCCTGCAGTATTTTTCTGTATTTTGCTCCATCCATTCTTCCTTCAATTGTAACAAGATGCCCAGTCCCTGTTGCTGATGAGAAGCATCCCCACAGCATGATGCTGCCACCACCATACTTCACTGTAAGGATGGTGTGTCTTGAGGCATGGGCAGTGTTAGGTTTGCGCCACACATAGCGCTTTGAGTTTTGGCCAAAAAGCTCTATCTTGGTCTCATCTGACCACAAAACCTTTTCCCACATCGCAGCTGGGTCACTTTCATGCTTTCTGGCAAACTCCAGACGTGCTTTCAGATGGTACTTTTTGAGTAACGGCTTCTTTCTTGCCACCCTCCCATACAGGCCAGTCTTATGCAGAGCTCTTGATATGGTTGACTGGTGCACCATTACTCCACTCCCAGCCACTGAACTCTGTAGCTCCTTCAAAGTGATTGTTGGCCTCTCTGTGGCTTCTCTCACAAGTCTCCTTCTTGTTTGAGCGCTGAGTTTTGAGGGACGGTCTTTTCTTGGCAGTGCCTGGGTGATGTGATGCAGCTTCCACTTCCTGATTATTGATCCAACTGTGCTCACTGGGATATCCAAACACTTGGATATTATTTTGTACCCTTTCCCTAATCTATGCATTTGTATTACTTTATCTCTAACTTCTGTAGAATGCTCTTTGGTCTTCATTTTCCTTCAGATTCACAGCCTTACCAATGATCCTTCAACAGTGGGGTTTTTATCCAGAAAATGTGACAGCAACTTTAATGGTTCACAGGTGGAGGCCAATGGTAAGGTAATTGTGTCCTCGTTAGGGCAATTTCTTTCATCGGTGCAAACTGGGAGCTTCCACAGCACAGGGGTTGAATACTTATGCAAGCAAGATATTTCAGTTTTTTATTTTTCTTAAAAATATTTCCCAACATAAAACCAATGTCACCTTACAATAATTGATTCTGAGTTTCAGTGTTTAAAAATAAAATATCAAACAGAACGAAATTTCAATGTACCATTTGTAATTCAGTAATATGAGAGAATTGGTCAGGGGTCTGAATACTTTTGCAAGGCACTATATATATATATATATATATATATATATATATATATATATATATATATATATATATATATATATATATATATGTACACAGTACCAGTCAAAAGTTTGTGCTCACTTGCTGAAAACTAAGTTTTTTTCATAATTGACAATGTTTTACGTCGCATACGTTTCTGTAAATACTTGAAAATGAAAATACATGTTGCAATATACAAAACAAAACATAAGGAGTACCAAAGCAATGTTTAAGAAAATTGAAAATTGTCTCTAAGTCTTGGATTCCTCAAAATAGTCACCCTTTGCCTTAATAACAGCCTCACAAACACAAGGCATTTAATTAAAAAGTTTCAGCAGGAAATCACCCGACATGTCTTCCCAGCTCTTCTGCAGCAATTCCCAGAGATGTAGGGCACTTGTGATTAGCTTTGCTTTGACTCTTCTGTCTAGTTCATCCCATACAAGTTCTATGGGATTGAAGTCTGGAGACTGGGCAGGCCAGGTCATTAGATTGAGTTGTCTTTCACGTTCCTTCTTCGCCAGATAGTTCTTGCACAACTTTGAGGTGTGTTTAGGGTCATTATCTTGCTGGAGAATGAAAGACTGCCCAACTAGCTGTAATCCTGATGGAATAGCATGCCTCTGAAGTATGCTATGATAGCCATGCTGGTTGAGCTTGCCATGGACTTGGTAAAGATCACCAACTCTGCACAAGCAAAGCAACCCCAGACCATGACACTGCCTCCTCCATGCTTGACAGTGGGAACCACACATGCAGAACTCATGCGCTCACCCTCTCTGCATCTTACTTGGTGGTTGGACCGAAATATTTCAAATTTTGACTCTTCGGGCTATAAGACCGACTTCCACTCCTCAAACGTCCAGTTTCTGTGTTTTTTGGCTCGGGCAAGTCTCTTCCTCTTATTCTGCACTCTTAACAATGGTTTCTTTGCAGCTATTCTTCCAGTTAGGCCAGCTTCACGCAATCTCCTCTGAACAGTTGATGTTGAAACATCTGTACTTCTTGTAGCATTTAGCTGAGCTTGTATTTCAGGGGCAGTTAATCGCCGGTTTCACAGACTTGTGACTCGAATGAACTTGTTCTCTGATTCTGAGATCACCCTTGGCCTGCCTGACCTTGTCAGGCCCTCATGATTGCCAGTTTCTTCAAATTTTTTGATGATCTTGGCCACAGCAGTTACAGGCACTTGCAAAGTTCTTGCGATTTGTCTTAAAGATTGACCTTCATTTCTTAAAGTAATTACATTATTTTCTTTTCTTAACTGAGCCATTTTCTGCTCCCTTACATTCAGGAATGAAAAACTTGTGCCTATGCTACCTATATTTATCGTAATCATGGACCCTCACCTGTTAACAATAATTGGTGACAAAAGGTTAATTAGGTAACATGCTAGTTAACGCAGAGAACATCTAACAAAGACTTTTATACTTAGGCCAGTGTTCTAACACAGTGTTATACACATTTCAGACTTTTAACAGACTTGGGCTTCAGACTGAAATCCCCTTGCTTTGAGTGACCATTTCATTGAAATTGACAAGATTTACATTTTCATTTAAAAATTAAATTTTTGAATGCAATTCACTTATGATTATCAGCTTATATAAGTACACGTATCATATAATGAAATATTAAGTGTTTATAGTCAAGTTTCTACAGTTAAAAGCATAGATAATCATGAAAAACCTGGTTTCAAGCAGGTGTACTCAAACTTTTGACTGGTACTGTGTATATATATATATAGGAAGCAGAGGACACCTTTGACTGAGGGTAGGATACAATTTCTACACAGTGTGGTGAAGGTACAGTATCGGATGGATTACCTACCATTGTTGTTGATGCTGAATCATTTAGATCATTTGAGACCTGACTTGACAATGTTTACTCAGGGGCCCCTTGACACAGTTTTGAGATCAACCAGCTACAAGAAACTGAAAGAGCTTCTATGGGCTGGATAGCCTGCTGTCATTCAATAATACATTTTCCTGTAGCCGCAAGTCTCCGTTTTCAACCATTACCTGAAAAGTTTGTTGTGAATTAAAAAAAAAAAACAATGGCCAATATCCAATTCCACTAACTTTCTTCTGGAGATTATACTTTTCTGCATATTGTAATTGTAACTAGCATGTTTCTGGAACCAGTTCCTGTGTGCGTGTTAGTTTCATTTGCACACACAGTGACTTCCCTTAAATCCACAGCTCTTCAAATAACACCCCTGGTGTACTGGAGTGCAAAGGTTTCTCCTGCCATCTACTTTGAGAACTAAGTCAAGGCTGTAACAAAGCTCACTGACATTTGTGAGTGTTCAGGACTTTCGGCCGCTTGGTTTGCCTGCACAGTTTCAAGATTAGAAAACAAATTCCCTGAGATACAAAGAATGCCTAATTAACTTGCGCTTTGAGAGAAGCTTGTAAACAAGATTCAGGAATTTGTACAATTTTAAAATGTATGTGCGGGTCTGATATGTGCATATAAGCCCACTTACATCACATTAGGTCTGTCATGCCACTTAGAAAAGGACTGCACTGTAACCAATTTGAATTATTTTAAAGACCCCAAAACTCCAACCATGTCAAGTCCAAGTGCCAGGTCGTCATTGTAAATTAGAATCTGTTCTCAGTTGACTCATCTGGATAAATAATGGGACATCATGGCATTCTGTGAAGAGCTACACTTCAACGTAACGTTGTGATTCTTTCAGTTTGATCTTGAGTATTGTAAATAATTGATTTAGTGACGTTACTTTGCAACCGATCACATCACTTTCCCAATCTCTATTTTAATGATCAAAGCAGCAACCAATCTTAATACTGTCACTCTAAAACATGTGCATATAGCAAATCTCTTCTCACCTGATATAGTGGCAGATGCAATACATGCGTTATTTAACAGTTTTATGGCAACAATCAACCAAACTTTCCAGGGCACGTGTATCTGTGTTTTAAATGATGGGATTGTTGAACATTTTTTACTTTTTCTGTTGTATTAATCTTCCTATTTCTGGAGGTTTGGTTACTGCCATAGCTGCAGTATTTAAATCAGTGCCAGTTTAGAAGTGTGGGGTTGTATCATGTACTCTAATGTTCCTGGTTAGAAATACTACATTACGTTTCTTTCAGTATTTCTCAATTTATCACTATTGAGTATTTAATAGTTATAGATCAGGGGTGGCCAGCCCTGGTTCTGGAGAGCAGCACGGTCTTCTGTTTTCTTTCCACCGGAGCTCTTATTACTTATTTGAAACAAGTTATTTTCTTAATTGCTCAATACTAACATTTTCAGGTCTTTACCATTGATGATTTAAAAACACCCAGAAAACTTGCAGAATTGTGGCTCTCCAGGACCAGGGTTGGCCACCCCTGTTATAGATGGTACTGGCATGCTACCTTAAAGACTCGGCCATCCTCCGCAGGTCCTCGTTCTGCTGTTTCAAGCGCTCCAGCTTGGCCAGGATTTTGGAGAGCTCTCGGCTGGAGCGGTCAGGGTGGTCATTGTCTCTGACCAGGTGTCCTCCGATGTAGAAGAGCAGGGTGCCCCAGGCCAGGAGGATGAGCATAATCCACCGCCAGGAGCCGGTCCATGGCCGCATCTTCAAGTCCCTTAGTTTATTCACAAAGCTCGCAATGATGCCTTCACAGCCGGACACCGCACATCTTTAAGTGCTCCGAGTGTGAGTGAGGGGACCTCGCGGTCTACCTGCCTGCCTTCCTTCCGTCCGTCCCTCCTCACCACATAGTCTTGAAGTCCGTTGCTCTTTCAAGCTTCTTTCCACTCCTGCCACAATTTGAATTTTCTGCTCCCGAGATGACAAGCAGGATGTTCACTTATTCCAGGATTCTAAAAAGAAAGGAAGATAATTCGTTGGATTATTTATGTAATTTATAGAAATGGCTGTTTCAGACAAGAAACGAAAATATTGATTAAAGGTTTGTTTTCACTGTTACAATGCATAGATGTACATGCTGTCTTTCAAAGCCTTCAATGTAGCTATTGCACAAAACAAGGTGGGCTTACGATAACCAGCCTTGACAAAACCTGCTGCGGAGTGGAGAAAGATGAGACGGTGAGAGAAACTAAACAAGATGATATAGGGGAGAATGTCAATTGTTATCTGATTGACTGCAAGACAATCAAGTTTGCTCAAGATATAGCAATATACTAGTTTTTATAGGTTTGACAAATATTATAGTAACAGAGACAGTTACTATGGCCAGGGGCTTGTTCTGTGCTGAACCAAAGTTTTTCAGATATACTGTGCAGGTTAATTCGCTGAGCATTTTGAGATATACTACATAGTCTTCTGAGTAGGTGCAAGATTTATTAGCAACAATAAAGTCATGGGTTTGAAGCCTGGCTCTGTCACTCACTAGGAGATCCTGTGTGAAAGTCACTTGATTGTCATGTGCTTCAACCCCGCCCAGCTGTAGAAATGGTTAGTTTGGGCTATCTTGGGTAAATCATTTATAATTGAACAAACAACAGAAGAATTATATATGCAATGAATCCTACCAAAGAAATGTTAAAGCAAGTAATACATCACAACAGTATTATTAGCAATGATGGTTAGCAGCCTGTTGTAAATGTTTCTCAAACTGCTGATCTCCAGATTGTGGAGTGCTGATAATTAAGTGTTTAGATATACATAAAACATTTACCGCAGTGCTAACTGTGCACAATTTTTGAAGAACAAACTGCAAATGTACAGAAATAGAATCAATCTGGTTTACAAAACAAATCCCTATATGCAAACTTTGCAGAAACAAAAAATGCATTTCAAAATGTAGGATGCGGGATTGTCTGTTTGTTCACCCTTGGTCAATAATTCAAGTTATAAAAAATGCTAATGCATTAACTGCTGCAAACCAGGATGTGCAGAGAAGTAAAATATTAATAAGCACTTCTGATACCACTTATAAGCTCCATATAAAATACATTGCAACAGAGTTTATGCAAAAATATCCCTCGGAAATATACTGGACATCACATTCTAGTTTTAATAAAACACTCTCTATAATAAATTATAACTATTGTGGGATAATCTAGGTGTTAATTTTATGAAAAAATTGAATGCTTTGTAATGTGAACTCATTAAACATTAAAACAGTACAAAAGATTTTTTCTTCCTCTAAACCTCACCCCCAAATTTAACTTCTAGTGGGTCGCCAGGATAACCCTATCAGCATATTAACCAAGTCCTGACTCCTGCACTGCCTTGTAATTGCAAACGAATAATGCATTGCACAAAGCTTTCCACAGTGGAAGACAACATCTGTACTTTAGTAGGAAACTAAATCAAATAACAACATGTAGAACAGAAAATTCCACTCAATGTCAGTATAGGCCCCCGTCTGTGTGCTTGCTAGGGTTTGAACAGGGTCTTATCACTAACACAATTTCATGAGCTAATATTCTGAATTATCCCTGCTTAGTTCTTGCAATTGGCACTGACTGACAGAAAGGATCAACCTGAAGACTTCCTAACAACGCACCGGTGCCACACTTTAAAAACAAACTCAAGCACTTGTCTAGATATTAATTGCAGTTTCTGTTTCCTACCTGCCAGTTTACGGCTCAGAGCTTCCTGCAGCGTAGAGTGTTTACTGATGCAATTATCCTGTGAGGCTCAGAACCTACTGGGAGTTCAGTCCTTGAAGATACTCCTGAATAAATTAGGGATGACAGATCTGAGGTGAAGGACTCAATAATGATATAAAAATGAGTGGAAAGAAAATAAACTGCTCCTCCACACCTCTGACTAATTGTTGCATGTAATCAGGCTTGGAAAGGGACAGCTGTACCAGGCAACTGCAGAAATACAGCGGACAACACCTTTTGATACGCATTCAAACATACAATTGAAAAGCAAAGCTTATCAGCAGTCCTGTAACAGGAGAGTACAAGATTGCTTATCTGTAATACAGTAATACATAAATAGCTACTAGGAAATTAACAATCGCATCTGCTACACCCTATACTCACACATATAGACACTACTGTATATACACAAGTACCTGCCTGCTGTCAGTTTAGTTTTGGTCCAACATGGTCAGCACTGATTCTACATTTTTCAAGAGGCATATGTAGTTAGTTGGAGGTGAAAATTAGCCAGTACATTTAAAGGAATAATTCATGCAGTCTTGGATACAGAATCACCTACAAACGGAATGCAATTGGGAAAACACTTTAGTGATACAGTGGCAGTTTTCTACAACCCTTCCAGAGTGCTTCAAAATCCATAAAAAAACAGTTTAAACATCAGCAAAATGAAGACAAATATAATTATTATAAATTTATCAGCTATAGAAACCTCAACTCATAAGCAATTAGCTAAAGGATTAGAAAAAGGATTTTTGTACAAGTTTAAAGTTTGGGGTCAGCGTAGAGTCCCGATGGTTAAGAGCACAAACGACCCTAGGGAGCTGCAACCATGAGAAATACAAAGTGCAGCTAGAGGCATAAGGTGACAGCAAATCACACATATACAGCAAGGAAAGGTTATTCAGAGCCAGGCAAAAACAAAACACACTGTGGCAGGGCAAGAGCCCAGTCACAGGGTTGCATATGTGGGGAGTACCGGATCGCAGGGATGGAGTTAAAATCCTCCCAGCAAACACATGTGGGCTCCAGCCACAGGTATATAAATAAGGTGATCATGTGTGGCGAAATGGTGTTAGAGGTAAGTGGTGAGTGTTTTGTTCTGTGTTCTGTCTAGTATTTATTTATTTTTATTATTTATAATAAATCTGTGCATCAGCCCTGCACTCACAGTACTGTGTCTCTGTCCCTGTTCTGACGTCACCCACAAGTCTATTTATGACATATGGAGTCAGTGCGTGGAATAACAGCACCTCCACAAAGGCAGGCCAGGAGCAGTACTGCAGGGGTGTAACAGGGTGAGCAGCCCTGTACAATATTTCTTTTTAGAACAGAGATTCCCCCTCCGCCCCTGTGCAGCTTATTTTGTGTTTTGTATTATGATTTATTTATTTGTGTTTATTATGTATTTGTATAACTGTCGGAGAACGCTGTGTGTTTTTGTATATTGTATTTATGATGGCATAGCCGTGCATTTGTTTTGTTTTTATTTTGTTCTGGCAGAGACGAGATTGGCAGCCCGTCCACTGCCAGTTGCTAATTTGAAACCTTGTGCAGAAGTTGGCCATCCCCCGAATTAATTAAGTGATTAATTTGTTGCTAATCGGGAGATGGTCACCTGTATAAATACCTGCAGCTCTCTGCACTCTGGGTGGTGTGTTCAGAAGTGGAGAACGGGAGAGCGAGAGGAGAGAGAAAAATAGTAAACATAGGATCACTGAAGGCGATTGCCCAGCCTGACTGATTTATTTGTGTTCGAGATTTTGTTTGGTTTAATTATTTATTTTTTGTGCTCTGTGAGCAAGTGTTTTTTTGTTCAACCTTTTATTTTATTTTTGTATTCAAATAAAAGGTGCGCTGCTCCTTTTTGTTCACTGCAGTACTACCTTACCTCTGTGTTTTTGTTCCTCGTTCTGGCCTGACATCACCACTCAGCCATTTCTTGTCACAGGGGGATTATTATTATTTTTATTAAATATTGCGTCTGTGTGTTTTTGAAAGAAAAAATGGGGAGAAGGAGCTGAAAGGGAAAGCAGAGGAATGGCCAGTCAAAAAGCCTGAAGGAGGAAGCAGGGTTTTGGTGCCTTGTCTGTACCAAACCCGGACACACCACCATGCGCTGCGCCTTCCATGCGCCCCTTCAGGCACCTGTCCAAAAGAGGGACAGGGGAAGCAGGGAGATGAACCTTCGGCACCATCCAGTGGGTAGCAGAGGAGTACTCCACAGCGGAGCTGGAGGATAAAGAATGGTGCACCTACTGCTCTTGCTGTGGGCATGAACAGGAAAGCTGCCCGGAGGTCGATGGGGACACGGACGAGGGGGGGGGGGTGAGCCCGAAGTCCTGTTGTGTCGAGCACCAAAAAGGGAGAGCCCTGCTGTCTCCACTGCCACTGTTTAGAGGGCAGGAATACCCCACACCCCTGCTAACTAGCCAGCAGGAGAGCTGCTGGGAAGCCTATCTCCGCCTTCTCGAGGTCTCGAGTTGGTGCCCTGCCTGCAGGGAGTGTGGGCACTTCCCAGCCAACTGCCCCCTTCCAGGAATGGACGATGAACCACTGCCTGCGAGCCATTGGGATGCTACTTCTATTGAGGTTGAGGTCTCGAGTTGCTGTCAGTATTGCCGCTGCCTCCACCGCCAAGAGAGGAGTACCTGCTGCTCCCACCTCCACCGCCAGGAGGAGAGTACCTGCTGCTCCCACCGCCACCGACAGAGGGAGATCACAGGGGGAAAAACGGACATGAGTGGAGGGGGGTTGTGTTTTAAGGGGGGAGGTGGCCGATGGCGGCCATATGAGCTGTGCACATTGGGGGAGATATGTGTCAGTGTGGCGAGATCCCTGCTGAGGCACAGGGTTGTGTATGTGGGAAGTATTGGGTAGCAGGGACTGAGTTAAGATCCTCCCTGCAAACACACATGGGAATATGGCTGGAGCCGTCAATTGAATAAATGTTTAAATAACTAATTAAGGCTCCAGCCACAGGTTTATAAATTCGGTGATCACGGGTGGTGAAATCGTTATTGTGTTACAGGTAATGTTGGTGTTAGAGGTATGTGTCGAGTGTTTTTCGTGTACTGTGCTGCGCCATTTTTCCTGTGTTATTTACTCCTTGAGTGTTTTGTACAGTTCCTTTGTTTTGGCCCTTGTGCCGGTTATTTTGTTAATGTGCATGTTCTGTGTTCTGTCTAGTGTGTGTTTATTTTTATCATTTATAATAAATGTGTGCATCAGCGCTGTACTCAAAGGACTTTGTCTCTGTCTCTTCCTGGTTTGACATTACTCACAAGCCTATCCTTGGCAAGTATGTAGCCTAATCAACCCTAAAATGCACTAACAACCAATATGACCACAAATCTTAAACATGGTCAGAATTCCTGTAGCAGGAATATATACAAGTAAGGACAACACTTTTGAAGGAATTCCGACATACGTGCCTATAGGAAGTATTCACCCCCCTTGGACGTTTTCACAGTTTGTTGTATTACAACCTGAAGACTGATGCATTTAAATGGGATTTTTTCTTCCTTTGATTTACATAACCTACTCAACACTTTCAATGTGTGAAAAAAAACCCTGAAAAGTCTTAGATAAGTATTCACCCCCTTTGCTATGACACTCCTAAATAAGCTCAGGTGCAACCAATTACCTTCAGAATTCACACAACAAGTTAAATAGAGTCCATCTGTGTGCAATAAAAGTGGTTCACATGATTTCAGATTAAATACACCTGTCTCTGTAAGGTCCCACAGTTGTGTAGTGCAGTCAAAGCAAAGATACTACCATGAAGACCAAGGAGCTTTGTGATAAAGTGATAAAGTTGTGGCAAGGCACAGATCAGGGGAGGATTTCAAACGCATTGAATATCCCTTGGAGCACAGTCAAGTCGATCTTGGAAGTGGAAGGTATACGGCACCACCCAGAATCTGCTTAGAGCAGGCCATCCACCCAAACTGAGCAGCCGGGTAAAAAGGGCATTGGTCAGAGAAGCCACCATGAGGCCAATGACAACTCTGAAAGACAGCATTCCATGGCTGAGATGGGAGAAACTGTCCATGTGTCAATAATAGCTGAGGTACTCCACAAATCTGGCCTGTATGGGTGAATGGCCATTTCTGAAAAAAGCCCATGTAAAATCCTGCTTGGAATTTGCAAAGGCATGCGGGAGATGTGGAAAGATGTGAAGATGTGGCAAAAGATTCTGTGGTCCGATGAAACAAAAATTGAACTATTTGGCCTACAAGAAGCCAATGACAACTCTGAAAGACAGGCATATTTTTTTTTCCCCCCTGGCTGTAGATGGTGGATAAACCTTGTCCCATGTCCATAAGTACTGAGGTACTCCACAAATCTGGCCTGTATGGGTGAATGGCCATTTCTGAAAAAAGCCCATGTACAATCCCGCTTGGAATTTGCAAAAAGGCATGCGGGAGATTTGGAAAGATGTGAAGATTGGCAAAAAGATTCTGGGTCCGATGAAAAAAATTGAACTTTTCCGTGTCTTATGTCTGGCGCAAAGCCAACACAGCAAGTCACCCAGGTAACACCATCCCTACTGTGAATCATGGTGGTGGCAGCATCATGCTATGGGGATGCTTGTCATCGGCAGGGAATGGGAAGCTTGTCAGGGTAGAGGGCAAAATGGATGGAGCTAAATACAGGGAAATCCTTGAGGAAAACCTGCTTCAGTCTGCAAAAGACCTAAGACTGGGATGGAGATTCACCTTTCAGCAGGACAATGACCCCAAGCACACATTCAAAGAGACACTGAAGTGGCTTAAAAATAAGAAAGTGAATGTCCTAGAGTGACCCAGTCAAAGCACGGACTTGAATCCAATTGAGAATCTGTGGCCAGACTTGAAGATTTCCGTTCATCAATGATCCCCATCCAACTTGACAGTGTTTGAACAATTTTGCCAAGAAGAATGGACAAATATTGCACAATCCAGATGTGCAAACCTGGTAGAGACTTACCCCAAAAGACTCACAGCTGTAATTGCTGCCAAAGGTGTTTCTACTAAGTATTGACTCAGGAGGGTGAATACTTATCTAACCAAGACATTTCAGTTTTTTTTTTTTTTTTCATTAACTGTTGTTTCATAATCAAAATTCTCTTGCCTCTTCAAAGTGTTGAGTAGGTTGTGTAAATCAAAGGAAAAAAAATCCCATTTAAATGCATCAAGATTTCAGGTTGTAACACAACAAACTGTGAAAACATCCAAGGTGGGGTGAATGCTTCCTATAGGCACTGTATAAGGCCTTACAGTAATGGAAATTTAGGGTCAAGTTCAACTCTTTCTTAGTTTCCAGTTTGGTTGCTTTAACTTAGCCCCCAACGGTAATTCATTAATGTCACAAAGCCACCAACTAATATGGCACAACTTTCTGTCTCAGCTTGACAGAGGCCCAGGACTGACTGGCAGACCAGAGGTGTTCAGGTCAGGATTGAGGTGCGCTGAAGCACTGCATTCCCAAGGACCACAATAATTAAAATAAAAAAATAAATAAATATACTAAATAACAACAGCAAATAGGTCATCATTCAGATCAAAATGGTACTGAAGTTAAGGTATGTAAATGTTTTTATTTATTTTTTTAAACCTCTTTCCATTTCAAGACAGTCAAGAAGTGCGAGTTTAATGTTTTCTCCTAACAGCTAAAATAATATGGTGATGAAGTTATACAAATTCAAACTGCATCTTGTTTATTAAGCATTCTGCCTTTTAGAAATCGATCGCTAGCCCTGGTGCTCTGAAGCCTACATGAAAAGTTCTTTCAATTTGAGTTTAGGTAACTGGAAGGTAAGAAAGCAAAGTGCAGCGCAATGAAGCACAGCAATAATGTGGAAGTGAAATCAGTGTTTTGGATACATTTATAAAACCTCTACAGAGAGGATGTACAACAGAGCCACCTGGGGACTAAATAGAATCATTAGACAAAGACAGAGAAAGAGAAAGAGCAGGACGCTCACTTATTCCAGGGTTCTAAAAGAAAGGGAGATAATCAGCTGGATTATTTATGTCATTTATAGAGAAGGCAGAAAAATGTATCTATATTTTGTTCCAAAACAATACCCTACATACATTATTATTACATCATGTACAGAACATAAAGATAATGCATTTAGTTGTGTAAGAAGTCTTTTTGTTTGCATACAGTGCAAAATGTTACAATATGAAGTAGGATAGTTTATTTTATTTTATTTTATTTTTATTTTTTTTAATGTTGTAAGAACTGTTCATTTGCATATTCAGCTATGGCCAAAAGTTTTGCATCACCTAGAATTTTAGGATCAATACATAACTAAAAAAAATAACAAACAAACAAACAAAAAAAAAAACTATATGAACATAATTCAGATCTTTTTTTAATATCATGTAATCAAAGAAAGTACAAAATGATATCGCAAAAATGTACCGGAAGCCATAATAGTATTAGTAGTACAGTATTTTCTGATTTTTAAATGTCACATTTTTCAACTTGTCAGGTTTTTGTTTATATGAGAAACTACAAAGCGGTGTGTAATTCAATATGTTAACGTTATTCAGCAGGTTTAATTCGACATTGTGAAGCAAAAAATTTGGTCATTCTATAGCAGCGTTCCTCAAAGTCGTACACACGGGGAAATTCGTGCAGGCGAAGCCAGGCCATCTTGCCCGCGGCAGCTCATCATAAATTATGGGTCATGAACACATTTCTGGCGGGTCGTAGCACGGGAAAAGGAAGAAAGCTTTAAGCATGTTTTTCAACAAAAGCACCACAGCAGCCTGTTGACAGCGCTGCCCGCTTATGATGTGCTTGTATGTACGCAACATTTTTTTCATGAATGGCTTTTGCGATACGATCAACCAATTGAATAGCTGCATTGTCTCTGTGGTAGCCCAATCATAAGTTAGCTAGGTGGGACATAAAGTGTGTGTGTTTCAAGTGCAGGTACTAACTGTAAGTTTAACCAACAGTTACGATATTTGCATGAAAATTGAAGGCGAGTGAGTAGACAAATGGAAAGTGAAAGATCTGAGAGCGGTCCAATCATTCGTGAGCAGAGGCGGGGTGTTAATATGCTGGGTAAGCACTGAATTTCGCCGACTGTTAATGTCATTTCAGTATGCAGAATTTAATATTCTATCTCTATATTTTTTTTTTATTTCACCAGACAGTGGAAACACCGTAGTCGATTTAGTTACGAATCCACTTTCTCTGAATAACTGTACTGGAGATGAGCGATCTTTAAAACAGTGTACTGTTGAGTATTGGTGATGCAAAACTGTAGATAAAAAAAAAAAATGCTTAAGAACTGTTAATAATAATAATAATAATAATAGCTGTGCTGTAGTGTGGTAAGGGTAAAGATTTTGCCTCCCTAGCCTGCAGGAGCGCCAGAGCCAATGCAACGCTCCCTGTGAAGTGAAGATCTGCAATTTAGCACAGCCAGTACCCAAACCTGCGCTCCCCTGTCTGTATGACTGCACTTTTACCAGCTGAGCCACAGGGAGTACGTTTTTACTGTAGGTATTTAACATACCAAACAAATTGAAAGGCATTGTCTGTGGTAATAACATTTGTGTTAAAATGACTAAAGTAGATTACAAATTAAAAGCAATGTGGTATCATAAGGGACTTTATCAATGCCAATCTTGGTGTTATTGCCCACTTACTGAAACAGGGAAGGTGGAGTTGCTACATCACTGTTAAGTGCAACACTGAGTTGACAGATTATTCATTAAAATATGTCACGTAAATAAGTGAGGGTTCTAAACGGGTTAAAATGGGCAATTTATCTGTCCCCAACAAGTATTGGGATTACATTGCCAGTTAAAGCAGTGACTTCCACAGAGCCTGAATCGGGTAGCACAGATAGTGATGTGTATGCTATCCTATAATAAACATAACAAAATGAAACCACTTTACGTAGTGAAATATGCAACTGAATGATGAGATGACATTATATTTAAAAGTCCCACAAACTTTACCCCACTAAAATATCCAATTGGTTTAGCTTACTTGGATGTTCCTGATGATTCAGAGAACATCTTTGGATAAAATAACCACATGGAAAGTAATGGGATGGTCTCAGCGATCGGGGATAAAAAACATCCCTGTATGGACAGTGCTGACTATTCATATCCTCCCTGTTACTGTATTGACACCTTCAATACATGATTTTGAGGACATGTTTTAACACAGGGATGGTGTCCACAAGGTTCTTGGTCCAAACCCCAGACTGTCTCCAGGTCTGAATCCAGTTAACCAACTTCGCCTCAGAGCAGCTGCACAAACCAGCCGGCAAATCAGCAGATCAAAATGACTACAGATTTCCATTCATTTGATTTATTTTGAAAATGTGTTCAAATTCAAGAAAATGCTGCAACAGTTAAATAATTGAGTGATATACTCATCAGAATAAAATATAAATTACTATACCCTTCTGAACATAGAGAGCGGTCTTCCTACTCAGGGTTTGTTCTGATAAACATCTGAAAAGAATTACAGTCTGTACAGCTGGGTGTATATTATTATTATTATTATTATTATTATTATTATTATTATTATTATTATTATTATTATTATTATTTATACCTTTAGAAACAGAGACAGGCAGCAAACACAAGATATGAACCAGACTGATCCAAGTAATTTGTTGAAACTATTCCACTACAATAGGTGACAGTAAATCAAATAGTGCTACAACAGACTCTGCGACCAACAAGCAAAATCCCATTTGTTATTTGTCTTGAATGTCATTTAAGCAGTCCATTACTTAATACCAACCCTCCATATGTCAAAGGCATGCAGGCTGTCAGAGGGTGTATGAACTCCTAATAGCTGGCGTGCCCTCTCCTGGCCTTGATCACTCCCCGTAAAAGTATTACAGTTTGTACATCTGGCTCTAATCCACATCTAAATAGCAATATGCTCCCTGATAGCACCGGACACAGGGGGACTGTCTGGCAGGCCCCATTCACTCAGTGCCTCAGTGATCTGCTTTATTATCCAAACCTTGATTTTAGGCTTTCTAATGCAATTTTGCAGGAAGGTCTGATATTTTCAACACTGTATTTTTTTTTTTTACTTCTTGTAAATTGAAAAAAATACATAGATTTGTTTTTAAAAGCAACAAAAAATACAGTATAGAAAACCTGACATTCCATTTATCAGACCAGTAACCAAAGCTTTAAAATGCCTTATAATACTGTATCTGAGCTCTTTTGCTGTTAAGATAATATTTTGTTTCTTCAGTTACTACTTTACAATTATTCCAGATATACAGATATTTTAAAAACTGCTGCATCCTGGTACTTTTGGTCACATGATTGCAGCTAAACCACAGGAGTGAGTTTGTTGAACTGTCTCATAAGAAGTGATTGGGTACCATCATTGAAATATTTACATAATCAATCAAATCGTTCCGCTGTCATAGGTTATGTCCCAATAAACTGTTGCTTTTGATCAGTAAAAAATATAAGCAAACACACACAATATCTTCATTAGGACAACAAGGGAGCAGTAAGGTTGCTAAAGCCAATAAGAGGTAGGGGAATGGATTGGTTAGCACTCCATTAAAGGCTACATTTCTGTGGTCCATGTGCCATTTGATGGAGCTGTTGAAGACAGTTAGTTATCATGTTGTTATGGGAGTTATCAGCAGAGGTGTTTAACAAATGAAATTGTAAAACATGATTATGTAAATGAAATCTGAGAATAACTGGGGTTAATGAAATGCAATACAAATAAGATAATTTAAACTTTTTCTTTTTTTCATCAAGCTTTTCATAAATAAAGTGCAATTACTTCCAATAACGTCTGTATTAAAGGGACACATCAATTGTTTACTTTTACTTTTGTTTTCTCCTCCCTCTCTCTCTCTCTCTCTCTCTCTCTCTCTCTCTCACTCTCATAGTTGCTTTTGTTTTTTTTAACTGAACACTTAATAAATACCATTATTTAATCAATGAAAACTGATGTGACCAGCAGTAGCTCAATAAAGAGAAACAGCCCTTTTCAACTAACCTGCAGGAGAGCCAGAGTCACACTCCCTGTGGAATCACCAGTGAAGACCAGCAACTTCACACAGCCAGAAACCTGCACTTCACTCACAGCATCACCATGCCTTTACCAGGGGAGATTCTCGGGGATCCCTGTGCTTGCAAATTGTTTTATTCGAAATTCACACCCTCATTGTGTAAATCTAGAAAGTAACCTTGCTGTATTACACTTTACATGATTTATTCGGCATGCATCTCAATTAAGACATCCTTAGTATCAGATCTGGTGGTGTCATGATTTAGATTTAATCAAGGCCATGAAGCTGTGTGCACATGAGGGTTATGTTTCCGTTGCTGTACAACACATTCTGGTATGTCAGCTACACGGACAAGAGATGCACAAAACCTGCAAGCATAACAAAGCTGCGGCCCTCACAAGCGAAACGACCTATTAAGTGAATGGCCTTTGGTTTTTACATGACTAAGGTAAGTGACATTAATAAGCTTGTTTTTATAGAAATTAATTCAGTAAAATCCATTTATTTGATTTTCTGTAGATATTGAGTTTGTCACAGCAAAATAATCTCAGATTATTTTTTTAAAGAAGGGAAAACCCTTAAAAGAACAGCTTTTTTTGGTTTTACAGATTTTAATACGCAAAAAAATCTGGCTTTAAGGCCACCTCAGTAAAAAGGTCACAATTAAAGCTACTTTTTGAGTAACATTGGAATCGACATATATATATATATATATATATATATATATATATATATATATATATATATATATATATATATATATATAGCCGGTGCCTGTGTTCAGTAATAAAGTCACCACCAGCAATCCCAAAGGCATCACGAGACTATTCAAAATAATACCAGTCAATTATAGCACTTTGCACAGAAATAAACTAAAATAAATAACATCTAAGTAAAATGTTTTGACAAGTGTTTCGACAATGTACTTCAGTGAGGCCCCCAATTCATTAAGACCCCATTTTGTTTGTTTCTTGACTGACCTTATTAACAAGGTTTCACTGTCCCCGTTTCTGTTTTGGTGATTTGAAAGTGCTAAATTTCTTTTCATAGATCTGAGGACATGTTCATGTGGGGGTCAAAGGGACTAGCTTCTGCTGAAATGAGTCATTTATATTTTACAAGCTTGCTTTTCCAATGGAGTGAATGCATTACAGCTTATCTCCATTTGTTTTGTGCTTTCATTCTCACAAGTACAAACTGTTCTTTCAGGTCTGGGAGTGAAGGTGGACTGATGACGGGGTTGATAAAAGCACTCTGTCCTTCCTTCAACTAAAGGAATAAGAAGCTTGCGTAAATGAGGTGTCTTACACTGCCGCAAAGGGGCTTCATGATAATAACGCTCCATAAATAAAACATATTCCCTTTTGATAAATACTATAAATGAGTGGCTCTGTGTGGTTTTACCCCTCCTGAGGTTTGATCTACATGGATAGCATGTTTAAAAACTTCTTCTATCAAATGTCAAGCGTTTGATCAAATTCAGGCGACGCTGCAGTGGTTCTCACCAGTGTCAATGCCCTTAATTACTGGAATGAGCAGTCCAAAGCCTTGTTCAAATTAATACTACATAACAGTACTATTGGCTATTTAAAATGTTATAAAACAAACTCATATGGATTAATTGGACTAATTATATGTTTTTCAAATTAACTTTTTTTATTCAAAGCTGTAGTGGTTAAACTGAACATAGTTATATGAGGAGGATGTTAAATGTCAGCAAAACTTGCAAAGAAAATGTACACAATGAAATTTACTGGTTACATAAGTATTCAGCCCCTTAAGTCAATACTTGGTAGAAGCATCTTTTGTAGCAATTACTGCTATGTGTCATTGCTGGCTTCAGAGTGACATCTCGAACCAGTTTCCTGCTTGCCCGGGTGCTCAGTTTAGGAGGGTGACCTGATCTGGTAGTGTCTGGGTGGTGTCTCCTGCTGTGCCTCTCTACCACTTTATCCCTGACTTGTTTCGAAAGCTCCTTGGTCTTCATGGCTGCTTTGTTGGATCACTATGTGAGTTGTAGCTTGAAAGTCTTTTTATAACTGAGGGAAATTATCTACAAGTTAAACTACTTTGAGTACACAGACTGAAACCATTTCACTAATTTTGTGACCTTTCAAATACATCATTTGCACCTGTGCTGATTTAGGGCTGCAGTAGAAAAGGGATTGAATAATTAAGCAACTGAGATTAATCTGTTTTTCTCTTTAAAGATATATATTTATATTCTATATGCATATTCTAACTGTATGTGTTACACATCTAAATGTACATTTCAATTAAACTTTCTTCGAGTACCTCATGCGAGTCCACGTTGTTTTTTACACTTTTGAACGTATATATATATATATATATATATATATATATATATATATATATATATATATATATATATATATATATTAGCTCAAAGAGCCAGCTGCCCAACGTTTCGATATGTTGTACATATCTTTCTCAAGGGAGCCTGTGTTTGAATCAAAACATTGGAGGTATTTATAGGTTTTTGACAGCATGACAACTACTTGTTATTGTTTATATTCAAATCCATGATTTATTCTTACATGATGTAATGGTGTTCTATATGTGACATCACTTTTACTTATATCTTTAAATCTATATTAACTCTAATTAACATTATTTTATATAAACGTATATTTATATTATCATGCAATGCTGGCTCTGAGAATCAGCCTTAATATGGTCTCCCCAGCGCATCAGCATGCACAACTTTTGAATTAATTTTGTTTATTTAATTATTTTTAACTTTTATATATTTATTGGAATTAATTAGTTCATTCGTTTCTGTTGAGTCTCTCTGGCATAATTGTGTTCAGTCTATTTATCCATTTACTTTCTTTTATTCTTCTATATGTCGCATTGTCTAATTTTAGCTGTTCTAATACTACAAACTTTACATCATTTATGTCATGTCCTTGACTGGTGAAGTGCTGTACTATTGGTTCATTCATTTTTTTTATTTCTAATTAATGAAAGGTGGTTCTGAATTATTTTATATAAAGTTGTTCCAGTCACTCCAACATATTTTATTTCATCACATTTTTCACAGGCTATTCCATAAACGACATTGCTATTTTTACAGTAGGTATTAGTTTTTAGTGGATATGTGGTGTTCTTATGTTTAATTATATTTCTACTTTTGTCCATGTATTTACAAACTTTACATGTACTAGTGCAAGTATTTGTAGAACCTATTCTGTCAATTATTCTTTTATGTTTACTGTGAACTAGAATATCACCTAAATTAGCTTCTCTTTTGAATGCTACAACTGGGGCCTTAAGAAACACATTTTTCAATTTTTCTGAATTATGTAGAATACGCAAGTGTTTCCAAACTATCTTAGAAATATTGGGCAAACGTTTAGAGTATGTCATTGTTAATGGGACTCTCTTGATCTTTTTATCTCTATTTTTATAATCTAGTAGATCATCTCTTTTTAGTTTATCCACTTTTCTTAACTCTGTCTCTATAATTCTTTCTTTGTATCCTCTTTTTTTAAGATTTGTTTTTAATACATGTCTTTGTTTTACATAGTCAATTTCTTTAGAGCATATTCTTCGTATTCTTATTCCTAGCCCCTTTGGGATTGCCCTTTTAGTGTGTATTGGATGTGCAGGGGACATGTGTAAATATTGGTGCATGTCAGTCTCAATTGAACCACCTTCAAGTTTTACTACGGTATCTAAAAATTCAATTTCTTTTCTTGTCCATCGACGGTCCACCTTAATATTACTGTGTATTTCGTTTGCCATTTTATGAAACTGGAAAAGAGATTCTTCTCCATGTGTCCAAACCCCAAAAATATCACCTACAAACCGAATGTATTCTAAAGGTTTTTTTTCTGATTTTCTAAGTAATTGTTCTTCCCATTTCCCCATGTATGTACTGGCAAAATGCATTCCTAATTTAGATCCTATTGCTGTACCATTGTTTTGTTTGTAATTTTTATCAACAAATGTAAAAAAACAGTTTTCTAAAACTACATTGATCATGTTCAGCACCTCTGCTGTGGGTATTGACTTATCTAGTCTATTATCTAGTGCTTTTTGATAAGCTTCTAAAGTTTCTTTACGAGGGACACTTGGATACAAGGATTTTACAACCATGCAAAATAAAATTGTATTCTCTGGAAGGTTGTGCTTTAGTGATTCAAGTCTTTTTAAAAATTGTGTTGTATCCTTAACATAGCTTGGTAATTTCTCAACGTGTGACCTAAGTTGTTTTTCTGCTATTTCAGCTATTATGTGTGTTGGATTACACTGTGTAACAAAAACATTTTTTTTTTTTGTTCCTGGGTAGTAAGTGTTATTTCCTAATTGCGTATGCCTCAAAAGTATAGAAAATGGCTATTATTCCCCACAAACTTTGCTTTTGTGACCAGGACAGTGATATTTCAAAATATCACTATTTCCAATGGGAAAATGGGCAAATGTGTGTCTTTTCGTTCACATAAAGTCAGAAAAAAACAACATATGAATCCAAATTAACATGTATTTATACTAAAGTAATACAAAAATGACTACAAGAGATTTAGAAGTGAGTAGTTTTTCGAGATTTACGATTATACTATATTTACAGGCTGTTTATTACAGTGAATGTAAGTTGAATGGGCGTTGATGTTACAGTATAATCGTAAATCTCGAAAAACTACTCACTTCTAAATCTCTTGTAGTCATTTTTGTATTACTTTAGTATAAATACATGTTAATTTGGATTCATATGTTGGTTTTTTTCTGACTTTATGTGAACGAAAAGACACACATTTGCCCATTTTCCCATTGGAAATAGTGATATTTTGAAATATCACTGTCCTGGTCACAAAAGCAAAGTTTGTGGGGAATAATAGCCATTTTCTATACTTTTGAGGCATAAGCAATTAGGAAATAACACTTACTACCCAGGAACAAAAATTGTGTTACATAGTGTTATCAATCGTTCTGACTATCATTCGCATAGGGTGGTTTTCTTTGTGCATACACACACACACACATGCACACTGTATAGTGTATGTTTATTATCCAATGATATGTACATAATTATTAATCATTTTTTATTTCTGTTTCTACACTCCTGGATATTATACATATTTAATAAAGTCCCCGGTATATTATGTATTTGGGGCATAGGCTCTGAGCAAGCCTGAGCAATTTCTGTAACAAGACTAATATAAAAATGTCCACTAGTTGTGTGCAGTGTCAATATTGCTAGTGCTAACAAGAGGTAAGCCACCTTGGTTAGCCTTCCTTTAAGATCTGGTTATATCATTTAAAAAGACTTGATAAGTTATGTTATGGACGACTCCAATATGATTTAAAACAATTTAGCCACTTGAATGATCAACACCATTTAAGGACTGGCTGTAACAGTATTAATCTAATATTACTTTAATGAACAGTCATTTTATACTGTCATGGTTTGTAATAATAGTAAAAATACCACTGCAGTACTCTGTCTTCTAACAGTTATATTACTAAACCACTACTTGCTATCCTCCAAGAAGTGAAAGGAAACGATGCATTAGAACATAAACCAAGAGAAGCCGGCATACTGGAGCACTCTCTTTGAGTATCTGAGTCAGCTGTAAATATTAAAATCAGTGAGGGATTAAAGTAATGAATCTTTTAAAAAGAAATCTAGCAAACCATTTGAGGATTGTAACTAATAACTAAGTTTTTGGACAAGCAGATTAAGGCTAAAATATTATTATTATTATTATTATTATTATTATTATTATTATTATGTTATTAAGGATATTTTTTTATATTTTTAATTAGTCGTTTGTTTTAAAGTAAGACATTTATTTGCACATTAAAAAACAAAACAAAACAAAAAAAAACAACACTTGATTTGAAGTATGCTGTGGAGTGAGCCGGCTATGCGGTCTCCTTCGCAATGAACGATGAATCTATTTCAAACGAGAAAACAAATAGCACGGCAGTCGAAACAATTAATCTAAGAAAAAAAATCTATTTAGTAAAACATATTTGTTCTAAAACAGACCACATGTCTACATTAACAACACAACCACGTTTATTTTAATCAACTAAAAAGTGGTGGATCAAATTATATTAAAGAGTAAGCAGAATCTAATTTTGGCCTTTTTTTTCTTGTACTGTGTGATTTTTATTACAATTACTCAAATGATTTAAAAGGCTGTGTGGTCCTGTGGTTAAAGAAAATGGCTTGTAACCAGTGCTCACTGTGTGACTTTGAGCAAGTCACTTAACCTCCCTGTGCTCCATCTTTCAAGTGAGACGCTGTAGGTCACTCGGCAGCTGATGCATAGCTCACACATCCTATTTCTGTAAGTCGCCTTGGATAAAGGCACCTGCTAAATAAAAAATTAATAATAATAATAATAATAATAAATAATAATAATAAAATAAGAAGAAGAAGAAGAAGAAGAAGAAGAAGAAGAAGAAGAAGAAGAAGAAGAAGAAGAAGAAGATTTATTTTTGGAAAGTGTGTATTGAAGAGTTTTCGCCTGAGTTCAGGAGAGGTTCTTCACTTGTAGTTCCCTGCTATAGACATACAGTAGGAGCTGAAAGTGCAGACCACTGTGAAGCAAAGGCAGCAGTGAAAATGTGCAGCACAGTTGAGGTTGAGATCACCCAACTTTGGTGCATTCAAATCCAATGGCAGAATGAGCGGCTACTTCAGAATTACAATGTTCTAAATTGCAATGTATTTCTAAGCAGAGGCAGAGCTTCATCTAAGGAAAGTCATTCTCTGAATTCAGTTGTTCAGTTTAGGTTTAAACAAACATTATTTTACTCCATGAACATTTATAGAGTGCTGTGATTTCACTCAGCTTGCAAGTTCAACTTCCTCATTCGTGGAATCACGGCAGTGTATGAAAGCTGGTGTATCTTCTATGTCTCTGGTTGACAATGGCAGACAGGGGGTGTTCAGGTCAGGATTGAGTTGCTCTCTCTCTCTTGCAAAGCTGTGTAGGGAAGCTCTCATGCTTGCAGCAGTCAGTAACATTATTCCTTACCTTTTTGAAAAACTACATAAAACAACCACCTGTAAATCTCTAGTTCTCGTAGCAAAACCATGTCATAAAGGCTGAGCTTATGAAGCAGCCGGATCTCAGTAGGGAGACAACCTTCTCTGTGTGCAAGGGGAAAGATTGCTGTGCACTTTCATTCCGACTGTTCCCAAGTCAAAGCCATTCCTTAATAGCCAGCTGCTAAGAAAATGATGCGGGTCCTCTGTTTTGATAGCACAGGACTTATTTAGAGTCTGCAAGATTATATGCACTGTTTGAAGCCACATAGTTTGGAGTGCTCCTTTGTTTTTAAGTGCCCAGAGAATTTGAAATATGAATTTTAAATAAAATTTTTGGGAATTAATCATTTGGGGAGATTTACCTTCTACAAGAGTGTCGTTACTTTGAAGTCTTGTTTTAAATGTACCAGAAAGAAGGATCCAACGGGATTCACAATGAGTGTACCAGGACAGGGTTACATTTTCATTATCAAAGTGTCTTTAATCTCAGGGAAGCACAAAGGGGGTTATTTTGTAATCCAGAAGGCACATATAACAGTGAATAATGATTTCACTCAGCTTACTGCATTGCATGTTGTGCTGATAAAATGTAAAAAAAAAAAATAGATTTTTAGATTTTTTTAATGAAATGGTTTTATGGGATTGGAAATAAGGAAACATATCTACAAATGTACAAATGTACCTCTCTTTACTAAATTATCTTCAATGGAATGCATTAACGCCCAGAGGAAGAATATTTGATAGATAAGTATACAGTGGTAAAATTTTAACAATGGCTTAACAAAGCTTGTCTTTATAGTCAAAGTGAATGTTGCCAACTGGTTTCTTTGCAAATCTTGATCTGCATTGGAAACGTATTTCGTCAATAGGCACATCTATCAAATAATTACAAAACGAACAGATTAATATTACATATTCATTTTCACACATGGATTGATAACATATACACATGGTCCATATACACATTGCTACTCCTTTAGGGAGTTTCTGTTGTTTTAAATAAAAAAAGGATACCTGTATGGTATGTTAATAATATTTTATACACCATCTGACAGCTAATATATGATGTGGTTGAAAACAGTTAGTGTCTGTGATTTTAAAAAAAGTCCTGTGATCAGTATCTTTTATACATTTACAGACATAGTAACATTATGATATTACTATTAGTATCTGATATTAATTCCTGATTGGAGATCGGTGTTTAAAACCATGAAGCAACAATCACTAAGATAAATGGGTACCTGCAAAGCCCTATACACATCTGGTAACATTGCCAGAACATTAATGCTACAGATTCAGGAACACTATGTTTCAATTCTATTGTGTCGCCCTTGCTGGCAATGCTGTTCTCTGCAGTCAAACTGGTACTGCCACCGGTTCCATCTGTAGTCTACAATCCACAAATTCCCATTAGGAATGACTTAACCTGTAGTAGCTCCCCTGGTAGTAAAATAAATAATCCTCAATTCTCCACTGTTTTCCCCCTTTAGTTTCTGGTTTAACACCTGTCCTTACGCTACACTCATTAGGTAAGATTTCTGACAGCGGGCTGCAAGTCCTAATTCAAACCAGTTTTGTATTGGTCTGCCTGCTGCAGATGGAAACGAACGGGACTGGTTTCAAATCAGGGTCAACTAGGTCCCATGCTAGATGGATATGTGTCACTAGATCTCCTGCTATTCAGAGGATACAAATGGACTCGACTGGTACAGTAATCCAACTGCAGTACAAGTACTATGTTTGTTAGCCTGCTGTATAGAGCAAATATTTGTAATTTCATCAGTCTGAGTGAAGCTAATTGTATAATCTTATTAACTCAGAGGATGACAGGAATAAGGATACAATATTTCAAGTAGCTTGTTAGCCAGGGGATATTAGAGAATTCAAAGATGCCTTGATGTTACTGTTGCATTATCTGATAATGTAATGGTAAGTTAAAATGGTGACAGCCTTCTCTCGTTTAAAGTCACCTGCAAATAAAGTTTGCTTTCCACACCTTGAAATTATAATAAATGTAGTTTGTTCTAAACACTTACCATAAATGATAATGCATTTTTTGCTGAATATATTGAAAAGTTTTAAAAATAAACAAAAAAGTAAAATGCATCCCCTGCCATAGCTGTAAATACAAAATTAGAGCTATCAGTATCATGAAAATGTTTGCCATGACTTGCATTCATATTCACTACACATGAAGAAAGACAGACGGCCAGATTTGCACACACTCAACAACTTGTGTAAAACAATGTTGTAAACAAGTTTTATCACAAAAGTGGGAAAGCGGGTCCCTAGATTTGTTACATACAAAAACACGCTAGAGAAACAGACACCTCCTTATACCCCAGATTCTGATCAATAACTGAAGAATATCCTAACAAAGTTTCAGCACAACAGGACAAGCGTCTCTCCAGACATGTGTGTCTGTGACATATGTACAATTGCTTACACTATAGTGGGCGCTGGGATAGGCATAACAATGATACAACTGTAAATTAAAGACCAGGCAGTTTGAGTCTAAGATGATCTTTTAGTGTTAATGACTTTGTGCAGTTGAGAGATAAAAGACGTGTGATTTGAAACATGTTGCACAGATGACCCCCCTTTAATTATGCTAAAGGTTAAACTCCTACTGATTGCAGATATTTGGAAGTGTCACCAAAATGTCAAGCCTCACAAAACAAATTACACCGTCCGCACTTCTGCTCTCATAGGAACTTCTTAGAAAAACAACGACAAATAATTTACATTTGATTGTTCAGTCAGTGACCTTTATCAGTTGTGAGCACAGAGTAGAGAAAGGCTTTCTTGTTACTACAGCAGCGACAGGGAAATGGTATTGTTTTTATATTGGTTTAAGCAATCAATCTTTGTGCACTGGAATTGAATTTTGTGCACTGGAAACTAATTTTTTTTTTTTATTATTATTAATTTAGAGAGACCAATTATTTATCCATCTTTTTCTCTCCAATTTAGAATACTCAGTTATGGTCTCTCACCGCAGCAATTCACCACACAGCTCAGGAGGGCAGAAGGTCAGTGGGTATCCTCCGATACCACGACCAAGCCTACAGTCTCTTGAATCCTATGGTATTACTGTGTTATAGGAAATTCATTGTACTGTCTAATCCAGCCCCTCTACAAACTAGCATTTTTTATAATGTGATAATGTGATAATGTGTGGGTCCAGACAAAATCCCTATTAAAATGAATGGTGTGATACCCTCTACTGTCTATTTTGGAATCCAGCATGATTTGTAAATCTTGTCTGTCTAAAATCAATGCAAATCTGACTCCACAGTCCGACACCAAGTCATGTGATCTTTCTTGTCTATGTTTATAATACAAGTATATTTCGTGAATACGCACATGTCCTGCCAGTATGGTACAGTAAAATCCCTGTTTACTTCCTAGGGAAAGTAAAAATAATGCAATTCTTGAATTACAGAATATACCTGGACTGTATTTCTACTGTATGCATCATAAGAGAGTTGGTTTAATGTGTTCAAATATTTTGTCAATTAGAATTTAGATTTTACAGCATCTCTGTAAACCAGGACACTGTATAATCCAGCACAACTCTCCAGTCGCAATCAATGCCAGATTAGACAGGTTTCATTGTACCTTCAGTAAGGTCACCCTGCTATTAAAACTACATGTGTTTGGTCTCTTGACTGGCCTTAATATGTTAAGTTCCACTGCATTATTTTCTTTATGAATCATTGATTTCATGCAAGTTGTAATTTTGTTATTTAATTATCATTTTTGGTCCTCTGTCCCCAGTAGATGATTTGTTTTTGAACCGTTGTCATTTAATCTATTCATTGTATTTTTTTTTTTTTTAATTCAACACTATTGAGTGCCTGATAGTTTAATAGATTATCCCTGTATATCAGTTTGATAAAGAAAATAAACAATTATATAAACATAAATAAGAAGGAAAAAAGAGACAAGAAAAAACACTCTGTGCCTCATCCAATGAAGTGTTACAATGATGATCTTGTAGCCAGACAGCGAAAATACATCTCATCGCTGACATTTAATGTAAGACAAATTATGCTTTAAAAAAAAAGCCCAAACAGACAGAAAACCAACACAGAATCCTTCATACAGCATGCAGGAAATAGATTTTTTTTCTGCATTTCCTCATTCTAAGAAACACGACATGTGCCTTGCTTTAAGCAGATTCCATCCTTTGGCAGTTTTTGCCTAAGTAAAGCAAAACCATTACTGTCACGTCTGTCAGTTTTAATAGAAGTGTTGTTTACCAGATGGTTTTGCTGCCCGTTCACCTCACTATTCCCTCTTGCTGGAATAATATGACTAAAGTGAACATACATTATTGAGCCCTAATGAACTGAAAGCAAAGGCTGTAGGTTGCTGTTTATCCCCTGCCTATAGGAAAAGCAAAAATGTTTAGCATCATAACTTACATCTCTTGACATACTGAATATGTAATAGCTTTAGTAGAGATAACAGAAAACAGTTGTTTTCCTTCATACTGTGTTAAACTGTACTAAGCCACAGCAGACGCACGCAAAGTGTTGCAAAGCATACTAAAAGCATAGTAAAAGCACAGTGCAAGTAAACTGGGAACTTCACTAACACATTTTTCAATTTAGTGCGTCCAATTATTGAACCCCATTTTTCTCTCCAATTCAGAATGTCCAATAATGTTCCCTCAAGGCAGCTTCTCCCCACAGCATGCAGAGTCTGCAGGGGGTTTAAGATATTCTGCCGGGATTTTTTCCCATTCCTCAGTGATTCATGATTCATTACTCTTTGAGAGGCAGCTGAACGTGGAAATCTGTCTTCCTGATAAAACAACGGCAATCTGTGCATTCTGGACTGAAAGGGGCTGCACCAGGGAGATGCAGCTTGTATATATCCCATGATACCTATCATGGATGCCCTTTTGCATTGCAAATTACATCCGCCAGGACGGGACCGCCTGTTTACATAAAAGAGTGTGTTGTATGAGTCAGGTATTTCCATTTTTTTTTTGGTCCAAACCCGGTGCATGTGCTTTACATGTCCACATGCTCAATACTGACCGATCTTGCTTACTGTTGAACAAACAGTATTGTCCACAGCCTTGTTAACCAGACTCTACTGGCAGGAAACAATCTTACTAACATTGATTTCAGTTGTATAATCAATTTTTTGTACTTTATTTTCTAAAGTATGCACTGTTAAATGATTTATTTTCCTGCCCTATTTTATTTTACAGACAAGCCTATTAGGATGACTTGCTTTCTATTTAAGCCACTGAGTGGAACACAAACTTTATCAATTAAATCCGCCATGCTGCTGTAGGTATTCATTCACCAGGGAGTATCTGTGAAATATGAAAAGATCAACATGAAACTATTTCAGTTTAGTCAAGGTTTTACTAAGGGTTCATGGAGAGGAGCTATGGCCCCTGATAGTGTTTATTGACAGAGTTAGTAAACATATACACATGGAGAGAGGGGTTCCACCTCTTCAAGGCCCAACATTTACTTGATCAATAGACACAATAAACAGGAGGGGGGCCACCGTCTTTGAGGTGACCCGACATACCAACAAGGGCACCGTCTCTGAGGATACCTGACATACAAAGAGGCTCGCGAACCGGAAAGAAAACATAAAGTTAGTATTTGAAAACATATAATGCGTGGTGTTCCACCTCTTCAAAGCCCAACATAATAGAAGGGGGGTTCCGTCGCTGAGGACACTCGACAAACAGGAGTGGGGCCACCGTCTTTGAGGAGACCCGACAAACACGAGGGATGCCACCGCTTGGGGACCCTCACATAGAGGCATCAGACCTGAAAGAAGAATCCCAAAAGAAACATACATGCAGGCCGGGGGTCCCTTCTGACTCATGGAGAACCGTCCTCTATGAGGTAAATGAAGCGGAGCTTAACAAAGGATTGGAGAAAGTAGAATAACTAACCCCCCCAAAAGATGGACCCCCGGCTCCCCGCTGACGCAACGTGAAGAAGAAAAAAGAGAGAACCGCCAATGCATAAGAAAGAAAAAGAAAACATTTAGACGAAAGAAAACAAACACTTAACATGACAAAGGGGTTAGTAGACTGTACCCTAATGACTATGTGAAGACCCTCTGCACAGTGGAAAGAAAAAAACCCTTTCTTTTAATTTTATTTCTTAGGGGAAATCTTTGGTGGCTCAAGCAGAAAGGTCGTCCCCACTCCAGACATACTAGCAATGGACTGATGTGCGGAGGATATTTCAGATGATGAAGAACGAATATAAGTTTCAACTGCTGATGAAGTCCAGCGCCCCATATTTTTAATTAAATGCTGGTTAATGTTGGCTTTTGCAGCTGAAGTAGATGCCCCTATTCTAAATGAATGAGGAGTGTAGAATTGCAAAGGAAGACCTGCTCTGGACACCACGATGGAAAGGTGTGTTAAAAACCAATGCCTTGATACAATGGACCTGCTTGAATTGATAAACAAAGGGTCGGAGGATGAAATGGCCTTGCGTTCTGCAATGTACTTCAACATAGAAGTGAAAGGACACAGAAGAGAGTTGATCTTAGAAAGCTGAATACATTGTCCTTGCCGCAGTTGATCTGTTTTTGAAATGCGAAGAAATTAGATGAAATGAGAATCTGGGATGAGCTTGACGTCACTGCAGCGGATACCGAGGGTAGGAAAGCTGGCAATAGAAGGAACTGTATATTCAGAACATCTCAAAAACCCGTAAAATGCAGATAGACATATGACTTCCATAGTTAAATCATCAAATGGAGAAAAACAGCCATGGCGCAGAATTGAAATCAAGTTACTGAGAAAGTCTATAGAAATAGGCAGGCGAGCAGAAGAAGGAGCCGGAGAGCACTTGGAAATTCCTCATAAAAGTAGACGAACCGCTAGAATTGATAATAGAGTTGGGGAGTTGATGGACATCAAGCGAAATTGATGCTGAATTCCTGACAACTATAGTCTTATTGTAGCTGGTGCCAGATATAGAGAGTCTTTGCATGCACTATGAACGCCATGATCCAGTCCTGGTTGAATGGAGTAGGATTAATCCTGCTTTGTAAACAAAAAGTTACATAACATGCCCAACCTGTAGAGCACGAGGATCTGGTAGATGGGGCAAGTGCTGATGCCATGTAATCTTGAGCTGAATTAAGAAGTTTATTAATAGCTGGATTTAGTTGAAAATCAGCTGATTGAACTGTGGCGTTGCTGCTGGATATTGCAGAGCTGTGGGCAGCAAACTGTGGAATTTGGAACTCTGTAAACGAGAAACAGCATCAGCTGCATTATTAAAAATGCCCAGTAGATGGCGAGCTTGTATTGGGAAATTATTAGAGGCTGAACTCCATACTAGCTGCCGCAACAATTGCATGACAAGAGGGGAAGAGGAGCGTCCTTTATTTATAATATGCACTGTAGTTGAATTATCACAGTAAAATAGTATTGATTTCTTAGACCAGAGATGACCCCATAGCTGGGCAGCTGCTACTATTGGGTATATCTCTAGCAGAGCTGTGGATTTTAGATGAGGAGATATGTTTTCGATTTCCTCAGGCCATGTACTGCAAAACCTTTGATTGTTAAATAGATCTCCGAATTCCAGAGATCAGGCATCAGTAAATAAAGCCATATCGTGTCGAGCTGAAATGAAATCATCGTAAAACATAGAGAGACCGTTCCAGTGCTGAATAAGCGCAGACCACATTTTAATGTCTTTCCTAGCTTCTGAGGAGATATTTATATAGGAGTCCAGATTTTTTGCTGTTGATGCCAGCGCCAGCAGTCGAGATATAAACCTCCTCCCCTGTGGAATGATACGTATTGCAAAGTTAAAGTAACCCAGCAATGAAAGCAGTGCCCGTTTTTTAATTGTTTTACTGATCTGAAAATCCCGAATGAGCAAACAAACATGGTTAAGTTTAAACTCAGGCAGACTGGCTTCAAACTTTTCTGTATCTAGAATGATTCCAAGGAATTCCAAAGAATGAAGGGGACCAATTGATTTCTCTTCTGAAAGCGGAACGCTTACTGCAGAAAATAAGCTTTTAAGATTGGAAATCGCTTCTGGTGGTGCATCTGAAGGGGGAGAAATTACTAAAAAATCATCCAGCAAGTGGAGCAAGAATGGGACATGATAGACATTAAGACGAATCCAGCATAATGCTTCCGACAGTGTATCAAATATCTTCGGGCTGCTGTGGCAGCCAAAAGTCAATTGGGTGGCAAAATAAAACTTCCCTTCCCAGCATATACCAAACAGGTGACAGACAGAAGGATGGATTGGCATTACTTTAAATGCGTCTGATATATCTGCTTTTGCTAACCAGGAACCATGACCTGCTAATTTAATTGAATGTATTGCGTCTGCAATAGTGATGTAATGTAGGGAAAATTGATCTTGGGGAATTAATGAGTTAATGCTGCTGGTGCTTGTCCCCCATGGTGCTGATAAATCAATAATGAGACGCTTTTTTCCCCTGACATTTTCCTCGTGGCAATGCCGATAGGATTAATTATATATACTTGAAAAGGAGGAGCTAAAAGTGGACCGACTATAAATCCTTTTATAATTTCTTTTTCGATGAGAGATTGCACTAATTGTGGTTCTTGAGTCGCTGAATAAAGATTTTTGTTTTTGAACGAGGAAGAAGGAATTTGAGTCAGACCGGTTGAAAAAACATTTTTTAATCCGTCGATCAGGTAATTGATTAAATTACTGTCGGGATGATTCTGTAATTTACTTGATAATGCCGGGATGTTTATAGGCGTAATGACTGTGAGCATCGGGGAAAGTCACTTGCGTTTTAAAGGGCAGATTGTATCAGCGTGAGCGTCTCCGCAATGGCTGCACATGTGGATAAGATTGCATTGCCTATTCGAACAGAAGCCAGTATTGAAATTGTTGCAGATTTGTCTTCCTCCTGAAAATCTAATACTGCGCCCGTATTTGTCTTTCCTTGTGGATTGATCGAGGGGAGCTGAAGAATGTATAGGATTAGGTACTGAAGATCTGTATGAATTAGCGGCAAAACCGGGTGCTGAAATTAGGGCTGGACCGGAAGAAGCTGTAGGCGGCACTGCAGTATTTGATGCTGGAATTAATGACAGCGCTGTAGATTGTTTTCCCTGTTCCATATTAGACACCCTTTTATCTAGATCCAACAGTTGGGAACTGACCGAAGATAGAGTATCGGCAAAAGGCTGCATAAATGATTTTATCTCGTTAAACATTTGCGAATGTTGGATTTCAATGGCTGGCTGCTGGTTAGCGGTGCTAGTTGTGGGGGTGATTTGATCCGGAATAGACAGCCTGCTGTCTGTTTTAGGACGCTGAATGGCTGGGCGCGGCTGATTATGTTTTTTTTTCGGAGGAAAGACTGGTTCTGCTGAGAATGAATTGCAATAGAGAATAAAAAGAGACTCTCTATCACTCCCTGCTGGAATCGCATTAACATTTTTAAGGAGGGTTTTTATCAATTTATTCATGGGCCAGTCCTTCCAAAACAATCGATCCGGAGGGGCGTCCTGAGGCCGAAGTCACTTGGAACGGTGCCGATTCGATGTTTGAGTGGCAGGAACAGTAGGCAACATTTGAACTGGAACCTGGACGAGAGCCTGATCGGGAGCCTGATCAGATGTAACTGAAATACCAGAAGGGCAGAAAAAATGGAGACTGGATGGACCCTGGATTGAAGCTGGAGGAGAATGATCTGGTAATGACAGAAAATCCTGGGAATCCTCTGATTCGACTGCTGTAAGTATTCCATTATTGGGGTATACGAAAGTTGATGGGTCTTGAAATCGCTTAGGTTTATGCCAAAACGAAAAAACACAAGACAGCTAGGTAGAGGTGACTAATGTTTAAATAAGGTAGATTTAATTGATGACAGGAGATGATAGGTTGTTGGTGCCTAGCTCCGCCCCCTGAACCCCACTGTTAGGTTAACATTTAGTGTACTGTCATTCTTGTGTGCTTACTGTATTTCCACAATTGTCTTATATTGAAACATTTGAACAAATTGAAATTTATTCAGTGGTAAAAATGACCATGTTCATATCCGTTCATATAACAGAATCAAAAAGATATCATGCAAAGAAAATACCTAAATTAAATGCTTAAATGACATATGATACAGAAGAGTTTGTCTCTCCTGTCTTTAACTGGAAATCTGATGGATATACAGAAAACTGGAACACCTACTAATTTTAACTATTTTTAATACAATAAACAAAAACAAAACAAAAAAATCCACAGTCCTAAACAACCAGAACTCAAATATGTTATGCACCTGGCAGTCTAAAAGTTAAATACTTTTATATAACTGACTAAATTAAAACATATTTTTAATAATCAAATGCAAACAACAACACAAAAAAAATAAAAAGCTTTTCATTAACATTTTTACATCAATCAGACTCCTCAGCATCCCACACCTCTGAAACCCGGTTTGCAAAGTTCTGGTTGATAAGGGGGCCACAGCGGCACAATAAGACTTAAATGACCCCATTTGAAGGGGGTGCAATGTAAATGTACTCAAGTTAAGAGAAATTTCTAACTTCAACACACATAACCAAGGTGTCCCGTTATATGTGCATGCCAGTGCTTATATACACAGGGCTGTCAGCTATCATTGCATTATTCATCCCATCATTTAAATAGAGTGCATGGTACACATTCTTTTGCTTACACAGCACTGTGCCAGGAACAGAATGCTGCCTGTGCTCCTGTAATTGAGCCATCTTCAAGGAGTCTGTCCTTGTTTGCAATCCTTTTTAAAACCATTGTCTATCTATTCTGGTCCACTGTGTGTATGTGTTTTTAAAACCACCATCTTGTCATTCTGGTGTATTGTGTGTGTATTTCGTTGCAACATGTTAGCTACTGTCAAGCCTTCCAAATATGATTCTTAATGACAATGCAGGCAGACAATTGTCTTGTACAATGACAATGCAATGGTTCTGGGTTAAAGGTAGAACAAATAAATTATTCTCTCTCCCACCATTCATGGTATTTTGGTTTCCAATTCTTGTTTTATTTCCATTTTTCATCACACCCTTGAAGCTTATTTTGAAAAAGTGTGAGCTCAGCAAGGTTGATTGCAATATTTTCTCTACTAAAGACCATTACCATTACAGTAGTTAGTTCCCCACAAGGGTTTTTTTCATCATCAATGTAAAACTAAAAGTAAGTGTGAGAATAATTTGATTATTAGTCTCTTCTGCTACACCTGTGCAAGCTTCACTGCTGACAAATGCATTATGATGGGCTAGTTGAGTTGATTGTTATTGCTAATGAGCTGCAATTAATTTTTATTACAGGGAAGTACACACAGGTGTTAAGAGCCTCCTGCAGTGTTTACAAGAAACACACTACTTTACCTGTGTGTGTCCCGTGCTGCCTGTCTGTATAGCAATTTCTAAAATACACATCATGGATCATAAAGAACTGGGCAAAACATTTCTCAACATTTATTCAGGACCATTCGCCT
This sequence comes from Polyodon spathula, assembly GCF_017654505.1. NCBI lineage: Eukaryota > Metazoa > Chordata > Actinopteri > Acipenseriformes > Polyodontidae > Polyodon > Polyodon spathula. The sequence goes on from NC_054550.1 coordinate 19,635,012, forward strand.
GGAAAAAAATGGAATGTTTTCTAAAGATTGCAGTGCATCTAGATCATGCTCCCTACTGCAACAATGATGATTTTCTGTTCCCGCAATATGCCACCCATTTCAATGAGTACCAAGACTGATGCAGGAAGGAGTATGGATTGGATACACTGCGTTGTTTAGAAGAACACTTTCAGAGTAACAGTTTAAAAACAGTCATTCTGTAAGTGATTTACTTAAGATGTATGAATAAAAAAAAAAAACATCAAAACAAATTGCTGTGATATGGACATCAAAGGATACAGCAAAGGTAAAGTAAAGTGTTTCTTGAGAGCACTACAGGCATGGGGCAGGGTTCTGTAACACTGGGCAAAACAATAAAATTTCTCTCTCTCTCTCTCTCTCTCTCTGTGGAGAGCTAACTAAAAGCATCTTGTCATGGTCTTTAGTAGAGAACACATTGCTATGAACCATGCTAAGCAAACTCACAAATTATTATAATACGTATTGCTATAGTTTAATGCACAATGTGCGGAAATAGCTATTTTCTTTATTATATTTAAGTTAGATTATCGTACCTGCGGGAACATAATTATTTCATTAAAAACAAACTGCTCTCCTGTTATGTATCTTTGGTCTGTGTGGGATTTCTTACTAATTTATTATATCCACTAGGGGCAGTGTTGCAGGGGGACAGGTTCATGGTTACACTTTGGTGTACCAGAAGGAGTTTAGACATGATTCTCATTGAGGCCATTGTGGTGCTTTCAACTTCTATGATAACTCAAACAGAAATGAATCAAAACAAGGAGAAGAATGCATTGCCTGACTTCACGATTTCAAGTTCAGGGTTCAATCTCCGCCCATTTTACGAGGGGGTTCATCTTTAAACTCGGGGTCACAAGTGCGGTGGCAGGAATCAAGTCATTATTCAAAATAGCATTTATAGTCTTCAGTGTTTAACAGTTTTTTTACGTATCCACTAAAAACAAATCAAGATCTATGCTCTTTAACAGACACATCTGTTCTTCAGGGAACAACACCATCAATTACAACTCCATTTGTTTCATCATGTATTTAATCTTTAACTTAATTCAGTGAAATCTTGCTTTGGAGAGGAACCAGGAATTTCACTTTGCTTTTATGAAGTTGTAAAACAACGATAACCACTGGATGCAGTGTACTGTAATCTAATCCCACAACACTCTTTCCAGCACAGAAGACATATGAGCATCAAATTAACCCATAAAGAAGCGTGAGCTTGTTTACTTGATTCAAATCCCATTGACCTTTGTAAGAGATATGTCATCTTTTGCGAGAGGACCGTAATGCGAAGCAGATCAGTTCTGTCTGCTCAGACTGCATGCACAATGATGCTAGTCTAATAAGAGGGCTTACAAACGACATACTAACTTATTATAAATTGTAAAAACAAAACACAAATCTCTAGAGGCTACAGTAGCTGTCACCAGAGCCCTGAGACAGAATTACAGCCTTATATATCGGGCCCTACCCATTTCACGGCTGTGAAAAACGTGACACGGACCGTGAAATTCATTCTGCTCAGTAAAATCTGGTGTGTTTGTGTAGTTTTACCCTGCACTAAAATCCAAAGAAGTTACATGTACTATTACAGATTCCTGATGCGACTGTTAGCTTGTTTCAATTTAAAAAAGAGCTCACCATGAACTGAACAGGATTTATTGACTGACACTTGATAACAACCAATAACTGGGCTCTACTCACTGGAAATCAGAATAAACACAAGTACTCTTAGAAAAATTATAAGCGACATCCATTTAGTAAGAAATGACCTCAGTCACATGCCCTCCCTGGGATGTCAGGCAGCTTAGATTGATGGCCTTCAGAAAGCAGAGGCTACTGAGGGTTTTCATGTGATGTCATCACAGTGCGGCGAGTTTAGTATGACTTACGGATCTCAACTGGTAGTACCGTCAGGCGAGTCAGATTAGACCTACATTTTAAAAGGAGTGTCCAAAATAAATCAAAAAGTGCTGCAATCATTACTGCAGGGGATCATGAAAAATGATTTGGAAGACAAATATATATCAAGTAGTAGTATGAGCAGAAAAATACACTAAAAGCACAGCAGGACTAAACAATAAATAAAATATATATATCAGTAATTTCAGAGACTTCACGTTTATATTTTTTAGCCTCTGGGTATATTGTCCAGCTACAGACCCGTCCCTAGCTCGGTGCTGTCAGTCAATTCAAACAAACTCACTGGATGCAGAGAGAGCAGGACAGGTATTTACACCTCAGAGACAGGGAATGACAAAAACAGCATTTCAGAATAGTTTTTCATTTACTGTTGCATACAATGACATTTAAAACCAGAACCATTTTTTTTTTAATAATAACAATAACAGAAACAACAACCGCAGAGCGAGCCTCTGGATTTCAGTTTCATTTTCTCTTAGCGTTTCTGCTTTGTTAGTCACACGCTTTTGTTAACTTCAGGTCTTTAAATGTTTATATTTTGCTGTTTTTAACTACATGTTCATACTTTGTTATACCACCGTGAAATTTATGACTGAAATGCTGAAACCATGAAATTTAGATCTTAAAATGTTATGACTATGAAATTTACGAAAATGTTCTGTGAATTTGGTAAGACCCTACTTATATGTAGAGTTTTGGTGCATACTATTTGTTATAATATATGGTGACATACAGTAACAGATAACAGTGTATATTTTTTACAGCTGAAGACGTTGTAAAAGTATTGAGAATAACATTAAAAAATAGAATTAAAAAAATTGAAAGCAAGTTCATATTTTTACAATTCAGTATTATTATTATTATTTTTTTTTACATTTTATTAGCCTTTTTTTGGGTGAGAGGTCATGGTAAAAGTATATGTATTATTACTAAGCATCACAGTAGAAAATTCACACAGCTTTTTTGGAGGGTGAATTAGATATTGAAAGATATATTTGAAGATTTTAAAGAAACAGATTTCCACAAGATTGAGGGGTCTCAACAGACCAATGGGGGACTCAGAGATTGACTAAATAATTTAACTGCATCCTTTATGTAGCCCACTGTGACAAAGACGGCTGTAATGGGGAAGTCAGACCAGAAGAAACACACAGTATTGTAGATGAAATGATAAATGGATGCGCTGCTGCATGGTTTATTATTATAAAATAAAACAGTACAAAAACCAGGACATGGCACTTGACGCCAAAATAAATAGACAAACAAAACGGACTAACACTTAAACCAACAGTGCACTAACAGACAAACACGGTGAGTCAAAACAACGGTTATATATTTACGTTTAGTTATCGTTTTACTTTCTCCTTCTCCACACCCGTTCTCCACTCACCGAACACACAACCCCGAGTGAGTGAAAACATGCTGCTTTTATGTAGCTGTACCGAGACTTGATTGCTAATCAATCATTCAATTGTAGTCGCGGTACAACTGCACGTGAATTAATAAAGTGAAATTCCCCGTGCTCACATATTATTACATTTTACTTGCACGTGAAGTGCTGTGCAATCCTTGTGCCTAAATACAAATATACATTTAAAACACTTGTGTTACACAGACCCGTTTAAATCCCGTGTACCAATGATTACACACCAACATTAACACAGAAAAGAAAATACAACACAAAATACACACAGGGGCGGGGCACTTTGCCACACCTACTCTTTAACTGCAGCACCTCGCCCATGATATCAAAGTGCCTTATCAAGCAACAGATTTGCAAGCCCCCAAGGGATCTGAGATTTCTAGAAAGATTCTTTGAAGATTCGTTGTCCGATAATAATTACAGCATTTAAAATAGCCCCTATCATTTACACATATACTGAAAAGAAAAAAATACTAAAAGAAATGCATACAATTCTTTGAAAATGTTAAAATACTGAGTTTGTAACATGATTTTTTTTTTTTGTTTTGTTTTTGTAAATATTGAATAATGTATACTTTTGAGTAAAAAGCTTTGAAAATCAGCCTCATGGAGAAAGACATCTAATCAAAACACCTGTCAAATTTCTTTAAGAATTAAGAACATAAGAAAGTTTACAAACGAGAGGAAGCCATTCGGCCCATCTTGCTCGATTGGTTGTTAGTAGCTTATTGATCCCAGAATCTCATCAAGCAGCTTCTTGAAGGATCCCAGGGTGTCAGCTTCAACAACATTACTGGGGAGTTGATTGATGAATTCCTTCATTACAAAAAGAAAAACATTCGTCTCCTTGTATGGATTTCATTTTGATCAAATATTCATTTTCTCTCCAGTTCAGTTAATTTCTCGCTTCCACACTGTGGTTGAGGCAATACTCTAGTGCTACCACAATGTTCTGTTATAGACATTGTTACTGTATAGACATTTCATTGTTCTAGCTTGAAACCAACTACTGTGACTCTCTATTAGAGGCAAGCAAGCCTGCTATAAGGGAAAGGAAGAATTATCCCTGCTTGCAGCTAAAACTAAATTAGTGAATGTAAACAAAATGAAAAGCCTCAGGAATCAAACTGAAGTGTAACATTGAACATGAGTGTGGGAGCTGCAGCTTTAAACCTCTATGCTTTGAAATCCCTTCTCTCTTCCCCTGTGCATTCACACAACACTTACACTCATTCCATATATATACTGTAGAATAGGATTAATTACAGAAACATAAGCTTTTTAATGCTATTAATAGTTAAAAGCGGGGGCAAGAAGAAAGTGCAACATTTTGATTTCACATTTAGGAGACAAATTTGATTTGATTTGTTTTGAAGGGCTGTTAGAGTGCAGCCAAGTTACAGAACACCCAATTGTATCCTATGTAACAGGAAAACTATTTCAAACCTCTGCTAGTATCATACCTCCCATGCTTTACCATATCCTGTACATGCTTTTTACTATGCATTAGTCCGCTTGGCTGTTATGACGTACGCTGCAGTAAACTATTAAAAGTATCTTCACATGTATTATTTACATTGATATATCAGTCACATTCATCCCCTGACACAGCCGTAAATACAACATTAGAGCCACCCATATCATGAAGCACTACCAAAAAAAAAAAAAAACCCTACAAAAGCAGACAGTTTTTTATACTTATGCAAAAGAATGTCCAAAGCAACTTTCTTTACAATTAAATAAAGGCTGATATTGTAGAAACGTAAGCATGGCATACAGATGGATAGACAAGCATCCATACACCCACAGATTGTGGTATATACATTGTGCTAAAGAATGTCCTTTTCAAGTTTCATCACAACTGGAGAAGTATGCCTCCACTATATCCCCTAGTGGTGAGATGCAGCGGCTGGGGGAGATAATAAGGCTATCACATGACTATCTTATGCAGAAGGGAACTGTATGGCCAAGTGCACACTGTTTTATTATTCTAAACGAATAGCAACTGTTTTTACTGCTGCATTTATGAAAAGCACACTTTTGACAAAGCTGGATTAAAGTATGTGACTGCACCTCATGTTCTGACCCTTGTTGGACCTATTTAGATTTAATATCAGCCTACCCTTTGAAAGACATCAAAGTTCGTCAGTCAGACAGAACAAAATGAGCAAGTAAATTATACATACACGTTTATTTAACATTATTCCAAGTGTGTTCTCCTTGGGATTAATTACAGAGATATATTGAAAAGGGTAGATGAAATGAGGCTGGTTGTCTCTGAATACCGATACTTTTTCTCTACAAATTCAGAATAATGCATTTGCTACTGCGGGAAAGAAAGCACTTCGCTGACTTATTATAGGTATTGAAAGGCAATCTTATCACTTGCTGAACACATGGTCAACCCTCACAGCACTCTCCTCGACTGATCAAAGTCCTTGCTAATGAAATAATTCCTTATACCTTACCTGCCACAAACCACCATTCACTAAAAGGTATTTTAAAAGAATATTTATATATGTTACCATCACAGGGATTTCATTTGAACTACGGAGCTGCACACTGCATAGGATGTCATCTGTTATCTTCATCTTAGTTGCTGACTGTTTTGTTATTTAGTGTGTTTGAAAAAAGCTCTCAATCTGCATGCCGTACTGTGGAAAGGCCAGTGTCACTGGCAAGGTGTGTTACTCCCAGGAAGCAGACCCAGAGACAGAAGGTGCAGTTTAAGTGCTAGTGCGCACTTTTATTGAAGAAACAAACAACAGCCCAACACACTAAACAAACAACGAACAAACGGAAACAGGAGCAAAACAAGTAGGCGCAGTGGCCAAAATAAACGGTTTCGGACAAACAGCCAAACTACTACACATTCGCTCTATAATTTTCCAGACACCGTATATCTCCTGTCGTTCCACAATCCTAAACACAAAATATTACCACTGTGTAATCATTTATTCACCACCGTAGCACAGCACACCTCTACAACACCAACTAACATCAACGCCCATTCAACTTACATTCACTGTAATAAACAGCCTGTAAATATAGTATAATCGTAAATCTCGAAAAATTACTCACTTCTAAATCTTTTGTAGTCATTTTTGTATTACTTTAGTATAAATACATGTTAATTTGGATTCAGATGTTGTTTTTTTCTGACTTTATGTGAACGAAAAGACACACATTTGCCCGTTTTCCCATTGGAAATAGTGATATTTTGAAATATCACTGTCCTGGTCACAAAAGCAAAGTTTGTGGGGAATAATAGCCATTTTCTATACTTTTGAGGCATAAGCAATTAGGAAATAACACTTACTACCCAGGAACAAAAAAAAAATACAAAAATTGTTACACAGTGTTATTTGTAATTCAGCAAAATGTAACATTATTGGTAGGGGGTGAATACTTCTGCAAACCACTGTAAACACCTGTGACTGGAGCCAATTTAATCGCCTGTTATTCAATTTCCAGCCCAGCCACATTTCCACATGTTCTTCTTGCAAGGAGGAATTTGTCACCCCTTTGAAATGTCCCGGATTTAATATACTAGACGATATTGCCTTATTTAGAATCACACTTAATAAAAACAGATGATTTGATGGTTTACAGTACAGTACTGAAATGTTCTGACATATAGCTTACAGAACATTGCACTGAGTACGTTTACAGCGTTATGTTTTAAATGATGACAATGTGTTAGTGAAGTACACTATACTGATTTAAACTAAATGTTATTAATAATCACTATTTTAGCTGCATTATGTTTCAGGGTTCCTAGTAGAACAATAATATCTGTTGTATCAACACTACTGTGTTTGATTGCTTAATTATTCTGCCTGACAAGAGAACTCCATTTATTGTCACCATTTTTGCTCTGTCACTTTGGGATATAAATTCACACTTTTATAAGAAACACCGAGGGGTAGATACTGTACTAGTGCAGTCTAATAAATGGAGACACTCAAACTCTTACAGGATGCAGATTCACAATGACCATGGCCAGGGTGCTAATGAACCTGTCAAAGTTACATCTCACAAACTCCTAGAAACATGTTCCACATTTGAATAATAAACTCTTTTCAATTCATGGCTTTCCAAAAAAGGAAATCTACAATTTAAGTAGCCTGATAATCAAGTCCTAAATTATGTTAACTGAATTAACATGAGAAAACTAATGCTTTTTTAAATCTTATTTGCAATGCATTTATGCACTGTCATGCTTTTACAAAATAGAAGCAGACTATTTTATTTTTTTTTGGCTGAAAATCATTTTGTCCAAAATTGTACTGTAAGGGAGTGCTAGACAAGGCTTGGAAATCACATTTCTCACCTATTAGCACCAGTCACATAACAACTGCAACAGCTCCCTTTCTTGTGCTAAAGATATTTGTGTGGTTATCTGTGCTTTTTTTTTTTTTTTTTTTAATGCACTATAGATTACTTAACGATTCAACTGCTGCTTCCTGGCACCTAATCCATTGTTGTGTGGTAGGTCTGTTTTTTCTTAACACAGAAAGTGATTAGGTACCAGGAATCAACAGGTAATGTAACAGGGCAGAGGCTGCATGCAAACCAGTGACCCTGCGCACCGCAAGCGAGCATCTCTTAACCACAATGCCTGGCTCATATGCATTCGTGGTTTTAGAGCTTTTAACCTCATAACAGCCATGTATCACACAACATCTCACGACAGTGCATCACACAACACTGCCCATTACACTCTTCAGTGCATCACAAAACACTGCCTGTTACACTCTTCAGAGCATCACACAACACTGCCTGTTACACTCTTCAGAGCATCACACAACACTGCCCGTTACACTCTTCAGAGCATCACACAACACTGCCCATTACACTCTTCAGTGCATCACACAACACTGCCTGTTACACTCTTCAGAGCATCACACAACACTCTTCAGTGCATCACACAACACTGCCTGTTACACTCTTCAGAGCATCACACAACACTGCCTGTTACACTCTTCAGAGCATCACACAACACTGCCCATTACACTCTTCAGTGCATCACACAACACTGCCTGTTACACTCTTCAGAGCATGACACAACACTGCCTGTTACACTCTTCAGAGCATCACACAACACTGCCCGTTACACTCTTCAGAGCATCACACAACACTGCCCGTTACACTCTTCAGTGCATCACACAACACTGCCTGTTACACTCTTCAGAGCATCACACAACACTGCCTGTTACACTCTTCAGTGCATCACACAACACTCCCCGTAGCATCACACAACACTGCCCGTTACACTCTTCAGTGCATCACACAACACTGCCTGTTACACTCTTCAGAGCATCACACAACACTGCCTGCTACAGTCTTCAGTGCATCACACAACACTGCATGTTACACTCTTCAGAGCATCACACAACACTGCCCATTACACTCTTCAGAGCATCATACAACACTGCCCGTTACACTCTTCAATGCATCACAGAACACTGCCTGTAACACTCTTCAGTGCATCACAAAACACTCCCTGTTGCACACTTCCCTCTTTAACCTCGACGATAGGCTGCAGCCAGTCTATGAGATCTGAGTCACGGCAACAATGTAACAGGGTGGAGCCTGGGTGCGAACTGGCAACCCTGCGCACCTCAAGTTAGTGTCTTAACCACAATGCAAAAGAGCCGGGCTTGTCTGCATCATGGTTTTAGAGCTTTTAACTTCCTATCACACAACACTGGTTGTTACAATAAGACGTTCAAAATCAGAAAGAATTGTACTGAGTTCTTCACAACCTAGCAGAAGACTACCTTGAATTCAAGAAACCGCAATGCTGGCACATGCTGAGATGCGTTCTAGTTGAACTCCATTCTCCACCCTGAGACCTGAATGAACCTTCTTGCAGAGGGGAGTGGAGGGCAACCATTGGAACAACACAGTGCTCATCAAGAATGGTGTTCAGAAAGGGGCTTGTGGCAGTGGAAACACAGTTATGTAGTTTATGACATCATATTAAATGTTACACATGATTTAAGGGGAAGATTTAAACTACCAATGCATTCACACTTTCTCCTGAATAAAGCCATTCTCTTTACCTAGCAGTAAAAATTTGCTTGCCACAATGGGCGATATTTTCAAAGCATTTACTCCAGTCTATGATTAATTTTGAAAGAGGTAAAACACTTATTAAGCTTATACATTTAGAAACAAACTACTAGGCAATATATTTCATACTCTCTGAAGTACTTTATGGGCCCTATTTAGCAATGTTTGCAAACCCCTAAGTCAATAGCAGATCACTTTTGCGGACAGTTAGCGCACCAAAATCAGGCTCACATGTGGGCAAACAGACTTTGCCCACCTACCGTGTTTTAGTGCCCACCCAGCAAGTCAGCGTTATGCTGGACATGGGCTGAACTTTAGGGGAGTTTCCTCATTTAAATACAAAGGTGGCGATTTAGCAAACCATCAACAGTGTTAGCGTTTGCATTTCAATTGACGTGAAAACCAGGTCTAAACTGTGAGCAAACTACGTGGTCGACTATAAATACTGCTGAAACTACCAGGGAAGCAGGTAAAGAAAAGAGAGAGAAAAAAGAGAAATAAAAGAAATATGGAGTGCGCACTGGATTTCTACGTGGCCAGACAAAGGAGGAGGAGGAGACGTCCCCTGTCTGACACACAATGTATGCAGCAATTTTGCCTCAACACACAAACAATAACTGACATCTACCAACTGCTTCAGGCTGACCTGGAAGGAGACATGCAGAGAACACACTGTGGGCCTGTAGAACTAAGGGTACCCACTGCATTAACATTTTATGACACTGGCTCATTCCAGTGTACTGTGGGTTACTGTAAAGCCATAAATATTTGTGACCAAAATATATGGTGAATCACACCCATAAAGCCTATTTTGCTCCAGAAATGTTGGCTATCTGTTACAATATGCAAAGTATGTATTGTTAGTGGAATTTGATTTTGTGCCAAAAATGTTTGCGGTTTTTTTCATACATGAAAAACGCATAATAAAAGGCTCACAAATATTTATGCCTTTACAGTATCGCCTACTGCAAACATGAGCCAGTCGGCTGTGCAATGCCAATGTACCTGCAAATTTAGTAAAGCGGGCAGGAAAATTCATCATTTTCCCTGTCTCTCATGAGCTGCAACAAAATACAAGCAGTGTTTTCTTGGGAAGTACGGGTTTCCTGGTGTCCTGGGAACCACTGATTGCACACATGTGCAGCTACGCGCACCAACACAGAATAGGCACCTCTACATAAATCGTAAGGAGACCTATTCTGTCAATATGCAAGTGGTGTGTGATGCTAATAACAACAATCACAGATATGTATGCAAACCATCCTGGCTCTGCTCATGACTCATTTATCCTCGCTGATTCGCAGGTGGCAGCTGTGTTTCAGCGGGATGACAGTCTGAGGGGCTGGTTAGGGGACAACGTGTATCCACTGAAACGGTGACTACTGAACTCCACAACCCCTGGCAAACATTTGGAATCCTCAAAATGCAATTCCGATGTTTGGATGTCTCTGGGGGAACACTACAGTACACTCCTCAGAAGGTTAGCAATATCATCCTGGCTTGTTGTGTTTTACATAACATAGCTCTCCATAATGGATGTTGAATTTACAGAGGAAAGATTACAGGGTTTCAGGGAAGCAGATGCTGAACTTGAAGCCCCAGCCGTGGAGGTTGCAGATGCTGCAAGTGCCAGGCAGGTCAGACAAAGCCTTTTTATTTATTTAGTATTCACTCTCCACCTCCAGACTGCCAAAAAAAAAAAAAAAATGCAGCTTTGCTTGTGGGGCTTGGTCATCCTCCTCACTTGGGCTGCTGGACATTTTAAATATTTTTGCTCTTTTGTCTCCTTTCTTCTTTTTTGGGGTTTCAAAATTCCATCTGTTTGCCAAAGCAGACAAACAGGCACTCTTATAGGGAAAGTTGAATCCTTATTGGTTGTAACCTTACTCCCCCCACTGTGCTTTGCCCTTGCGAAAGCGGCTGCGCACATATTTGCTAAATAGGGCCCTATGTGTTTTGGTTTTCATTTTGTAACATTAACATGATTTTCTGGAGGAAATGCTTTGAAAATATGTCCCTTTGTGCCTTATGTGGACTTAAATGTTGATAAACTGTTTCTTTTTAGCAGCTTTTGCCAAATTCAAGGTTAAATATGCTTAATGATTAGCTCCCAGGCCAGTATTGATGTAATGTCCCGTGTCCATGCCTCTTAATTAAATTAGTGATGTACTCTCCATTTGTGCAACCCGTTCTCAGCTGTGTTGAAACTATACATTTCACTATTGGCACTTGTAACAGGGGAGACCTATACTGACTGTCTGGCACTTGTGTGGTACTGCAGGTGGGGGCAGCAGTCTCATAGATCCACCTGTCGGTCATGGCAGTGACACAGAGAGGTGGAAGAGAGGGTGTGTGGCTTTCCCTCTCTCTGAGTGGCTGAGAGGCAGGCTTTGGGGGATTACTGGCCCTATATAAATTATGCTCTCTGTTCCCTCAGGCTGCCCCTCTAGATGAGCCAGCGGAAGCACTACGGGTGAACCAAGCGCAGCTGGAGAAAACCACAGCCTGGAAAGAAAAAGAAAGAAAAGTTTTTTTTGCAGCAGGGAAAGAACTTGGGCAGACCCCGATAATTGTTTAGGGTAGTGAGGGAACACATGAGCATAGGACGGAGACCCGGGCCATGCAGGTAGCGACGGTCGGGGAAACGCTGAAGAGTACAGCACCTTGTAGTTTTATTAGTGTGTTTTATTTTCCCTTTTTCTTTTGCCTTTTGTCCTTTATGATTATTATTTACAGAGCACCTGCGAGTGCACCTGCAGTGGACTGTGTACATGGATCTGTACCGTGGACTTGTTTATCGTTGCCGGTACTCAGGCCACGGACAACAGCGTCCTCTGCAGGCTAAAAATAAGAATTAAAAGGAATAACATCAATAAAACTGGACACCTGTGGGGTGTTTCCAACTACATCTTTCTGTCTCCCATGTCAGTGAATACCCACACCCTTCCACAGCATCACACAAGCACAAAGCCCATTTACACGCTGTTACTGCTGAGACTGGGGAATGACTCTGTGTTTCAGCAAGTTGAGGCAGTGACTACAGAACAATCATAAAGCAATACTTTAAAGAGGGTTTAGAGATCCAGCATCCTTCTGGAAAGACACCGACATCAAAAGATTGGTTTTGAGGTTAAAGCAGTTATCCAGTAGCAGAAAGAGGTTGAAACACATTGACAAAATGAATGTTTTACTGTGATTTACGTGGGATTTGATGAAGATTTTTAGACGCGTGTTACCTGCTTGAATATCTAATTTATGGCTTTAGCATTGATGCATGGTTCCTAAAAGACATGATGGATCCATGACTTACTAAATTATTGCTGTTATTTGGTGCTGAGTAAAACATTCTGTTTTACAGGCTTAAATTTTCTATTTGAAATAAATAAACAAATCATTAAGTCAGATCATTGCACAATTTACTTCAAAATATTCCTTGACTAACAATCGGTATGTTTTCATGAGATCAAGTTTTCAGAAATCGAATGTATTCAGAAAATTGAATCAGGAAATGAGTTTTCTGAAAATGACACTTCTCTGTGTTTCCATGACTTGGAATAGATAATCCCATTAAATTTCCAATCAATTCAACGGTGTACATGGATTACATTTTGAAGAAAATGTTGCGCATTTGCGCATATGCAGTAGCGACTAGGACAGGAACAGACAGTTCAGTCTGCAGTAAGACTGAGGCATGAATTGTCAGGTTTTTTAGGTTTATCGAAGTTGCACATTCTTATGCTCTATTTCATAGTTAGAAAAGTGAATTAACCTAGTTCCTTCTGGTTTTAAACAAAAGTCCTGTTCTGGAGTTTTGATGTGTTGAGGCATCTCGAGGACTGCTCCAATCAAATAACAGCACAGACGGGAATCACTGTGAGCACTGGACCTCGATTGCAAAGCAATCAACTGCACTAGGAGGGGAAGTGAACAGAAAATAACTGATCCATAAACCAGGGTGGAAATAAACCCAAAATACAATACACTGCACCATGAACCAAAATCAGTAACAATCTCCTGTGTTTTGTTTTATTTCCTTATTTTGGGCGTGTTTATCAGTTAAAACTGTAACCCTACATATGATCCTTCTTACTGTGTGGCATGTTCCTGTGCATGCGGTTAGTTACAGTTTTTCCCAATTGTTTACACACTAAAATTGGAACTTGAAACGCAATCACCGAAACCTGAAACTCATGTACAAAATCCCTAAACCAAGTCTGCAAAATTCCTGCTTTACACTCAGTTTCCAATTCTATATCTCACTTTTTGCAAAACACGACACACAGCTCTCTACATTAGGCACAACATTAAAAATTAAAGTCTCTGTAGTCCCTTTGGAAAGCAATGCCAATCACAATGCCAAGCTCTATACACCAATTGGCAACCCTCACTCCTCACAGGTGTAAACACTAGTTGCTGAATTGTTCACTTAGAAATCAGAGCTTTAGCACTAGAAAAGGCCACAGATGAGCTCTCCTGTTTTGAAGGAAAATGGAAGTCAATGGTGAACCAAGAGCTAGAGGTCAAGGAGTGAGAGTAAGAGGAGGAAGAGGAGGACGAGGACGAGGAAGGACAGTTGTCTCAGATGAGATCAGGGTCACACTGGTTGACCATGTGCTCAACCATGGATTGAGTATGAGGGAGGCTGGGCAGAGAGTTCAGCCTAACCTGAGCCGCTACACGGTTGCATCTATCATCCGTACATTCAGAAATGAGAACCGATAAGTTACCTACCATCTACACTATGTTCTTTATGTATGTATACTGTAGTATACTGCAGTCCAACATATCAGTAGGCCTATGTTACTCAGTGATTGTTGGTCAATGTTACAGTAATGTAATTTCATATTGAAAGAAAATAGATTATTTTAGCTTACTGTAACCAAGCATATCATATTTGTGGATCTTCTGCAGAACTGAGAGACGGCCAGGCCGTGGTGGAAGACACCGGCTGTTCACACCAGAACAGGATACCACTATTGTGAACATGGTGGTGGCAAACAATACCATTAGACTACAAGAAATCCAGAACCACATAATTGCAGACAACACAATATTCAATAACATTCACCAGGTGGGCTTATCTACATTGGCCCGTGTATTACAGCGCAACTGAATCCAAATGAACAGGTCTACAGGGTGCCATTTGAGCAAAACTCAGAGAGGGTTAAAGAACAGCGCTATGAATATCTGCAAGTAAGTACTATACTGTGAATTTACTATCATATCAGCACTGTATAGACACATTACAGTACTGTAATCCAGTGTATTGTGCCTCACCATATTGACTGCTCTAGGTCTATTTCACATGTCTTGTTGTCTGTTTCAGAGAGTCTTGGAGCTGGATGCCGCTGCAATTCAGCACGTTTATATTTACGTTGATGAGGCTGGCTTCAACCTAGCCAAAAGAAAGGCACGGGGATGGAACATTATTGGCCACCGTGCCATTGTGAATGTCCCTGGACATTGTGGAGGGAATATCACCATTTGCGCAGCCGTTAGCCAGCAAGGCGTCCTCCATCACCATGCCAACCTTGGTCCCTACAACACCGCCCTTCTCATCACATTCCTGGACACATTACATGGCATCCTCATTCCAGCCGAGCAGAGGGGTGGACCAGAGCAGCCCAGGTATGTTGTCATCTGGGACAACGTGAGTTTCCACTGGGCTGCTCTGGTCCGCAACTGGTTCATCGACCACCCACAATTTATTGTTCTATACCTCCCACCATATTCCCCATTCCTAAACCCAATTGAAGAGTTTTTTTCGGCATGGCATTGGAAGGTGTATGACCGCCATCCCCTCCCATGCATGCCTCTTCTCCAGGCAATGGAGGATGCATGTGGTGAAGTTGATGTGGAGGCTTTCGGCGGCTGGATCCGTCACTCCAGAAGATTCTTTCCCCACTGTTTAGCCAGGGACAACATCGCTTGTGATGTAGATGAGGTGCTGTGGCCAGACCAAAATAGGAGGTGGGATGCAGCCTAATTTCTTTTGTGCTTTTGTCTTTTTGTGTTTAAAGTTTTGAAAGAATGAGCCACTTTCATTTTTTATTTTTGTACAGAAAACCCTTTATCTTACTGAATGTTTTTCCTGGTTTTCTCCTGTTGGGTATGGAAAGTGTTATATACAAAACACAAGTGTTCAAAAATACTGCATTTTGGAAATAAATGACAATGTTACTGTATTGCATTTGTGTGTGTTTATATATATATATATATATATATATATATATATATATATATATATATATATATATATATATATATTTGAGTAGGTATACATTACTGTGACAATTTTTTACAACCGGCTACAGTGAAACACTGAAAATGCAAACGGCATAAACCTACTGATGGGATATTCATAGTAGTGTTTTGTGTTGAGCACATCAGTGTGTTGTTGGTTGGTAGACAGATCTATTCATATGACGCGTGTGTGTGTCATTTTGATGCAAAAAACAATTTTGGAAAGAGATAAAACAGTTTTGAATGCAGTGTTTGCTTTTGCTAGAGATTTGTAGAGTTTTGCATTTTGTGTTTGTGATTTTGTGTTTTGTGTTTAGAGTTTTGGGAAAATGAGCCAAAGATTCAGCAAACATGTGTAAACAATTGGGAAAAACTGTAACTATGAAACACAAAAAAGGACAGCAAACATGTCACCACATGGTTTCAATACGGCCACCTTTTCAACACAATTCAGCACTCCCCAATATAACTCCAATGCATTTCTCATACAAGGTGAGCAGCAATGATCAAAAAGCTGATAACATCTCCTATTTCTTGTTAGTTAAAGTTCATTTTAATTCAGTCAGTGACTGAGTGTGCACTGCACCAGGTTCGTATGTCATGCCGTTTTGAAAGGTATCAATAAAGTTTCAGCTGTAAGTAAAGGTAAGGTCTTGTATGTAGTTTATTGACTAAGATAAAAGTTATTGATGCTCACTGGTTCAGAATTAGTTCTGGGCAAACAGAAGAGCAGTTTATTAAAAATAAGATGATTGAAACAACATTTAATAAATACCTTTAGCAGCAGTTTATTAACCACTGTTAGTAATACAATGTTGACAATGTTGTTTCAGTAGGAACCAGCACTGTACTAATAGCAATCAGGTGACAGCACAGTAAATTTAATACATCAATGTAATTCTTACGGTTCAAACTCCATGAATTTAAGTACAGCATACGCACATTTCTTTTCTCTATATGAACACAGCTTTTTAATTTTAAACACAGTAGCACAATGGTGCCTGTTCAAAGAAAGACTTGTACTGTGCCTGACAGGAATAATAATGAACTGAACATCATACGAGTTCCCAGGCTTTGCCCCAGAATTATGAACCTAGACAGCCTATAATCTACTGAATTATTCAAGCACTGATGTAAACGGTCTGCTTAGATTTATAGCAATGCCACTGTTATCGCTGAATGCCCGGTGCCTTCCTAAGTGGTTAGGCTCGGATGTTTTTTAGCAGCCGAGCTCAATAGATGAAATGCATTTCATGTCATAACAAGCTGTCTCCAGTAGGTAAATGGTTATGCTCTTTCCCCCGACATAGACTGTGTGACTGAAGCTCTATCTGTATTAAATCTCTGGTATGTGTGTCACAAACAGTAAGTGCTTCTAAAACACTGTGTAATTGGCAAAATGCAGGAAAAATTAACACTAGCTAACATTTACTATGTAGAGAGAGAGAGAGAGAGAGAGAGAGAGAGAGAGAGAGAGAGAGAGAGAGAGAGAGAGAGAGAGAGAAAAGCTTTAACAAAATAATGTTTGAAACAATTCTGTCTCTGGCAACAGACTATTGGGGTCTACAGCTCTCTGTTTCTGACGATACATACTACAGCCTCTGAACTAGCCTAGGAATGTAACTATTTCAGCAGTGCACACCTGTAAGACGGGCTAAGCAAACTACTCTCAAAATGGTAGACTGCTAGTGTAAGGAAATAACAAAATAATGCCTCTAACATTTCGGTGTGACTCATTTCTGTTAAAGACACTAAAACTATTTAATGTAGTTATAGTAGGATTGTCTTTAGTGCTGCAAGAGTGACTGCTACAGTGCCCTTTATAGTTAATGATTTACACTGTGTGTGTCTATATATATATACATATAATTTGGAACATAACACACACCATCTGTGTAACACGCATGATGGTGCTACCTCTTGTAAAATGCACATCTTTTGTAAAATATGAGCCTTGCATAAGACATCACAGTATACAATGCAGTATAGAATACAATACAATATAGAACACTGCAATATATAGTAAGTATACTATCTAACGTATACTGCACACCTTGTTCTGGGTATAAAGTATATAACACTCAAATTCTACCACTGGGTCCTAATTCGCTGCTGTCGGTTTGCAAGAGTTCTGCATGGTTTGCGTGTCCATTAGAATGCAGACACATTCTGGTTTATGTCTTTCCATTCCCTGCATGTAGAATCAGGATCGACGCTAAACTGAGTAAAACTGAACAAAATTGTGGAACACTGAAGCCCTTTGGATAATATATTATTTTATTAATAGCAGGGCTTTCTCCATTTCATAGGCTTCTTATAGATGCAATTCCTTCCTATTCATTATTCATATACTATAGCCACTTTAAAGTCATTTTAAAGATGACAACTAACTACTGGCAGTATTGTGAAGGTCACTTCTGTTTCCTTAACTTTCATTTTTACCCAGGACTTCTGGGCAACTAGAACATCCAGGAACTATCCAAACAACCTGGATCCAAAAGTTCCTGGTCATGTCAAACTCAATTTGTGACAACGTTTGAAATTTAGGAGAAGCAGTCCTATCTCTTCTGTCTGAATGACCTGCAGAGTAAAAGTACAGGGTCGTTTATAAAGTTAGTCAAAACTACTGGTGGAGGAACAGTGAAAAGTGGTACTTGCAGACACAAAATAATGGACAGCAAGACCTGCATCAGGGAAAAACAAGGGGGTTGAAAAAGGGACACTCATTTTTTTTTTTTTTGCTTATTAGAGGTTTTCAAGCCAAAAGGAACAGCCAATATTTTTTAAAATAAACAACAGTATTTTGACTGTAGTACTTAACTTTTCAGTCATGCTATTAAGTATTCAGAATTCTTTCACTTTAAATATTCTAGTTCTGGATGTACCACACCACAAAGATGTGAATAAAGATACACACTTTTCTTTGCAGTTCAAGGTTACTCTTGTTTCACTTCCTTGAGTCACTTCTGCCACCAATGTGATTAGTCTGACCAGTAAGCAATATTAAATATTAACTGACAGACTCTCAAATCCAGCTGCTTTGATCTCTGGGTGAGCAACAAATGGAAACTGACAAAAATTGAAGTTTTGTTCAACTTTCACTTTAGACTGAAGGTAACATCCATACAGTAGTGTGCACATTTATTGGAATACCTCAAGATGTGTCATTTGAGATGTCATGTGTCATATCCTTTATACACCTACCTGCATGCATACCTCTGGGTGTGAGAATTTCAATTTTCGATCAATAATCAGTGATATAGAAACACACATTTATGAAAATGTTAGACCACCTTGTGCTTTAATTAGCCAGCTTAAACAACTTCTAAAAGGTCTAACGCATTTTACCATCTGTTCCTTTTCTCGTACTATTTTAAATGAATTGCATGTGTGGCCTATTAAAGTCATCAATTAAATTAGGCAATCACTAATTTGACTATTTTGACAAGACTTTCAGTTACAGTAGTTTGATTTCTAAATAACAGAAGCAGTGGGGTGTTCTAATACATTTGCACACAACAGTAGTTTGTTTTCCTTTGGACCTGCTTGGCTCAAAATTCAAGACTATTGGCTTGATAGGACTATTCCTGCCTTCTCAGGACAATGTAAAGGGGAGGTAAGAAGTTTAGCTATTGGAATCACTCCAGAGATTGGACCACATTGATAGCTGTTACATTACAAGACGCTAAATGAGTATGAGACTGCAGTCAGTGCATGAGTCTTGTTTCTATCTGTAGTGCTTTGCCTGACGTTCAGATTGTGACCAGATTGCCATTAACACCATTCCCTTACAGTCAGTTTGGAGATTTACTCACAGTTTCCACATTCACAAGCAGGCCGTGGGACCGTGCGGCAAATATCACCTAGCATTGCTGCAGGGCTGTACCAACACCACAAGATATATGAACGTGGTCTCAGCTGAACGATGCTGCCATGCAGTTGATAAATCTTAAAAACATTGTGGTTTACTGCTCAAAAACCACAGGCTGCTGTTCTTAAGGTCGAAACAACATGTTCGTTTTTACTTTTAACCTTCGTGGTCAACTAAATAAAGATGAAGAAATTCTGACATCATCTCTGAGTTTTGTTCATGAATGCGGACATCCGAAATGTTACAATTTACTGTTACTGTGAGATCGACGCCCCTGACTGGTAGAACTTGAGAAGGGGTTTAAATTAGCCACCCAGCTCCTTATCCCTCGATTTTCATGTTGAGCGCAAACAAGTCCAAATTTGTCACTTGCAGGAGAATAGTGTGCAGGGGGTTCTACAAAGTCTACAATCTTTCTCACATCTTTTCAACGTGCTACACTAGTTCAATAGGCAGAATATACGCTACTATAGTCTGCATTCTTGTTTTTCACTGGCAGACGGCAGCAGTCCCTAAGAAATGTGCTTGACAGACTGGCCCATCCATAAGCACATTAGAAAGAAACTCGAAAGCCAGTAAAAAAAAAACAGCAACATGCAGCACCAAGAGACTGATGGCTAGTAGTGATGAGAAGGAGGACGATAGCAATTTTCAGTAGCAGTGAAAGTCTGGTATCCAGTGAAAACCAGGATACAGAAAATGAAAGTCAGATGTGGACATGAATGAGAACTGTCCAAATCCCTTACCTGCAGGCTAAGACTGAAGAATCTGCACAAAAAAAGCCAATTTTTGACATGGAAATTGGCAAAATAAATGGGCAGCTGGGTGGATAAGTGCAAGGGTATATATGGAAAAACTATGCCAGGGAGAGAGTAATCTTGTAAAGTTTGCAGTTGAAATGGTGACCCCCCTCTATTTTGTTCTTGTATTAAAAATATGTAATTCATTACAATACTAAAATAAACTTTGTAAGTTCAAAATAGACATTTCGACTATAAGTGGTTGTCACAGACGAATACCTATAGCAAAAATGAATGTCATAATGTCAAAGTTTATTTTAATATTTTTCTAAAATGACATTGAAAATGCCTTGGAACTAAATCAGATGCCACATGCCCATTTCTGCATGAAGCAATATTCAAAATACATGCAATAAAACCTGAATTTAAACATCCCCCTCTATTAAGACCTGCCCTCTTAGACAATTTTAAGTCTGGTGGTTGTTTCACAGCAGCATACTGCATTTCCTAACATTTTAATAATAAAGAAAACATGTTTGGAAAAAACAGTGGTCATCTCTTGAAAACCACTAAGCACAGTCAGCATTTTATTTTCCAAAGCTTGTACAAGAAATGTATTGAATGTATAGTAGTGTTACTGATATTACTGAATGCATGCATGCTTTCCTAATTGACTGGCTACAACATATGCAGATATATATCTGAATCTGTTGCTGACTTGAAGAGATCAAAACGGTTGCAAAAATGTTAATTACTGAAACAAGCTTTGGATTGTTAATATGCTCAACCCAGACATGTTAGCAATAACCCCGGATGCATTGCTGCTCTGGTGTATTTGCATTTGTTTTGACAGAGCCTTGGAATGGAATTTCAATGTATCTCAAATCAAATATTGGAAATATTGGATCCTTTTTTTCTTCAAATTGAAATATATTTACAAATATTGAGGGAGGTGTCAATACACAAAGTGTAGCGCGTACAAGTAGAATGTAATTCCACATTGTGCCAACTTATATCATTGCCATATAGTAACTGTACGAGCATTCAAACTAAAGAATGATATTAAGCTACCAAAGGCAGTTTTATTTCAAAACAAAGATTCCACACAAACAAGTCAGAGTATTTTCAAAACGACCCTAAGAATCGGTCAGAGTACTTTCAAAACAGCCCTAAGAATTGAATTTCAAAAGAAAAACTCTAAACCTATCAAAGGACGCTGGGTTTATAATCAGGTTGAGTACTTATTAGGTTCTCATCGCACTCCAGGTGATCGAGTGCTGTAGTGATTACCTTGGCAACAAGTTGTCAAGGTTATAATTATGCCCAACTGCTTGGTATTAGAGTGGAATAAAAAATCATGACTCACTGGAATGGCCCGCACCAAACAAACACTAAAGGAGAAACTGGAAGCTAGTTGCCTTTTAAAAAATGGTATTTCTGTGCTGTGGAAGAAACAGGAGTGACATGATTAAACACAGACCTAAATGTAACTCTTTAGACTGCAAAATTACGAAATCGATAAAAAGTTCTCAGCAGAACTGGATTCACTACTGAATTTCTTTGTAGTTCTATAGTTCTATACTTTTACCTCAAAAGCATTGATTGAACAGCTTATGCGAATTATGGGAGATTTAGCTGATAGGTGCCTTGTAGTTTGTTACAGCCTTAAACTGCGCTGTGAGGCGAGAGTGTATTAAATGGAATGTCCAGACAGTAATTTATGTGTACAGAAATAAAATAATTTATTTTTATTTTCTATACACCACAAAAAGGATTAAATAACAAACAAAAAAACAAAATGGTGTGAGGGAAGGAGTGCAGGGGTGAAATCCAACACAAACTGATGACACGTCTTTAATTTGTCTTCGTCGTGACCATAAACAAAAAAAAGACAAAAGAAATGTTAGTATTTCAAAAAAACCCGCTGCACAAAACCAGTCTCTCCCTTCACCCGTGACTCCTCCTACTTTTTCTTTCGGACCAACCCCGAACACAGTAGTACGTTCCCTTTAGTATGTAATGTCCCGCCTCTGTAGTCAGTGGAACACCAATCCCCAGCTGACACGTGTCCTTTTCCTTCACTTGACTCCAGTGGCTGGAATTTACATACTCGTACTTCCGCCCCTCACCAAGGTGCCGCCCCTCAAAAGATGACTTTTGCCATGGTCACGAGATCTTGGTAAGGGAAGTCCCGAGTTGGTTTGATGCCACCTACTGTCGGGAGGCTGAATCACAGACCGAAACCCCTTTGACTCATCACATATCCCACCCCTCAGAGTGGAGCCGAAGGAACACTCGGAAACCTCTAACCCTTCCCTTTTACCTCCCTCCCGGGAAAAAAAATCAGCATTTTGATGTAACTTACCCGCACGATACCTTATTTGAAAGGCGAAGGGTTGGAGCGCCAGGTACCACCGCGTAATCCTAGCGTTTGAATCCTTCATCGTGTCTAACCACTTTAAAGAAGCGTGATCTGTGATGAGTACAAAGGGTCGTCCCAGAAGATAGTATTTTAAAGATTCCACTGCCCATTTCACTGCCAGGCATTCTTTCTCCACTACCGAATACCTCTGTTCTCTGGGCAGTAACTTCCGACTGATGTATAGTATCGGGTGTTCTATACCATCTCTCTCCTGGGACAGAACCGCCCCCAGACCAGTCTGCGATGCATCTGTCTGCAGGACGAACTCTCGGCTGAAATCCGGGCTTATTAATGCTGGGGCCTGACTCAAATTAGTTTTAATAGATTCAAAGGCTGTCTGACACTCTGCACTCCACTTAATTTTATTTGGAGCGTTCTTTTTAGTGAGATCAGTGAGAGGGGCGGCTATAGTGGAAAAGTGTGGAATAAAGCGGCGGTAATAACCAGCCAACCCTAACAGTGATCTCACCTGGGTTTTCGTGGTAGGTACCGGTGAATCCAACAAAGCCTGGACTTTTGAAACCAACGGTTTCACTCTACCCTTACCCATTATGAAACCTAAATATTTAGTTTCTTCTTTTCCAATAGCGCACTTTGCCATGTTCGCTGTGAGCCCCGCCCTCCTCAGAGACTGTAAGACGGCTTCTAATCTAGTCAAATGTTCTCTCCAGGAAGAACTATAAATGACTACATCATCGATATACGCAGCTGCATACTCTCGATGAGGTTGTAAAACCCTGTCCATTAGTCTCTGAAAAGTAGCAGGCGCTCCATGAAGTCCGAACGGCATAGTACAAAATTGAAAAAGACCCTCTGGGGTTGAAAATGCCGTTTTCTCACGAGAGGCTTTCGTTAATGGAATTTGCCAATATCCTTTCGTCAGATCCAGAGTTGAAATAAACCGAGCTTGCCCCAGTTTGTCTAAGAGTTCATCTACTCGAGGCATGGGATATGCATCAAACTTGGAGATAGCATTCACCCTCCTAAAATCGATACATAATCGTAGTGACCCATCTGGCTTGTCTATTGGTACTATTGGGCTACACCACTCACTTCGGGAAGGTTCAATTACCCCAAGTTTCAACATACACTCCACCTC
This sequence comes from Polyodon spathula, assembly GCF_017654505.1. Classification (NCBI taxonomy): domain Eukaryota; kingdom Metazoa; phylum Chordata; class Actinopteri; order Acipenseriformes; family Polyodontidae; genus Polyodon; species Polyodon spathula. The sequence continues at coordinate 19,658,829 of NC_054550.1, forward strand.
CCTTCGAACAGAATCTCTCCGACTCTCTGGAATGCGATACGGTCTCTGTCTAACTCTTAGACCTGGCGGAGTGATAATAGCATGTTCGATCAAATGCGTTCTTCCAGGCACGTTAGAAAACACATCACTGAACATTTTAATTAGATTGCTTACCTCTTCACGCTGATCAGGAGTTAATTGTTCCCCCATCGGGACCTCAATTGCTGACTCTGACTCAATTGAGGGTCCAAAATCCTCTCCCTCCTGTACAGGAGATATAAAATGGACTTCCCGTTCTTTCCACGGTTTCAGGAGATTAACATGATAAATTTGACTTTCTTTCCGACGCCCAGGCTGTCGGATCTCATAATTGACTTTACCAATTGCTCGAATAACCTGAAAGGGACCCTGCCATTTAGCAAACAACTTAGATTCCGATGAGGGCAACAATAACAACACTTTATCTCCAGGTCGAAAGTTCCGAATTCTTGCATTTTTATTGTAGCTTTGTTGCTGCTTCTGCTGTGCCGCTTTGAGATTGTCATGTGCCAATCGACCGACTAATTCTAAGCGATCGCGTAACTGCAACACGTATTTTACTACATTTTTAGACTCCTTTGACTGTTCTTCCCAGCCTTCTCTTATGAGATCCAAGATACCCCGCGGCTGCCGACCGTACAAGAGCTCAAACGGGGAAAACCCCGTTGAGGATTGTGGTACCTCGCGAACTGCAAAGAGCAAGTAGGGAAGCAGTTTAGCCCAATTGCGTTTTTCTTGATCTACAAAGCGGCGCAACATATTTTTCAAAGTCTGATTAAATCGTTCAACAAGCCCATCCGTTTGTGGATGAAAAACTGAGGTTCTAATTGAACGAATTTTCAATAATTTATATAGTTGCTGAATACAGTCTGACATAAAATTAGTGCCCTGATCAGTGAGAATTTCTTTCGGGATTCCCACCCTAGAGAATATTTTTACCAATTCATTCGCTACAGCTATTGCATTCATAGAGCGTAAGGGAACAGCTTCTGGATATCTCGTTGCGTAGTCCACTACTACTAAAATATACCGATATCCTGACTCTGTTCCCTCCAGAGGGCCTACTAAATCTACACCAATCCTTTCAAACGGAACCCCAATAATTGGAAGTGGAACCAGAGGTGCGGGGCGAACTGACTTAGGGGCAGCTAATTGACATTCAGGACACTCCGATACATACTTCCGCACAAGACCATAAACCCCAGGCCAAAAAAACCGGGCCAGAATTCGTTCCTGAGTCTTTTCAGTTCCCAAATGACCTGAAAATGGAATGTCATGCGCCAATCTCATGATTTCTGACTGAAAAGGCCTAGGAACCAATAACTGTTTTACGAGCTGTCCCGTCCCGGGAGCCCGGGTTATTCTATATAATAAGTGCCCAGATACAGAAAAATGCGGAAATACCACCGGTTGTCCTTCCTGCATATCCTTCCCCTCGATATATCTAACCCGTTTCCAAGCATACTGTAACGTGGGATCATTTTGTTGTTCATATCCCAAGTCAATATCTCGGTCCCAATGGTTAGGTACACAGAGAGGAGTGTCTTTTATTACATGACCTTCCACCTCAGTAACCTCGCAGCCCCGGTTACACTGAATACCTACTCCCTTTCCTTGCCGTTTCAACGATTGGTTTACTTTTGTGTCAGACCCCTCCCCTTGTCGTCTCAGAGTTCCCTCATATTTTTCCACCCGACGCTCTCTTTTTGTTTTTCTTGGGCGGATTTTAGGGTTAAACAGGTCGGATTGCAACGGAAAAATCTCGCCAATTGTTTTCTCCTGTTGCTTTAATTGTCCCCTGGTAGAAACTAAGACCATTTCCCGACCTAAAATACGATCAAAAAACGGCCAGTCTCTTCCCAGGAGAACAGGGTATGGTAAACATTGCGCTACAGCCACTTTAACGCAAGCTGAATAATCACCTACAATAAGTCTAACTTTAGTGGTGGGATAAACCCGAGTTTCTCCATGAATACAGGAGATAGCCACTTTACCCTGTGGCTCCCAGGCTACCCCATCCAAGAGAGCTTGCCGAATCAATGTTTGTGCACACCCAGAGTCCGCAAATGCGTAAGTACTCTTTCCCCCGACCTGTACTCTTAACTGATAAGGGCCCTCCCGACATTCCCCAGTGTTCCTACCTGTTACTGCTGACCAGGATCTTGTCGCCAGGTCCACCTTTATTACTGGACAATTCCTGGCAATGTGTCCAGGCTCATTACATTGGTAGCACACTTGGTTAGGAGGCATCAACGGAGTTAATCTGTCCTGCGAGTCCGCGACCGGCAGGTTAGGGGGATTCTCTCTCGCCCAGGATGGGGCTAACCTCGACCTCCATGGTCTGAAGGTCCGGTTACCCCCTCTGGGCTTCATTGGTTGGTTGGTCCGAGTTAGTTTAGGGGCAGGAGTGGGGTCTGACCCGGCACCTTCGTTTGCGTCTTCGTAGGCCTCCGCCAGGAGGAGGGCATCCTCGAGAGTGGTAGGTCTATTCCTCTTAATCCACTCTCGATTCCCTGGCGGTAGTATAGACGCAAACTGTTCTATAACTATTTTCTGCACCAGTTCTTGGGGTGTATGTTCTTCTGGCCGCAGCCACCGGGTGCACTGATCTAAAAGATATTGTCCCGCAACCCGGGGCCGCATCCCCTTGGACAGCTGGTATTCCCGAAAACGGCGCCGGTATGTTTCCTCCGTGATCCCGAGGCGTGAGAGAATGGCTTCTTTAACTTTAACATAGTCCCCTGCATTCGTGGCCGTCAGGGCTCGATACGCTGCCTGAGCTTCCCCTGTCAGGCAGGGTGCCAATTTCATGGCCCAGTGTTCCCTAGGCCACTCTGCAGCCTCTGCCACTCTCTCAAACGTAATCAAGAAAGCCTCGGGATCATCTTCCGAGGTCATCTTCTGAAGATTAGGCTGAGCTGCAAACATCCGGGCAACCGCTCTCTCTGATGTTGATATTGATAGTTTTTCTACCAGCTGTCCCAAGAACTGGGCGAGCTGTTCCAGGTGCCGTGTCTCTCTCTCCTCTCGCTTCTCCTCCTGCTCCCTAAACATTGTCAAAACTGTAGCTGGATCCATTTTCACTTCTGACACCACGTGTGAGGCGAGAGTGTATTAAATGGAATGTCCAGACAGTAATTTATGTGTACAGAAATAAAATAATTTATTTTTATTTTCTATACACAACAAAAAGGATTAAATAACAAAAAAAAAACAAAATGGTGTGAGGGAAGGAGTGCAGGGGTGAAATCCAAAACAAACTGATGACACGTCTTTAATTTGTCTTCGTCGTGACCATAAACAAAAAAAAGACAAAAGAAATGTTAGTATTTCAAAAAAAACCCGCTGCACAAAACCAGTCTCTCCCTTCACCCGTGACTCCTCCTACTTTTTCTTTCGGACCAACCCCGAACACAGTAGTACGTTCCCTTTAGTATGTAATGTCCCGCCTCTGTAGTCAGTGGAACACCAATCCCCAACTGACACGTGTCCTTTTCCTTCACTTGACTCCAGTGGCTGGAATTTACATACTCGTACTTCCGCCCCTCACCAAGGTGCCGCCCCTCAAAAGATGACTTTTGCCATGGTCACGAGATCTTGGTAAGGGAAGTCCCGAGTTGGTTTGATGCCACCTACTGTCGGGCTCAGTCTCATTCACTCTTAAGAGGCTGCAATAGGACAGTGAGATGAGCTGATTATGTATTTGGGTTAATGAGGATTGAATATTCTTTCAAACTGCAAATAGTTGTTCATTTTTTTAATAGAAAATAATTTGTTACCTTATTCTCATTAGTACAGCTAAAGCAACACTCCATCACACAAAGGCTATATATCGAGGGCCACGATACAGAGAAAGACCCATACAAAAACAAATAGGCTAACAAATAAATACAGTAAAACCACTTCCTCGTTTTATCGGGTGCATCAGGATCCAATATAAATCCTCTACATAACCTGCCTTTTCTCATTTTATGTATAAAGCAACACACCGATTTAATTTGTACAGCGTAGGGTAATTGCTTCTCATCAACTTCAATCTCCAGTTAACTTCCTGAGTCTTCCTCTCCTTTCTCAAATGCACAAACCTGCTGCATTGAAATAATCCATTCCCAACAACAACATAGGAGGCTTGTTGCTAGGGAGCTCACGCCACTGCCATGTGACTTTTGCTAATGCATTGCTACCACATGTGAACACCTCGTTGGCTAAAATAAAAATCGCTTCAGCAAGCAGATATTTAATTTGCTTTGTGTTATTGTGCAATACGTGTGCATATGCTGCTTTGGTTTTGTATATTGTTGTTTGTGATGTGCAGTACAAAATAAAACAAACAGTAATTCTAAGTGTCTATGTACAGTGGTTTGCAGAAGTATTTTTTTATTTAAAACTGTAGTGGTTAAACTGAACACTGTTATAAGAGGAGGAGGTTAAATGTCAGTGTGGCAGAGCAAAGCTCTGCCCTTTAGAAATTGGCAGGGATGGGGTTAAATTCCCCTAACTGCCTGGGTTTATTATGTTCAGGTGGCTGGGGTTGATTAGGTTAATTAACGATCAATCAGCGCCCAGCCACCTGACATAAAAGGAGGCCTCTGCTTCTCATTTAGGAGGAGGGAGCTGAGGAAGCGGGTTTGGGTTTGGGTTTGGGTTTGGGTTTGGGTTTTGGGTTTGGGTTTGGGTTTGGGTTTGGGTTGGGGTTTGGGTTTGGGTTTGGGTTTGGGTTTGGGTTTGGGTTTGGGTTTGGGGTTGGGTTTGGGTTTGGGTTTGGGTTTGGGTTTTGGGTTTGGGTTTGGGTTTGGGTTTGGGTTTGGGTTTGGGTTTGGGTTTGGGTTTGGGTTTGGGTTTGGGTTTGGGTTTGGGTTTGGGTTTGGGTTTGGGTTTGGGTTTGGGTTTGGGTTTGGGTTTGGGTTTGGGTTTGGGTTTGGGTTTGGGTTTGGGTTTGGGTTTGGGTTTGGGTTTGGGTTTGGGTTTGGGTTTGGGTTTGGTGTTTGATTTTTTTTGAATTTTGCTAAAACCGGTGAAGGCATTGCCCAGCCTGGAAACCTTTATTTTTGTGAGTTTTATTTTGCTTTATTTGTGTTTGAGTATCTGTTATTTTGCCCTTGTGCACGTTTATTTTTGTTTATTTATAATAAAATTAGTATTTTTTTGAAACTGCAGACTGTCTCTGAGCCTCTATTCACTCGCCAGCCTGCCACAGAAAAACTTGCAAAGAAAATGTACCAAATAAAATTTACTGGTTGCGTAAGTATTCAGGCCATAAAGTGAGTACTTAGTAGAAGCACCTTTTGCAGCAACTATTGCTGTGAGTCTTTTTGGATAGGTCTACTAGCTTTGCACAGTAGGATGGTGACATTTTTGCCCATTCTTTATGGGAAAATTCCTCCAGTTCTGAAAAGTCTGTTGGGGATCCTCAATGGACTGCAATTTTGATTGGATTGGATTCCCCCGTCGTGTCGGCCCGAGGTCATGATGTTGGCGCATGACATCCCCTTTGCAGGACACTTGGGAACCAACAAGACGAGGGAACGCATATTGGCTCGATTTTACTGGGTAGGGCTTCATATCAAAGTGTCAAAATGTCTGAAACATTGGGCAGCACTCCTGCCATACTTTATTTTTGCAGTAAGAGAGGTGCCGCAGAGTTCAATAGGGTTCTCCCCCTTTGAGCTCTTGTACGGCCAACAGCCTTGTGGCATCCTCGATCTGTTGAGAGAGGGGTGGGAGGAGCACAAAGGCTCGTCCAAAAACGTAGTGCAGCATGTGCTCCTACTCCATGATTGCCTGGATTTGGTCGGTCGTTCAGGACAATCTAAAAACGGCTCAGCACCAGCAACAGCAGCATTACAACCAAAATGCATGGATTCAGACTTTCGATCAGGAGACAAGGTAATGCTGTTTCTTCCCACATCGGAATCCAAGCTATATGCTAAATGGCAGGGGCCATATGAGGTGATTCAGGCTATAGGGAAAGTCAATTATGAATTTTGTCAACTTGTTAAAGCCCTGGCAGGCAAGGGAGGCCTTATTTATAGCCCCAGGGGAGGTAGAGGATGATTTTGGACCCTGTATAGAGACCATTCCGATGGGGGAACAGTTACTCCCAGATCAGCAGAGAGATCTGCACAGGTTAATTGAGGAGTTCAGGGATGTTTTTTCTGATGTGCCCGGCAGAACTAATCTTGTTGAATATGACATTGTCTCTCCCCAGGTATCACAGTTAGAGAGAGACCCTACCGGATCCCGGAAAGTCGACGAGGTGGCATCTGCAAAGAGGTGCAGGCAATGCTCGAGCTTGGGGTGATTGAGCCTTCCAGGAGCGAGTGGTGCAGTCCGATAGTGGCCAAAAAGGACAGCACCAACCGATTCTGTGTTGATTTCCGTAAGGTAAACACTATTGCCAAGTTCGATGCATATCCCATGCCTTGGGTTGACGAGCTTCTCGACAGACTGGGAATGGCGAGGTTCATCTCGACTTTGGACCTGAGGAAGGGATACTGGCAGATCCCTTCAACCCGTAGATCACGTGAGAAAACTGCATTTTCTACCCCTGATGGTTTGTTTCATTTCACAACGATGTCGTTTGGGCTACATGGTGTGCCTGCTGCCTTCCAGAGGCTAATGGACCAGGTTTTATGCCCACATCATGAATATGCAGCAGGGTATATTGATGATGTGGTGATTTATAGCTCCACCTGGCGAGAGCATTTGGCTAGGGTCACAGCCATCCTGCAGTCTCTGAGGGTAGCCCAGCTGACAGCCAACTTGGGTAAATGTGCATTTGCCAAAGAAGAAACCCAATATTTAGGATGTATTATGGGACATGGGCAGGTGAAATCCTTCCCCACCAAAGTCCATACTTTGATGGACGTGGCGATCCCAAAAACCAAGTCCCTGGTGAGATCTCTCTTGGGCTTAGCTGGTTATTACCATTGATTCTTCCCCGAGTACGCCACCATGGTCAACCCCCTAGTGAATCTCATGAAAAAGAGTGCCCCAAGTTTAATTAAATGGACAGGAGAGTGTCAGGTGGCCTTTAATACCATTAAGCAACAACTGCCAAGCCCCCACCCTAATCATGCAAGATTTTGATAAAGAGTTCCTGCTCCACATCAATGCTTCGGATGTTGCTCTGGGGGCGGTCTTGACCCAGCGGGTCGGGTCGATGAAGTAGAACACCCCATTCTATATATAAGCAAAAAAAATGCTCCCTCGGGAGTGTAACTACTCCGTCATAGAAAAGGAATGTCTGGCCATTAAATGGGCCACTCGGACCTTACGCTATTACCTCTTGGAACATTCATTCAATCTTGTCACCGACCACGCTCCACTCAGGTGGTTAAGCACGATGAAGGATAGAAACGCCCGGATACCTCGGTGGTATCTGGCACTGCAACCCTTCATGTATTTCATGACACACCATGCAGGGAGAGATCATCAAAATGCGGATTATTTTTCCCAGGAGGAGGGTGTAATGGGTAAGCCGAGTGTACCTTAGGCTCCACTCTGAGTGGTGGGATATGTGACAAAGAGCGAATGAATCTGGATCAACAATCTCCCTCTCGACCTGTGAGAGCACTACAAAGCAGGAATTACGTGCCCCGTACTGAATGGTTGGGCAGTTCATTCCGGGGGCAGTCGTAAGCCGGCCATTCAGGAAAGGGATGACGTCTGGTACCAGGAGTCATCGCCCTAGTACAGTGAGCGAAGTTTCATTCATGAATTGGAGGAGACGTGATTGAACTAGCTATCAGAGGGGCTGGGGCTATGGGTACTTTAGGGGGATGTGACGTGGTTATCGGTTCCTTTTGTTGTGGTTAATGGGATGAATGGATTAAGGTGAAACCGTGAGTGTTTGGTTTGTGCAACTGTGTACGTTTGTCTTTGCCAGATGGCTAATACTAACCAGGGAGCTGCCGCTTCAACCCAGTATTAAACCCGGACGTCACTGCACCTGAACACGAGCATGCATCCTTGGATCAAGCACCGCACCTGCATCCAGAGCACGCATTGTTTGAAGACGTATCTGCGTTGTGTCTGTGCTTGTTGTAATTATTATTTCGGGACCACAACCCCCTTGTTTTGAAGCTGACAATACCCATTGGTGGGTAGAGCTAGCATTGTTATTTAAACCCGGTCAGGAGACCAAAAGGAAAATTAAAAGAAATAACTTGCACCATGAACTTTGTGTTTGTCCTTGTTGGTCACCCTTTCACGACACACAGCAACCCAAAGTTCACACACCAGCAGTGTTTTAAACTGGTACTTTATAAGAAATGTCCTTTAAATCAAATACTGCTGCTACCGTGGCACTTTAAAACATTACAAAAAACCTCTTGCTATAATTCACCACCTATAAATGCTCTCTCTGACCAACAAGTTATGCAAACATTGTTGTTCCGTACTTTCCTGACAAATCTTTGGATGAGACTGAACTCAGCACGTTTAGGAAGGCTAAACTCTTAAATAAATATTTGATTTCCCTGTCTAAACAATTCTCTGTGCAGACAGCTGATCGATTCTCTTTTCTGTTGGTTTAGGATGACTGACGGCACCCTGGAGTGCAGGCTCTCTTGATTAAGACTGACAGCTACTGCAACAAATTACGTGAAGTGTTGCCGGCACCATTCCAGCAGGGTAGGTCCGTAAAATCATACACAATTACACTGGCAGGCCTCTGAGGAAATAGAGCGGCCATGTCACACACGCTGGTGTACCTTGGAAACAACTGCAAACCACAAGCAAATACTGTGATCTGATAGCAGTAGTTTTGTAAGGGCAAACAAAAACAATGCAAGTATGTCATTAAAAATACAGTCAATCCTTGTGTGAAATGAGGCTTGGTTGTTTAACATTGGTCCTGGAAAGTCAATTGCAACGTAACACGTAGGAGGTTAACACATTTAAAGAGTCACATTTATTGGCACCCTTGTTTTCAGTACTTTGTGCACCCTCTCCTCGCAAGGATAACAGCACTGAGGTTTTTTCTATAATTTTTATGAAATTGGAGAACACATTGGAAGGGATCTTAGACCATTCCTCCACACAGAATCTTTCTAGAGCCTTGATATCCTTCGGTCTGCACTTATGGACTGCCCTCTTCGATTCAAACCACAGGCTTTCAATGGGATTCAAGTCCGTAGACTGAGATGGTGTCACAAAGACGGCCGCAGTGGGTGACGACAGACCAGAAACAGGAACTGACTCTGCACACAGCTGTTGAAATGGTGAAGGCGCTGATGCGCAGTTTAATAATACAACAGGCAGAAAATAAAAGGTTTGTAACAAAACAGCACACGGCACATGAGGCCAAAATAAATAGACAAACAAAACGAATAGACACCGCACAAAGTCCTTGGCCAGAACCGAAGGCTTCCAGGGGCCCACAGGTCGTAAGGCTGTCAGAAACAATGCTGACAGCGGGGTGGTATACTCCTACAAGAGTAGTCCTGGCAGCAGAAAGGCTGCTTGGGGGATGGTCTCCTGACCTCCCCCCTTCTTCGGAGCCGGCAGCTCCCCTTGGTGGGGCTTTGACCACTGTTCTTCCAGCAGGGAAGAAACTGCAGTGGGAGCAGGTCTACTGACCTCCCCCACGATCTCCGGCAGCGAAGAAGCTGCAGTGGGAGCAGGTCTCCGGACCTCCCCCACGATCTCCGGCAGCGAAACTGTTGCAGTGGGAGCAGGTCTCCTGACCTCCCCCCCGATCTCCGGCAGCAAAACTGCTTCTGGGGTTGGTGGTCTCCAGACCTCCTCCCCCTTCTTGGCTGGCAGCTCCCCTTGGTGGGGTTCCGGCCACAGTACTTCCGGCTGTGATGCGGAGCAACGGGCAGCCCCAGGCAATACGGAGCGTCGGGCAACCCCAGGCGATGCGGAGGCATCCTTGGGTGAAGCGTGGCAGGCATCCTTGGGCGAAGCGAGGCAGGCATCCTTTGGCAAAGCGAGGCAGGGAGTCAGGACAAGCTGTGGTGCGGGTGTTGGCCCTCTTTTCGGCCACTGCGGCCGGGAGGTTCTTCCCCGTGCTTCCCTCAGCAGCCAATGCAAGGGCTGCTGAGGACCGCCAGCATCTAGTCCTGGTCCTTCTGGTGCAGGGAGAGGCAGCTCCTGCTCCTCTCCCCCGATGGAGGTGGAGGCAGAGAAAGCTCCAGCTCCTCTCCTCGTGATGGTGGGGGAAGTGCTACCAGCAGGCATTCACCCTCTACTGGTGGTGGACGGGGACCCAGCAGGCATTCATCCTCTGCTGTTGGAGGAGGCAGAGGCAGCTCCTGCTGCTCTGCTCCTGCCGATGGAGGTGGCGGAGACAGAGGCAGCTCCTGCTGCTATGCTCCTGCTGATGGAGGTGGCGGAGGCATGTAGTCTCCTGCCAGTGAAGGTGGCAGAGGCAGAGGCAGCTCCTGCTGCTCTGCACCTGCCGGTGGAGGTGGCGGAGACAGAGGCAGCTCCTGCTGCTCTGCGCCTGCCGGTGGAGGTGGCAGAGGCAGAGGCAGCTCCTGCTGCTCTGCGCCTGCCGGTGGAGGTGGCGGAAGCAGAGGCAGCTCCTGCTGCTCTGCTCCTGCTGATGGAAGTGGCGGAGGCAGAGGCAGCTCCTGTTGCTCTGCTCCTGCCGATGGAGGTGGCGGAGGCAGAGGCAGCTCCTGCTGCTCTGCGCCTGCCAGTGGAGGTGGGAGCGGCGTGTAGTCTCCCCTTGTTACAGGGGACTGGTGCGGCTCTCCCTCCCTTGCAGGGGACTGGTGTGGCTCTTCCTTCCTTGCAGGAGACTGGTGCGGCTCTGGAGACAGCGGTGGGACCTCTCCCTCTGGCGCTGGAGATGGCTCCTCTCACTCTGGAGGCAACAACAGCGGGCATTCTTCCCCTGCTGGTGGAGACTTGGGCGGTGGACACTCTGTGGTCCTCTTCCCCTTTCCCCTTCTCTGCCTCCTCCTCACCTTCCTCTCCTGCGCCAGTTCCTCCTCTCCTTCCTGGTAGGGGCAGCGCACCACCGGGTGCCCGAACTCCTCACAGGCAAGGCACCAGCCTTGGTCCTCCAGACCACCGAGGAACTCCTCCAGGTCCTGGCAGCCATCTCTCCAGTCCCAGCCTTCCATGTTTTATTTATTTTTTCTTTTTGTTGCTGTTGTTTTTTTTTTTTTGTTTGTTTGTTTTTTGACAAAACACCTCTCCTGGTCTGACGCTTGGAGGCGCTATTATCCCACGCAGGACACCATGTGTCACAAAGACGGCCGCAGTGGGTGACGACAGACCAGAAACAGGAACTGACTCTGCACACAGCTGTTGAAATGATGAAGGCGATGATGCGCAGTTTAATAATACAACAGGCTGAAAATAAAAGGTTTGTAACAAAACAGCACACGGCACATGAGGCTAAAATAAATAGACAAACAAAACGAATAGACACGGACAAAACACAGAGTGGACGAACGCTACACACAATTGAGATCTATATTTACACTTATCTCTCGCTCTCCTTCTCTCTCTCTCCCCCGTTCTCCACTCTTGAACGCAAACCACGAATATGTGAAAAAGTGCATCTATATATACTGTTGTGCTGGGATTCAATTACTAATTAATTATTCACTCGAATCCCAGCACATGAATTAATAAAGTGCAATTCCCCGTGCTCACATATTATTACATTTTACTTGCATGTGAAGTGCTGTGCAATCCTCGTGCCTAAATACAAATATACATTTTAAACACTCGTGTTACACAGACCTGTTTATATCCCGTGTACCAATGTCTATACACCAACATTTAAACACACCACACGCAACACATAACAGATAATATACACAGGGGCAGGCACTTTGTCACAGATGGCAATTGCAAACTGTTGATTTTGTGGTCAATTAACCATTTCTTTGTGGATTTTGATGTGTGCTTGTAGTCATTATCTTCCTGGAACTTCCACTTGCGGCCAAATTTCAGTCTCCTGGCAGAGCCAACAAGGTTTTTGGCTAAAATGTCCTGGTACTTGGTTGAGTTCATGATGTCGTTGACCTTAACAAGGGCCCCAGGACAAGAGGAAGCAAAACAGCCCCATAACATCAAAGATCCACCACCATATTTTACAGTAGGTATGAGGTTCTTTTCTGCATACGCATCCTTCTTTCGACGCCAAAGCCCACTGCTGGTGTACTTGGCCAAACAGCTCTATTTTCATCTCACCTGGTTCCAATCCAAGTGCCAATGCCGTTTAGCAAAGTCCTAGATTTGTTGGTTGCACTCAATAAGGGTTTTTTTTTTCTGGCAACCCCTCCAAATAGCCTATTGGCATGGAGGTGGTGTCTAATTGTAGATTTGGAGCCCTGGTGACCCCAAGATGCAACCAAGTTCTGTAATTCTCCAACTGTGGCCCTTTGATTTGCCTCCCGAACCATCTTCCTCATTGTGCGTGGGGGCAAGATGCACTTGCATCCTCTACCAGGCAGATTTACCACTGTTCCAATTGTTTTGAACTTCTAAATGATTGCCCTAACAGTGATAAGTGGTTGCGATAGGGTAGCATTGCGGGCCCAGGTGGTATCGGCAGACAAGGAAGCTGCAGTGTAAGCGCAGCTGCGCAGTTTAATAAAAAATAAATAAATAAAAAAAAAAGTTGAACAAAACACTGCTCACAGAGCAAAATAAAAGGTTTAACAAAAACAAGTCACAAACACAATAACAGAAACAAAAATAACCAGCTCAAGGGCCAAAACAAAAGGTTTAAACAGAACTGTTCAGGCTGGGCAGAGCCTTCACTGAACCTTATCCCAAACACAGAGTAACAAACTTCTTCACTCCCAAACTCTCTCCACCAAAAAAAGGATTTTTTTCCCTTTTTTATACCATGTGGCAGGAGTCTAATTATCAATTATTCAATCAGCTCCGGCCACATTCTCACATGTATTTTGGCGGGGATAGGAAATTAACCCTATCCCTGCCAACCACCACCAAAACACCACAAAACAATATTTACAGGCAGGGTCCTGCCCTGCCACAGAGGTATATTTAGGTTTTCAGCTATTTTTTGTACCCATTGCCTGATTTATGAAGGTCAACAACCATTTGTCTCTTTTCATTTGTGAGTTCTTTGCCTTTCTCCATGGTGATGGATGACAAATAGATTTTACATGCATGTGTGGCAGAGCAAAGCTCTGCCCTTTTAAATTGGCAGGGATGGGGTTAACTTCCCCTGCCTGCCTGGGTTTATTATGTTCAGGTGGCTGGGGTTGATTAGTTGATTAGGTTGATTAACGATCAATCAGCGCCCAGCCACCTGATATAAAAGGAGGCCTCAGCTTCTCATTTGGGAGAAGAGGGAGCTGAGGAAGCAGGTTGGTGTTTGTTTTGCGGTTTTTGAATTTTCTAAATCCAGTGAAGGCATTGCCCAGCCTGGAAACTTTATTTTTGTGAGTTTTGTTTTTGCTTTATTTGTGTTTGAGTATCTGTTATTTTGCCCTTGTGCACTTTATTTTTGTTTATTTATAATAAAATAGTTATTTTTTTGAACTGCAGTCTGTCTCTGGGCCTCTATCCACTCGCCAGCCTGGCACAGCATGTTACCTCATTTTTATGCCCCAGTGAAACAGGAAGCCATGGAAGGCCACAATACAGTTCTTTAAGACTGAGATGTACTTAGTAAAAGTAAAAGTAGAATGTTAACGCAGATTTAATTTTGTTTGATTTTATTTATAAGAATGTTTAGGGGTGCTGTGGCAAAGTGCCCACAACTGTCTCTATTTTGTGTTGTGTGTTAATGTTGGTGTATGGTCATTGGTACACGGGATATAAATAGGTCTGTGTAACACAAGTGTTTAAAATATATATTTATATTTAGGCACGAGGGTTGCACAGCACTTCACGTGCAAGTAATAAGCAATAATATGTGAGCACAGGAAATTGCACTTTTTTAATTCACGTGCAGTTGTACCGAAACTCCAATTGAATGATTGATTAGCAATCAAGTCTCAGTACATCTGCATAAAAGCAGCATGTTTTCACTCACTCGGGGTTGTGTGTTCGGTGAGTGGAGAACGGGATTGGAGATGGTAATTGTAATAGTATTAAGTGAAATAGAAGCTCACTGTGTTTTGTTTAGTGTTAGTCCGTTTTGTTTGTCTCTTTGTTTTGGCTGCCAGTGCCGTGTCCTGTTTTTGTCCTGTTTTACTTTGTAATAATAAACTGCGCAGCAGTGCATCCATTTATCATTTCATCTCGCAGTACTGAGTGTTTCTTCTGATCCAAACGTCCCCACTACAGCAGTCTTTGTCACAGATGCCAATAATTTTAACACCTATCTTTTTGAGAAAAAAAAAAATTAATTGTTAAATATAAATATTTTCTCTGAGAAATTGTATTAGTATAAAATAATATAGTTTTCCCATATTTTTGCGCATAAAATGTAGCTCATTACCTGTGTTGTTTATTTTATACAGCCTTTTTTGCTCATCTTTATCAAGGGTGCCAATAATTTTGGAGGTGACTGTATATATATATTAGAGAGAGTCTTTTCAGATTCCATGAAAAGTATCCAAGCATGCCAAAGCCCTGTCGCAATAGTGTACCAATGTTCACTACATTCAATGCTTTATTTCATGTTTACACCACAGTCCAATTTGAATCCGTAGCATTAAAAAAACCCAACCTGACTGCACTAAAGTCAAATACCAGTGCCAAGTGTATGTGCCAAGTTTATAAAGAGTTTATCATATGGTGCTGTTTACCTTCAAATACACTCTTTTCTATATCTGAAGGCAAAATTGTTTAAATTCCTGACATTTTGACATCAGTTTAGTTAAAAAGCTCTTTTTTTTATCTCTTTGCAATTTGTGTAGCACAGTGCTCTTACACTGAGAGAGGCCTCGATATTGTACCATAGGGAGAGGTGGAGGTGAATTTACAAAAGTACAACAACAGTGGATGGGAATATCCCAGGGATCTCAACTTTTAAAATATGGAACTTAAAGGAGCTTCCCAAATCATTCCTTGCATGAACACAACTTGCACTTTTATACTCCAAGAGGCCTTAAGTGTGCAAATTGAAATTTGGTAACTACACAGACCATGCTAACCCTTCTAACCATGTCCTTAATTGATTCATTGAATCCATGAAACCCCTTCCCAGGCCTGAGGTATTTAATCGTGTAATAGCATCTATTAAACTTTCAGTGGAATGGCCCTCCAGGACCGGAGTTGCCTAGCCCAGTTCGAATCAATCCAAAAATGAACAGTATTAGGTTTTCTTATTTGACAGGAAATCAGATTTTTCAGTGAAGTCAAGTTGTTTTGTGAACCTGCATTTTGAACACCTGAGGTTCATATACGGTATTTTGTGCAACATTTACCCAGTACACACACAAACAAATTTTCTGGAATGAGATTCGTTTGAATTATGGTGCAATGAAGACATGACATTAGTAACACATTTCAGAAAGACAGTTCTAAACACTGGACTGGGTACATGGTGAGCAGAATCCCTCCTGCTGTAGCTGAATTGCCTCAGAGCGGGACACATATTCAGGAATGTGTACTTATTTCATGTTGTACTGGAAGGCTTCAGTTAGTTAAGTTTAGGACCAGTTTGTTTGGCTGATTCCAGAACTCCTGCCTCCTGTCTCTAGGGTTGGGGGACTCCGTGCAGCCATATTTGTTGTCTGAGTGCTAATTGTTGTGCGCTTTATTGCACGATTGACTGCTTGTGAAGTGATTATGCAATCCCTGTGTCTAAATACAACTATATATTTTAAATCACTTGTGATACACAGACCCATTTATATCACATGCACCATTACATCCACATATAACAGACAACATGAAACACAATGATATGCACAGGGGCAAGGCACACTGCACAAGTGCTTACAGGTAAAACACCCTCTACAAATATGTTTTAGAAAAAATTTACTTACCGTATGTGTTTATTCTTTTCAAGGTTCAAGTTGTCTTGTATACGATGGACATGTTCTTTCACTTAAAAAAATCAAAACAAGATAGCGATCATTTGAGATCACTGTGCTGTGTACTGTGTTCAAATAGCTGAAGCAACCAGCTTTATCTTTTTGAATTTCTGATTCCTCTAATATCATCAGAGGCACTTGCAAAGGTACTGAAAGAGTCTATAAAGATATATGGCCAAGTTAAAGACAAAACCTTTTCATAGCAATCCATACAATTATGCAACATGAAACAGCTGTTAGGCATATCCTAACTTGGGGAACTTTATGGTTCAAGTGTATTAATTTTCTATTGTACTTCGTTGTAAAGCATTTTTCTATGAAAGGTGCTAAATAAAATGAATGTGGTTGTGACAATGCTACTACATGCAGCAGCAGGAGGTTATCAATTTCAAACTCTGATTCATAGTTTAAAAAAAGAGGGGGGGGGGGGAGCCTACATTTTTCACCCCCACAAAGAGCTTTTGTTGTATTTTATACCAAGCATCTTTTTGTAAAAAGTACATTCTCTAAATAAAAAATATTTTATGTGTGCCCTAATTTTTTTTTTTTTTCTGCCTCTGGAGTCTAGCATGGGAACGATGTAGTGCAGGATGCTGCCTCTGTGCTGCCAGTCCCTCATCCTGTATTCAATAACAGCTCTGAGCCATGCTAAGAATAAATCTTTAGGGAGGGCCACAGCTTCAAGGCTGTGCCCTGTGCGCAGAGTGCAGCTTCTGCTCCTAGAAACACGCTGTTACATGTTTCAAAATGCCACCAGATGCCCACAGGAGCTCCCAGGGTCCTCTGTCTGCACTGCAGGTCATGTGCAATGAGAAATGTAATATCTTTCATGTTGCGAGACTTCTGGAGCAACCAGAGCACTGCTGATATAGCCAAAGAACACAGAGGGGAGGGGATTGCATGTATCCAAGTAAAAAAGCTGTCTCTGTTGTGAGTTACATCTAAGATACATTCCCATTGCTATTTATTCATCAGTTCTGCAGATGGAGAAATATTTTACTGCTAAAATGTAATGCGGTTGTTTTCTATCATCATTTTTATAAACATAATAAAGTTACATAGTTTTGTAATAAATACATTTGCATTTACACCCTCTCTTAATGGCTTGTGCTAATAGACACGTGGTTCTTCATATGAAAAAAAAAATTGCTTACAGATGCCCTGACCATATTGCTGTTACATATTTATTTTTATTTTTATTTTGATATAAATCACCATTCAACTCAGGCAGACATACCTACTCTGGCTATAGAAAGGGTTAGAGCTGAAAGGTCAGATTGTCACATACATTTGATTGGAATGAGGATTGGGGTTCAGCTCAAGGCCAGGTAAGATTTAGTAACAAATGAGATCTCAATATTGGAGCAAGAAAACCCAGAACCGCTCTGAATGGTTGCAATCAAATAATTACCAAATTACCTATTACCAAAACCAAACTGTCTGGAGATCAGATTACCAGAACCCATCATCAGAGTAAATCTATGAGCAAAGAAGCCATTGGAATTGAAAAAAGAGAAAGCAGACCAGCTTTATTTATAAACTGCCAGTCATTCCCAAAGAGGTACTCAGCAAACCACAAAAAGAACACAGCAGTCATGACATCAAGCATTTTCATTTATTTATTTTAAATGTTTTACCAGGATAGTGCCTTTTGCGAAATACCAGTGTGCTCACAAAACTTTCCTATAAGTGGAAAAATCACTTAAAAAATTACATTATGTGAAAGTGAAGGACTAAGAAAGGACATTGAGAACTCTTAATTAAAATAAATATGTTTCGGACAGGTAATAAATGACAGCTGGTGCACTGGGAACCCTTTAGTACTTAAAAGCAGGGGGGACAAAATATAACTAAGACATGCATGTGCATATTGTTATACACAGTAATATCATATGCACTGAGAAAAGCAAAAAGACAGCTCATTTTTTTCATTAGTTTTTTACATTACTAGCCTAACCCTACTAATTAAGTCAAAACTAAGCTCATAAAAATTAAAATTTTGCCACACCCATCGTGGTGGCTAACTAGAAAACATGCTGGAAATACCTGATTCTGCAAAATGCAATGTACACAACCCTCCCCTCCCGCCCCCTTACACACAGTCTCTAGGTTGTCTCCAAGACAACTGCAACTCATTTGTGGCACGGGCTGGAGCACTGGCTTTAGGCTAAACAGCAAACAGGAGCTTCATTTGACATCATCATTCTTCATTTGACAAAGGATCAGTCTTCTGCAGGCACTAAAATATCCATACAGTACTTGCAAATAGAGATAATCTATTGCATATCAGTTTAGCATTACTTTAAGTTCATGCTAAACAATTACCGAACAAGCAGGTCACAATCACAGGATTGTTTAAAAGGAGAACAGAAAGTGGACACATTTGAATTAGTGGAAGCCTTTGTGCAGTGAATTAAATATTACAAAGTTTTTTAATGAAAAACAAATCATGAATTGTAAAGCTGTGCATAACATTCAGTATGTTTAAATGGCCAGCAATATTCCACTAGTATTTGGAATACTGAAAAATCCACATATATATTCCGCCATGTAAACAGCATTTTCAGAATATGAAGAGGAATATTCCACCTCTGCATTGTCGGAATATTGGAGGCAATATGACATATTCCACTAGTACGCAGAATACTGGTGGAATATAAAGCCATGTAAACAGCATATTCCGACCACGAAGCGCAACCCACAACACAGATGTGCTGAAGTGTTTAAAAGGATGGCGGAAAAAAACATTAATGGGATTTGAGAGAACTGTGGATCAAGTCTGTCATCAATGTAAAGTTTTAAAAGCAAAGGACTATAAAGCAAAAAGCAAAATAAATAAATTAATAAAAGAAGTGGGGTGAATCTATCAAGTCTTCCTTACTTCAACCTTATATGAATGACATACTAGGTAAATGCTATTTGTCTTCACCGACCCGGTGTAGCATGTGAAAGTACACCCTGTGAGATAGTGCACCCCTTCAGAGCAGCAGTGTGCCTTTAACATGTGCACTTCACGATGTAAGGGGAGACGATGGAAAAAACCTTGAGAAGAAACAAGTACATATTGTACATTTTCCTCTTTGCAAGCTTTTCCCACATCTATACTTTTGCTGTGTTTATTCACACGTTTTACTTGTACTAAAAAATTGACAATACGTGTATAAAAGCTAGATTTTATTCAATGCTTTATTAAGTGTAGCACTGTACATAACGATCAAGTAGCAAAAAGAGGCAGCGTGGTCCAGTGGTTAAAGTCTAGGGCTTGTAACCAGAAGGTCACCAGTTCAGATCCCACCTCTGCCATTGACTGAGTAAGTCACTTAACCTCCTTGTGCTCCATCCTGCAGATGAGATGTTAAATCAATGTCCTATTGTAAGTGACTGCATATAATGCACAGTTCACAGCCTACCTCTGTAAAGTACTTAGTGACTGGGGTCCACTATGAAAGGTGCTATATAAAAATAAAGATCTAGAAATGTGGACGTCATTTTGATCTGCTGGTTTGTGCAGCTGCTCTGAGGCGAAGCTGCTTAACTGGATTCAGACCTGGAGACAGTCCGGGGTTTGGACCAAGAACCTTGTGGACACCATCCCTGTGTTAAAACATATCCTCAGAATCATGTATTGAAGGTGTCAATACAGTAACTGAAAGGATATGAATAGTCAGCACTGTCCATACAGGGATGTTTTTTTATCCCCGATCGCTGAGACCATCCCATTACTTTCCACGTAGTTATTTTATCCAAAGCTGTTCTCTGAATCATCAGGAACATCCAAGTAAGCTAAACCAATTAGATATTTTAGTGGGGTAAAGTTTGTGGGACTTTTAAATATAATGTCATTCAGTTGCATATTTCACACTACATTAAGGGGTTTCGTTTTCTTCTGTTTATTAAAGGACAGCATACACATCACCATCTGTGCTTCATACTTACATGATTCAGGCTCTGTGGAAGTCAATGCTTCAAGCCATTCAACATAATGTAATCCCAATACTTCTTCGGAACGGATAAATTGCCCATTTTAACCCGTTTAGAACCCTCACTCATTTACGTGACATATTTTACTGAATAATCTGTCAACTCAGTGTTGCAATTAACAGTGATGTGGCAACTCCACCTTCCCTGTTTCAGTTGGTGGGCAATAACACCAAGATTGGCATTGATAAAGTCCCATATGATACCACATTGCTTTTAATTTGTAATCTACTTTAGTCATTTTAATGCAAATGTTACTACCACAGACAATGCCTTTCAATTTGTTTGGTATGTTAAATACCTACAGTAAAAACGTACTCCCTGTGGCTCAGCTGGTAAAAGTGCAGTCATACAGACAGGGGAGCACAGGTTTGGGTACTGGCTGTGCTAAATTGCAGATCTTCAGTTCACAGGGAGCGTTGCATTGGCTCTGGTGCTCCTGCAGGCTAGGGAGGCAAAATCTTTACCCTCACCACACTACAGCTATTATTATTATTATTATTATTATTATCCTTGTTCAGTCTCAGCTTCCGCTGGTGAGTATTTGCCGGGGATCCATTGGATTCCTTGGGCCTTCTATTGCCTGATGCTTAGGGCTTTCCGGAGTATGTGGACTGTTCCTAGGAGGGCGATCTTCTTTGACGAATAGTTCCAAGAGCTCCAACTACAACCGGTATCACACGTGTCTTTGTGTTCCACATGCGCAATATCTCATTATTATTATTTATTATTATTATTATTATTATTATTATTATTATTATTATTATTATTATTTTACACCAAGGCATGAAGTTAAGGTCATGAAGGGCAAGGCAATGTTGCCTTTCTTGGGTATGAAGATTCAGGGGCACCAAGGCAGTTCTAGGGGGCAAAAAAGCAAAACATAAATCCAACCCAAGAGTACCAAGGCGATTTCATACTCATTCATAAAACAACAAAAATAAATACAGAGAGCCTATTATGTTGATGAAATCTGAATTCAAACAAACACAAATCAATCTTTTCTGAGTGATTCACATACTAATTGTTAAAGAAATTAAACATAAGTCACTTTTCCATTGTAAAAATAAAATGGTATAAAAAAATCCATTTTAAAAACAACATAAACTTTCATAATAAAAAAATGAAAAGGGTAATTTGGCAAAAAAAAAAAAAAATACTCATGGTATTTTTACTAAAGTCTGTCATCCTGTTAACAAGAGTTTAATATAGTGCGTGTCTGTATCCTGTAAAGAAAGCTCTTTTCAAACCCTCTGTGCAGTGTGTTTCATAATTTAGGGTAAGCCAGTTCAACTGGTTTTCATATAACATGTTTTCCGCTGGTGAAGCAAACGTTTATTCAGTGCATTTTGAAATGGTATAGCATTCATTCACAAATCGAGATTTTCACTGAGAATTGGCTATTATTACTACTTGGCACTGGTTCTAATTCATGGAAATTATGAAACCCATGCGATGAGATCAGACAGAATTGAATTGTGACAGACGGGCCAGCTGACGCTGATCAAGTTTGTGAATGGGATGTAGATGTGCTGGTGCTGAGGGGCACCGGAGGCAATGACAGACAGGCTTACAGGCAACTTTTGCCATAAGTTTTTTCAAATTTG
The DNA here is from genome assembly GCF_017654505.1 of Polyodon spathula. NCBI lineage: Eukaryota > Metazoa > Chordata > Actinopteri > Acipenseriformes > Polyodontidae > Polyodon > Polyodon spathula. The sequence continues at coordinate 19,680,361 of NC_054550.1, forward strand.
AGATTTTGCCCCAATTGCCACTGGTGCCGTTCGTTATTTCATGCCCTGGAGTGCACTTATGAGGTGCACTATCACATGGGATGCACAATCACACGGGGTGCACTATCTCACGAAGTGTACTATCTCACAGGGTGCACTATCACACGGGATGCACAATCTCACAGGGTGCACTATCACACGGGGTGGACTATCACATGGGATGCACAATCTCACAGGGTGCACTATCTCATGGGGTGCACTCATTTACCAAGGGGTCATGTGTGACAGCATAAAAGGGGACGAAGAATCGCAATGTGTTCTTTCGTTTTGGTTTGTTTAATTAAACTGAGAAGAACTGTGCTAGACCCCGTTCCTAAACGTAAAAAGTACAGCGAGTGTTTTGTTTGTTTTGTCGTGTAATTGTCTTGTCTTGCATATTACTAGACAGCTAGCACAGTTCCGGAGCTGTCATCTAGGGCCAGCACAAAGCCGGAACAGCACTTCACCAACAGTCACTAAATAACCCGTGTCACCCACCATGAGCGCTACTGCACGCACACAGGACTGGTGACCATGTATGTATTATTGTGGGTAAGATATATTGTTTATTACTTAGGAATGCAACCCCATCATTGTTTACCCCATGCAGCACACATCGTTGTGTATTGCCAGGGGATTATTGTTTAGGTTACCAGACCTGGAATAAAAATAAAGTTCACTATTCCAAACTGGATTACAAGGCTCTATCTGTTTAATTATTGCACTGCATCACTCCTGCACCTGTTCCCACTCGGCCACTTTGTCACAAGCACGCAGAGTATTTCAATGGCAAAATGAACAAGTCTGCTTGCGTTGTATGCGACGAGGACACTGATGATCAAGGTTACTGTTTTGTATATTATTTCATCCCTCAGCGCTTTACAACTCAGAGGAACTTACTGTTTACTTAGTAGATACGCTGCATCTTGACTCTTGCAACACTTTTGGCTATGTTAATATATTTATATAGTCACAATGTACTTGTGATAGACCATTTACGTGGGCTATGCTTAAAATAGCTTTAAAATATACAAAAGAAACGTAAATGTTCAATAAATGAATGTACACAGATTGTGAGTTGAGGTGCAGTTATAAATACAAGTAATCAAACAGCATCTAATGTTAAAAAAGTGGAGTTTTGTCAAGCACACTTTTTAAAAGTAAATAGTGAACTTTTAACTGACTGAGCGAGTGCTTTGCTATCTTTTGATTAATATTACAAAATAAATCAGAGGGAGATGAAGTTGAACAAACAAATATTTATTTGATTTGTGGAGTTAAACATAAATGTTCCATTAGCAATGACTTTCTCTGCTTTGACTGTCTCGCGGGACGCTGTGATTTGACCTCCGCCCTCCTCCTACGGAGCAGATTTATTTTGTCCTTTATGTTTCACTGCAGTTAATGTTCTAGCTGATTCAGCACCAAAAAGCCCTTCATAATTCCCCACCACTTCTGCTAATACATTTAGCTCCTGGTCTGTAAACTTTAGATTCCTCACTGTCCTCTGTCATTGTGACAAACCGAGAACCGTACTTACCTTTTCTTTCAAGCGCCCTTATATATATATATATATATATATATATATATATATATATATATATATATATATATATATATATATACACACTGAGTGTACAAAACATTAGGAACACCTGCTCTTTCCATGAAATAGACTGATAAGGTGAATCCAGGTGAAATCTATGATCCCTTATTGATGTAACCTGTTAAATCCAGTTCAATCAGTGTAGATGAAGGGGAGACAGGTTAAAGAAAGATTTTTAAGCCTTGACACAGTTGAGACAAGGATTGTGTATGTGTGCCATTCAGAGGGTAAATGGGCAAGACAAAAGATTTAAGTGCCTTTGAAAGGGGTATGGTAGTAAGTGCCAGGTGCGCCGGTTTGAGTGTGTCAAGAACTGCAAAGCTGCTGGGTTTTTCACGCTCAGCAGTTTCCCGTGTGTATCAAGAATGGTCCACCACCCAAATGACATCCAGCCAACAGCAGGCCAGTGGTCAAAAATGGCTCATTGATGAAAGAGGCCAAAGGAGGCTGACACAAATTGTGCAGAGCAACAGACGGCCTACAGTTAGTCAACTGACAGTCCAGTACAACATTGATGCCGAAAGACCCATAAAAGAATGCACAACTCGTCATATCTTGACACGAATGTGGTATGGAAGTCGACGACCTAACAGAGTTCCACTTCTTTCAGCAAAACACAAGAAACTGCGGTTGCAGTGGGCTAAGGAAAGAAAACACTGGACACTAGAGGATTGGAAAAACATTGCCTGGTCTGATGAATCCTGGTTCCTGCTGTTTCATGCTGATGCGAGGACTAGGGTATGGAGAAAATCACATGAGTACATCCATCCATCATGCCACGTGTCAACACTGCAGGCTGGTGGTGGTGGTGTGATGGTGTGGGGTGTGTTTTCATGGCACGCATTGGGCCCCTTGATAAAAGTGGGGCAACGTTTGAATGCCAAAGGATATCTAAACATCACTGCCAATCAGGTGTATCCCTTCATGGCAGCAGTGTATCCATCTGATAATGGATTTTTTCAGCACAATAATTCCCCATGCCACAAGGCTAGGATTGTCCAGGAATGGTTCCACGAACATGACAGTGAATTCAGCTTACTGCAGTGGCCCAGTTACCAGATCTCAATCCAATTGAGCATCTGTGGGATGAGATGGAACAAGCTATTCGGAGTAGAGATCCACTACCAGCCAACTTGACACAACTGTGAGAAGCACTGGAGTTAATATGGGCCAGCATCCCTGTAGAACGCTTTCGACACCTTTTGACTCCATGCCCCGACGAATTGAGGCTGTTCTGAGGACAAAAGGGGGTGCAACTCAATATTAGGAAAGTGTTTCTAATGTTTTGTACACTCAGTGTATATATACAATATAATACAGTGTGTGTAAACCTTGTGCATTATTCCGCATGTTGAATTCTCTGTGCTGAACTTTGTGTGTTGTGACAACCTGCAAATGAATCATTTAGCCCTCTTTATTTCTGCATATAATTAGCTCAGTGAATAGAGCTATCGCGGGTTCATTTTTGTGCAGGGTGTGGCTTCCCCCTGCCACGCGGTAATTCTGGTCATTTACCCTTAGTCTGGAGGTTACAAAAGTCACAAAGATTGTAAAACAGTTTTAACATTTACAACATTGTGTGTTTTTTTGTTTTTGTTGGTGTTCTTAGATTTAGTAAAGCATGGGAGGCCCGCTGTTCTATGGCATGGTTAATGAGGGACTGAGAGCAGGATTGTATAGAGATTTCACAATGTTACATTAAAAACATACCTGGCAACAAACATCACTACTTCAGGATTCTGTTGTTAAAAGTTCCCTTGGGAAGGCTATTTTTATATGGAGACTGTCACTCTGGAATATAAAGAGGGAGACTACACATGGAAAAAATCAAATATTACATCCGGTAATTATCAAGACTTCTTCAGACTGTCATAAAGAACATATTTATAATAATGGACCATCGTCAACAGTCGTGTATAAGGCATCTTTTAACATGTAAATGTCTGCTTAGTTAAGTACCAATTAACATTTAGAAAAGCTTTAACAATATTGATCAGCTGGCAAATCTGTATCGTTTATATCCATTTTGTGTTTGAATTGTGATCTTATACTGACTAAGTGGCATTCAGTTCTTTTTTTAATCAATCGTAGTGTAGGAAAACTAAGGCTATTATTGTAAAATCAGTTCTACTGCTAAAATAGCATTTGACAGTCTAGACAGTGGAGGAGGAAGAGAAAGATGGGCTCTGGTGCAGGACCTTATTGTGTTTATAAACATAAAACATGGCAAGTGTTCAGAATTTAACAATATTTAATTCTTAGGATGTTAGCATGTATGAAACAGTACATGACTACATGTAATAAGAACATGTTCCACTTATGAACCTGAATTTCTACTGACCAACCTGAATTTTCTACTTACCATACTTTACACTACACTATTTTTAATCATAAGCTAACAAATTCACCAGTGCCTCCAGAATTCTGCTATCCCGCAATTGAAGAAATCAACGCAGAATTCACACAAGGGTGAAGGAGAAGAATTCTGCGAAGACATTTTCTCACATAGAATTTTTTTTTTTTCAGTCAGAAAAAAAACACATTAACATACAGCTACGTTAATTTGCTTTATAGTTTATTTTGGTATCCAGCAACACCTATTAACCGCTTCCACCTAAACTACAGGATGAATCGTGCTGCACAGAGAATATAACTGCTGAAGAGAACCCCAGAACCTTTTATAAGGACGGTGTGAAACTGTTCTGCAATACTGAGCGACCACAAGGCTAAAACTATCCTATTTATATTGTTGTTTTTTGTAGCTTGTTGACTAAGTCTGAACCACACATGTATCTGTTGTTGAATGTATTTGTAATTGTTTTATTCATGGGTAAATCTTCTGTATAAAAAATTAATTAAATAAAAAATACAAGTGCTTGCAGATTTGGAAAAAGAACGCCAACATAAACCAGTGCCTAGTACCAGCCTCCACATGGGTATAAAAAAAAAGGAATAAAAAGGAAACTAATTTTAATTGAACAGTTTTGCCTTTTAAACATCATTAAGAGAACAGAAGTACATGTTTAAAAGAGGATAAAAACCTCTCACAACAAGGAAACTTGTATTAATCCTTTAGAACTATACAGATTTTTTTTCAGCATCAATTTCTAATAGCAAGATTATGAGGTCTCTACATAGACCTTGTAACTGTTTACCACAGTAAAAAGAAATGCTTGGTAATTGTGCAGTTTCCTCATGGTCTGCTCACAGTTTCACATGGTTTAAAAAAAAAAAATTATTTAATTTTTTTTTAAAGTGCTTAACATGCTTTATTACAGTTTGCTATGTTTTTACTATGAGAAACTGTTATAAAGGAGGTGTGCCCACTGATTTTAATTATCTAAAAGCGGTGGTATTTAGACCTGCAGCTTTTTATCAATCAATTGAATTCGACCAGGGATGTCAAACTCTATGTTATCAATGGTTGTAATTTCCTATTTAATGAGATGGACAATAATAGAAAATAAATGTTCTGCTACTTTTATTTTCACTTCTATTTGGGGGATAGTGAGGAACGTGCAATATCATTAACATGTAATATCTTTACATGCATTACATTAAACTGTCTTCCAGCTGCCTCACCATTTCTTACGTAAGGATCGATGGCATACATTAAAATCCCATCAACTGATAAAACTGCCCTGGGGCCCAAGTCAGCCTGCAAGCCTCAAGTATGCCACCCCTCAATTAGACCTAACAGTGTTTTCAAAATCCTGTTAGCTTTTCTGGTTTGACAGGGAATGGAACGTGATACTGTGTTTTGCAATTTCGCTTCTTCACTAACATAGCATGAAGGCCAGAGCTTTCTTTAACCTGAGGTTTAGGAAGCAGCCAATCGTGGTTTGTGGCCAGACTCCTGCCAATTTTGGGATGCAGGAAATGTTGAAAATGAGCTGACAGCACAGAACTAAATGAGAAGATGGTTTATTTTGTGATGATCTCATCAGAAATGAGGAAACGTGGTTTTAAAAGTTAACTCTCATGTTATAGGAAGCATGGAAATGGCACTGTTAACAGACACAAGCTGCCCTGTACAGTTTGTACAGTAGGTCTCAGATTCTACCAAGTTTGAATGAAAGCAGCACAAGTTATAAAAACTTTGATTTTAAAAGTAGCACAATTGAACTGTCGTCTTTCCTTTTCAAACAGAATTTCCGTGTTGTATTTTTTCACCTGGTTTGCTATATGAAGTATAAGATTGCAATTACAAGGACTGACTTACTTCTGGAGAACTGGGCCTTGTTTTCAGTGAAGATTGGTAGCGTTCTAGCAGCATATCCTTGCAAAGTTCTATGACGTTGCGAGCTCAAGGCCAGCTGCGTGAGGTTACAAAGCAGCTCAAGCAGTCTGCCAATCGTCCGGCTTTCAAAAGCAACTGCGACTGTGACTGCGATAATGCAGGGGTCAAGATGTACCTGCTGATCCTTATAAATACAGCACTCCGTCGTGTATCTGCCCCCTCAGAAGATTAGTTCAGAGACTATAGATCCTACCAAAGTTTTCATACACTGTGTTGTATGTGCCCTGTGCGCTACCAGTGGCAGTGTCATGTGAGCTGTTCAATGTGTTGGCTTGATCTGATCTGTAAATAAATCCAGTTCACCTGGGGGGGCGTATCAACTTCAACCTCCGTCTCGCTCTC